>NC_135373.1:47636515-47939545 GCF_049243985.1 Paroedura picta
AAGAAACTCTCAGCCTGAAATAAAAGAACAAAACTCTGGGCATATACTGATTTTACTTCAATTATCTATATTGAGTTGCCTCAGGAATTTTACCCCTGATTTCACCTGACATTTCCCTATTATGTTGAATAAAATATTTTATAAATCTGGAATATAAGAACTTCTTGAGTGCCAGTTAAGTCATATAGGTTAAAGGGGTACCCATTCTTTCCCTCAGGTTCCTGGGCTGAGCAAACAGTCAAAATATTATACTGTCACAAGGTGGGACAGACAGAATTCTTCAGGAAAGGAGAAAACAAATAACCAGGGTTTCTCAGTCACAGAAGGGAAAGAAAAATGGAGGGAAAATCTTGCTTCTGATGGAGGGAAGTGGACAACGGCTGCCGTAGCATGCCACCTTGTTTTTGGACAGGGTTTATTTGGGCCTTCAGATCATTTCAGAACCTTTTACTGGGGCATGGCTGATTTGGAGCCAGCAGAATCAACAGCACAGATTCTTACCTCTGCACATAAACAGGGTACAGTTGCTTTGCATGAGTAATGGTTTTGTTTCAGGAATTAGTGAGAATCTTGGCCACCATGTGCATTCAACCCCCCCCCCCACAAAAACACATTACCACCCCACTCTGCTTTAGAAGCAAGCAAGATGTGCTCTGTGGTGACTGATAGAACAAGAGCATGAAAAGAAAATGCAGGGCCAAAACAGAAATGTTCTAGTAAATGCTAGAACAGGGCTGCAGAAGAGGGTCCCAATTTGCGACTCCCAAATCCTGGCCTTTTGAGAGGAGTGGGGGAGGTTAAAAGGCAACAATGCATTCTCTGGTGCACCCTTGTATGTCCATATAAGCTGTTAACTACCTTCTGCTCTGCCCCTCACTCCCATCCACCAACCATGTGGGTGCCTCTTACCAGGGGTGAAGATCTCTGGCTCCTTTGTGGGTGACTTTGGGGTCTCTTTAGTTGTTGGATGTGGTGGCTCCTTGGTGGTCGTTCTTGGTGCTAGGAAGAAGAAGCAGAAGAAGCAGAAGAAGCAGAAGAAGCAGAAAAAGCAGAAGAGGAAGAGGAAGAGGAAGAAGAAGAAGAAGAAGAAGAAGAAGAAGAGTTGGTTCTTATATGCCGCTTTTCTCTACCCGAAGGAGTCTCAAAGCGGCTTACAGTCTCCTTCCCTTTCCTCTCCCCACAACAGACACCCTGTGAGGAGCCCTGATATTACTGCTTGGTCATAATACCTTCTTCAGTGCTGTGGCAAGCCCAAGGTCACCCAGCTGGCTGCATATGGGGGAGTGCAGAATCGAACCCCGCATGCCAGATTAGAAGTCCACACTCCTAACCACTACACCAAACTGGCTCAAGAAGTTCAAATTCAGGAAACTACCTCTGGAATTGTTGGTACCCTGAAGGCTCCATCTGCTGTCTAAATGCACTGGGATGCAAGTCTATGCCTAGGCACTGAAGGCCCTCCACATAAGAAATTTTGCTAAGGCCTCAATTGTTATTGCACCAGACATTATCTCATTGTTTTTGCTGCAGGGAGAGACTTGGACTTAATTTATTACTTAATCTGACTTAATTTATTATGATTCTGCCATGGGGTTTTACTCTTGCGTTAACAGACACATCACATCCCACTTATCAGCATGGAAAATAACTGCGTGATCCCCAAGTACAAATGTTTTTAAGACCAAGAGAGTAAACTCTTGGCCACAAGGGCGGGGCTGTCATAATACAAGCAAACTGCTGGATCCATCCCAGGGAGACATATGACAGCAGCATACCATCAAACCAGACTCAGAATGTCTGACATCAAACCTTTTCCTTCAGCTGCACTGGAAGCAAATTGCCTGCTGGGAACAAACTAAATAGTGTTACTTGCCCAAAGCAAAGAACCAAATCAGCTCCTACAGTGGCCATATTATGATTGGCTCCACCCACACTGTAAAAATGTCAAAACAAGGGAAATGAATTCAAGCCTAGAAGATGCTTGAAGCATAACCAACCACAAAGCCTGCTGTGATGATAAAATGGTGGGGTGAAGAATTATGTTACTCACTTCTGGTCCCCCTTGAGGAAAACAGTGAGGTATAAAGGACATAAACAAGTTTTTAAAAATTACGCTAAGATATAACAGAGGCAAGCATTCCTCTGATCATGAAACAAGGACATTTCTATTCCTCTATGATGTTTTTATAGCTCCCTTACTTCAAGGAACTCAGGGCAAAGCATGGGGTTCTCTTCCCCTTTAATCCTCTCAACCCCTCCGTCATGTAGGCTAGGATGACAGTAACTAACCTCAAATCCCATAGCAAGATTCCATGGCAGATCTGATGGAGATTCAAACCCTGATCTCCTAAATCAAAGTCCAGCACTGTAGCCACTACACTACATGGGCTCTGCCCCTTGAGCTGCCATCTCCCAGCGCAGACAGGAGCGTCCACCTTGGGCATTTTAGAAGCAGTAACTGTTACCTTCACACATGGAAGTGACGTTGTAAAAGGAACATGCTTCCTTGGCTGGCTCTCCCTTCCCTACACAGCTCCCAGTACCTAAAAGTGGAAGAGAAGAAGAAAATGTTGGAATATATGTTCAAGCATGGAGGGGGGAACCCTACTGAAAGCTTGATGATTTAAATGTAGCTAACAAAACCAAGCTGCTATCAAAATTTATCTAACAACCCAACCTACCATCAATATATCCAGCCTCCATTTTTAACTCTAGGAATTTTCAACATCAAAATACCCTTTATGTTCCCTCCTCACCCACCAGAGAGAAAGCGGCGACTGTCTGATATGGCTTTTATCAGAAATTAATCGGACTGATTTGAAAATGATGGTAAGGTATTTTATATGAATATAGAATGTTGTGAGGCACCCTGAGCCCTGGGAAAGGGCGACATATAAACCTGAAAATAAATAAATACAGCTGGAATACAAAAAGTTGCTTACTGAAGATTTCTACTGCAGCTCCTTAGCCAAAGACTCAGTTTCCAATAGGAAGAAAACATTAAAATGCCCTAAAACAATTGAATCCCACCTCTGCAGCCAAATTCAATATGCCAGCAATAAGTGCATCTCTCAATAAAAAACTAAAGACCAGAAACTAATACCATCAAGTCCTAGATAGAAATCAGTGGGGAGGGAATTATATAACTGAGTCGCTATACCCTGTCTTGGGTAGGTAGCCGCTTAACTTCTGAGAGCAGGATGTTGCTTGAGGTTTGCTGTATGGACACGGGAGATTGGCAACGTGCAAAATGCCAAAAATATGGCGTCTTCATAAGGTAAGCATTTCACTATATTTATTGGGTGTGGATTTCCCCCTAAAATAAATAAAAATAAATTCTGCCCTCGGGGACATCCATTTCTGAAAGGCCTTCTAAATCCTCAGCCTTTTGCCATTTTTTTTCACATGCCTGGCTCCTATACCTGCCTACCGTCACCTGCATATCTACTGGTTGTGTTCTGACAGCTGTCATTAAATGTGGTTAAAATGCATATGAACATTCCATGATGTCACAGCAGCCCAACCAATCCTAAGACCAGGGACACTGGGAAACCAGACTGTACCAGTTCTTATGGGCTTGATCAAAAGGATATTTTATAATGAAAGCCTAACCTTAGTTCACCAAGAGCAATCTCCAGCCCCACAGCAGCGTACCCCAAACCAGGTATACATAACAGCCTCACACATCCACTGAATGGGCCCTGCCTCTTCCCTTACCCCTCTCATCTGCAGGGGCAGCTGCATGGAGGAAGTCCCTCCCTCTGAGGAGTGATGTTCCAAATCAATGAAGCTTCTTCCATGTGGCTCTGTGGATGCGCAGAGCTGAGGGACGGGGCCAGGATGTTCACACCTGTTCTGCCACTGTGCCCATTCACTTAACGTGTGGGGCTGTCGTGAGCTACACAATGTTCTCCATGAAGTACAAGGAAAACATCTCTGCTGTTAATTTCAAGCTATATGGAGGGGGGATTTTCGGTGCTGGTATCCCCAAATTTAAATGATGGAGGTGGCTCTTTAAACTACCATGACAAAAAAAAAATACTGTTCCCATAACAACAAAGAGTGGGAAGACACACTGCAGCAAAAGGGAGGGGAGTTTAAAAAATATAAACCATGGCAGCCATTTGCCCCAGAATTGGGTTGTTTCCTCCGCAGCAATGCTTCAAGGGTGGGAGAAGGACTTCATAGCAAACCATGTCAGCTCTTTCTCTGTGCACAGACAAAGAGGACCAGCTAGCCCAGCATCTACTGGGACGACAACACGCAAAGGGAGTTTGTTTCTCCGCCTGGAAAAAAGCTGCTCCTTCCCTGCTCTGAGCGTTCCCCTGGGGTGGTAGTCATGGCAACAAAACAGGCGCAAATCAACAGTGAAGCAGAGCTCAAGAGGCACCTGAACATCACGGCCTGAAAACTCAGCTTCTTCCCTTCTATCCTTGCTTAAATTTTGTAACATCCAGCTTGATGAAGAGTCCTGGTTGGCTCGAAAGTGCACAATGTTTGGTACCAACTGGGTGGGTCCTAATGAAAGGTGTTGCATGGATTTCGTTTCTGTTTTCAGATTCTGTGTGGAACAACATAACCTGATAACTTTTTCTGTCTTAGCCCAAAGTCAGTTCTTTCTGGCAAGAGTGAAGAACAACTTCTGAACATTTTCCTGCACACTGACCCAAATGTGCCTAAGGCTCACAATTTTGAAACTGGTCACACAAGACGTGCAAAAATGTCTGTAGGCTGTCATAGGGGTAAAAATCCTCAAAACTGACAGTGGCCATCAGCACACATGGGGGACAGACTGGCTCAGGGGTATATGGCCCCAGGGCTCAGCCATGCGGGAGGTCCCAGATTCAATCCTCAAAGTCTCCTTTTAAATGAAACTAGCAGAGCTAAGACCACCTCTGCTTGGATTTGGGAGACTGAAGCCTGCCAGAGCACAGAGTATTGTTCTGCCTCAGCATATAAAATAGCTGAGAATGTCAAAAAGTTTCAGCAAGGTCTTTGGTGGTCTGTTCAACAATCGGAGCTCCTCCCGAGGGTCAGTAGAAACCAAATGTGTGACAAATGCAGTCAGAAGTAGCTGATCTGGCATAGAGATGCAGCAGTGTGAAACACTATACCAGTGCTCTGTCTGTCTACCTTTGCTGTCAAGGCACCCCTCAAGGCATCCAGCTTCTGCTAGGGAAAACCTAACTGGACTTCGAAGTTCAGAAATGGTTGTTGTCCAAAGTCGCAAAGAGCACCTCCCACCAAATTCCCAGGTCTAAAAGCTGCAAGCCTTCTTGCACATCCAGGCTTGGCTACTGCAATGTGCTTTGTATGGGGTTGCCATTGAAGGCCATTTACAGGTTATCATCAAAGCAGAACAGAAATGGGGTGAGACTCCAATTATATCTGTTCTCCAGCAGCCATACAAAGCTCTTCCTGACACTAGTTTTGGCCTGAGTCTGAAGAGAAAGGATGGGTAATAAATATAATAAATATGAGAACAATCTTTAACCGCTCCGCGGATTAAATAATTCGTTATGGGCCATGGTGGCAGGCCCTGTCCGTGATGAGGAAGGGTGCCGATAGGCCCCTTCCCCCGGACTGACAATCGGAGAGCCCAATCGGCAAGCGCAAAGCGCCTGCCGATCGAGTCCTCCAATTGTCAGTCCACCGCCATGATCAATTGCGAGCCGCGCACAGCGTGGGACGTGATTGGTCCCTTCCTGCCGGACTCACGAATCGGGAGGCGCAAAGCGCCTCCCGATCCGCCCCCCCACATCGGCCGCTTGCGGCCGCCTGCCATTCCCTGCCTAGCCCCGGAAGGTTGCCCACGGCCCGCGTGGCGATGACACAGAGCCGGACCCAGCCACGAACAAGCCGCCTTCCCACCGTCGCAACAGAGAACCCGCGGCCAAGCCTCCAGCCCTGCCACTGCTCCCTTCCCCCGCGCCTCCGCCCACGCCGTCAGCCGCCACACCGCTGCCAACAACTCCGCCCTCCCTACCTACGGAGACCGCTCCTCACCACAGCCCCGACCAACAGACAGCGCCTGCCGCACGCTACCGCCCCAGCAACGGAGCTGGAAACCCCTCAAGCCACACCCAACCCAACGGCCCCCGCACCAAAGACTCCCAGAAGACGCTGCGGCGGCAGCAACGGTGACGCAGGCCCCGGCCCCAGCTACACTACCTCCTCTGCTGTCTAACGCCGCTGAGCGTGCCGCCCGCCATCTCCAGCCTCCCATTCTACGGTACATGCCGCGCCCGGTCCACACATGGAGGGCCCAGACGACGACACAGCCACACAGGCCGCGCCATCCCCGCCCTCGGGTGCCCCGCCTCACCGCCGCCAAGTCGTGCACCCACCCTGCAAAACTCTTTCAGACCTCTAGCGCCCGCTGTCTTTAAAGCACAGCGGGCTTAGTTTCTAGTATTATAATAATGCAGAGGATGAACATTTCTCTCTATGAGCTCAAAAACTCAACCTGTGGAATTAAAACCCTCTTCAAGGCCATTTGCACAAATAATGTCAAGGGGCAGTCATCAATTGACTTTTGATTTTTTTTAAATGCTACCCTTTCTCCAAACATCTCAGGCACACACAGCCTCCTGAGATCATTTCTACAGTACGGACATACTTCTTTTTAACTGCACGGTGATTTCCCAAGGGATCCTTCTAATCTGCTCAAGTCTAATCAGAAGTAGGGCTTTTTTTCTAAGGATGCAACCCACAGCATGATTCCCACATTTGCTTCACACTGGAGGCTCTTTGTCATGCTCTTCACCATTTAATTTTTTTCCTTTTGTGCATGCGCATTAATGTTAATGCATTATTATAAAGTTAAATCATAATAAAGCCTGGGTTGCCCTTCCTCCCCCCCCCCATCCCTTCCTTCATTGAAATTCCTCCCGGGGATCCCTCTGCCACGGCGTGTTCCAAGGGCATTGGAGAGAGCATGCTCCTGATAAAGATGCCAGGGCTGTCTTCTGCCCCACCTCCGCTTCCCTCTCGCCCTCCAATTGCCACCTGGAACAAAGTTCTGTCTTGCACTTGGTACTGCGCACAAAAAAGGAAAGGGGGAAGAGATTTTGATTATTCCAATTAACTGAAATGAAAAAAAAAATCAAAAGGGGAGCAATTCTTCACATTATGTGAGTGAAGGAGGCAGGGAGCACTTTGAAATGCGAATCAACAAAGGCGGAAAATGATGTACCAATGTGTTAGAGAGTGCAGAAAATGGCAGAGAAGTGCTTTGCTTCTGCTCTGCTTCACCTCTTTGCTCCAGATCCTACGCAGAACTTTAATTAATAATTGAAGTAAAAATTAAATTGAATCCTTTTGTCCTTTCTTGACAGTGCCTGCTAGAAGTCTTCTTGTTGGCAGTGTTACATGCAATGGCCTTATTTTTTAATAATGGCAAATGCCTCCTAGCAGGCGGGGGGGGGGATGCCCAAAATGGCGGCATGACGGGGAGGGGGTTGATTTCAAGAAATTCTGCACTAGAAAACCCTGATTTGGAACCTGACATAAAAATAAAATTGTAGAAATAGAGGTTTTGAAAACCACAGGGTAAGAGATCACAAAATTCAGGTCTATTGCTGGTCTACTGCTAGGCAGGATTTAGTGCAGAAACCACAGCATAGTATATTTGTGAGGGCTATCTCTAGTGCAGAAATCATCTGATCTTCACAGCTGAGCCTAAATTTGAACCTGGGCTTCCTCTCCAGGGACGATGTGGAGATCTGGGCCAAACACAACCATCCAGCTCCCAGTGATTCCAGATAACCTCTCCTTCTGCTAATACAAGGCTACTTGAAAAAGCATCTTGCCCCAAGGGAGAAAAGGAAGAAGTCAGTAGTCTGTAGTCAAGAGAACTTGATTGAAAACATCTTCACAACAGCAGGTGAGAACAAATAATGAATTCTTCAACTAGGCAGAGACAAACAAGGGATGCATCTACTACAAGCAGTTTCCAAGAAACCTACATGTGCCTTATTTTAGATCTCTCTGGGTGATATTTTTAAAAGTGGTGATTCATTAATATAATGACGGCCATCAGAATGGCTGAGATCTCCAGCTGCCTTGGAATTTTGAAAAGCAAACATAGTAAGAAAGATTTTATTGTGTTAGCCACAGGCCACCACAAAACAGTCACATGTACAGAGTACACAAAAACAAAAGGTAAATTCTAAAATCGAGGGACTAAAATTGGCTAATAAATACAGCATTATTAGAACACAATTTGTCTACATAGCTTGACCTAATCTTGGCAGCAAGAGCAAACAGGGCAAATCAGTTGGAGATATGCAGGTCCACATGGCAAGGGACAATGAGGAGAGGGTCCAACTCAGAGAACTAAGGAAATGCTGAATTGTAAACTACTGCAACTTACATTGTCCTAATCTGTTCCACTTAATATTTCCGGTAAGTAGTTGCAGGAGGATGGTGTCTCATGTCTCAAGTGCCACTCAGCACTTAACACCCACTCAGGGCAGCTGTTCCACACCTGAGAGCCTCTGCCTCCAACCGGCTTGCCAGTCTGTCCAGTGGCCAGCCAATCGCCTTCCGTCCCCCACTTATCCACCCCCTCCTCCTACCACTTCCCTCTGAGGCTTGGAGACTGCAGATGCCTACCGCGTGAGAGTTGCCCCTGCCAGTGAGTTCCCTACAGCTCCCTGCAGACTTTCCAGGTCCTGGGGGGAGGGGGTGGCCACCCTCAGAGTTCTTCCACCCCACTCATTTAATCAAGCACCCGCTGTATTCCCGAGTGCAACGGGGTTGGCCCCTAATCAAACATAATAATTTATAACAAATACCGAACACAGGAAAAGGAGACTGCCTGTTTTCACCTTTACTTTGTATTCTTGCTCAACCCAAATGCTTGAAAACTCCACATTATTATTTGTATTTATTTATTTGTTAAACTTTCTTCTGTTTTGAATGCTCGGCTCCTGATCTCTGTGAATTCACCAAGCCTATTTGGCCTTGCTATCTAAGGCAGGGGTAGTCGACCTGTGGTCCTCCAGATGTCCATGGACTACAATTCCCATGAGCCCCTGCCAGCAAACGCTGGCAGGGGCTCATGGGAATTGTAGTCCATGGACATCAGGAGGACCACAGGTTGACTACCCCTGATCTAAGGTGTGAAAGCAGGGAGAGGCAGCTGGGAAGCTCATGATTCTCAAGCGTGCAAGAATTCACAACGGCAGAATTGTGGCAGACCATCCTCATGACAGCCTGTAGGAGTGCAGTGGGAGGCAGGATCTCTAAGCAGCAATGAAGGCACAGAGAACTAGACATGCAAGTCCATGTAGCAGGAGATACTCTCCAACTCACTCGTAGCGGGGGAGTTAAAACAATACAAAAGAAGGGACAAAAACCCAAACCCCAAACTGGTTTGGCTACCTAAAAGGCTGAGATTACAAGCATACGCAAAAAGCTTAAACAATATATATATATATATATATATTTAATATTACGGTGCCCTTTAAAAGTTCATTAAAATAAAATACACCTTGAGGCCACAGAGGTCACACACGGCGCAGTAAACATTACATACACTGTGGAACACTCTTAGTACTTACTGCATTGCAGTACTTATTGCATACAACACAGTATACTCTAATTAGTAGTACTAGCTGGAACCAATAAAGCAACAAAATCAGACTAGATGCATTTTGCCACCTATGAACACCATCGGATAATACTCATTGGATTTTTTAATTAGTTAACCATTAATATCCTTATCACAGAAGTGATTCATAGTATTTTTAATTTAATTGTTTACAGTATGGTTACCATCTCTCATTCCCTTTGTTGTGGCTATAGAGATCAGGAACCAGAGGCAACACTTGTTTTCATTAGTGATTCATTTTAATTTTTAAAATTATCAACAAAATTAATTTGATTCATTATTGGTTTTAGGCCTCCCTACAATACATTACATCATTAACCCTTGATACGGATTCCTTCATATAGTATGTGGTATTAAATTGGGACCACTGAAGAAGGCCTTTATGGCTGAAATATGTCTGGTCCGATTTTATTGGTTTATTGATTTCAGTTAGCGCTACTAACAGTATACTGCATTGTACGCAAAATGAGTTGCAAAGTGTAAGAGTGTACCATATTGTATGTAATGTGTACTGTGTAGTGCATGACCTCTATGGCCTAAATGCACATTTTGTTTAACCTTTCTTTAAGTGTATGCTTGTGACGCCAACCTTTTAGGTGGAGGGAGTTACCCAGTTTGTTTTTTGGCACTCCAGGAAGTGTTGCTGCTGGCTGGAAACTTGGGATAACTGACCTCCTGAGAGCCATCCTGAAGGAACATGCAGGGCTTGCAAATGCTTGTTTCACACACTGCTGCTGCTTCTCCAAGAATATTAATCTGACTCTTGACTCACAGAAGTCTTGACTGGAATAAATTTTGTTAGTATCTGAAAATGTCACAAGGCTCCTTTTGATATTTTGCAAGGACCCAGAGACTGTGTTTGCAATGAGAAAGGGGAACAGACAAACATGTGCTCATTTTGCTTGAACATCAGGCGCTTTGCAAGGCGGGCAAATGGGAGGTCTCCCTTGCTCACCTTCCTTCTTGGATTCTTTGCAGAACATCCACACACAGTCAGTAATGTTCAGGGATGCTTCTCCTTCGATGCATTTCTCACAGGACTCTAGCTCTTTGCATTCTCCTGTGGGAGGGAAAAAAGAGAGTTTCCAAGGCATCAGATATAAATCCTGCATTTGCATTTTGGGTGGGGGAGAGAAGCAGAACATTAATACTATAAAGACAGTAAATAAAAACTACACCAGGATTCACAGCTACTTTCCAATAGCCTTGTCATTCTACTTCATTTAGACCCAAAGGGCTTCCATGAAAAAAAAATCCAACCAATCTGCAGAGGAATCTTGGCGCAGCAAATTCTGACTTTAAGCACTATTGAGTTATCATGTTTAAATTATTGCTTGAAAACTGCTTTGAGCCAAGATGAGGGGCAGAGTCTAAATATTTTAAGAACGAAAGAAACAGGCAATTCTGTTGAAATAGTACCACAACAGCTCAAAGAGTGCGGGACTTGGATGCCCAAAGAAGCTTAACGAATATTCTTTGCGTGCAGGATAAACTCACGCCAAACTCACTCCTTCCCATACTGTGCTGAACTGCAAAAATGTTAGCACTGCCAGGAGTCCACACATGCTGCATCCCAGATAAGGCTGTGGCGCTTGTTCAACATTTATACGTTTAATACATGTTGGATTGCATTTGCCCATCACAGAATTTTGTGCTCAACAAGGCAGCTGCCCGGGAGTTTGAGGCACCAGAAGAACGAAAACACCACATGCCCATGTTTCATTCATGCCAGCCTCCTCCATTCCCCCTTCCCAATTAATAAAACAAGGTATTAAATTATTCCTTTCAAAATCATTCCTTCTTCATCCTGTTTTTAAACAAACACTTCTGTCGTATGCTAGCCCAGGGCCCTTCTCACCTCTGAAAGAGGCATGGGCTTCCCAGCTCCAGGTTGAGACATCCCTGGAGATTTTGAGGTGGAGGGCAGAATTTGGGAAGGGGCCTCAGCCAGATAATATGCCATAAAGCTCACCTCTTCCAAAGCAGCCGTTTTCTCCAGGGGAGCAGACTGGAGAACGGTTGTAATTCCAGGAGATTCCCATCTGGGGTTGACGGCTCTAGTGTATGGCCCACATTCTCCCCCTACTCCTCCCCCTACTCCTTCTTAACGAAGGGGCCCACCTGAAGCACCAGAAGCATTCCTGAAGCCCTCAGGAGGCTTGAGGCCCAACTGCTCTTGGACCTGTCAAACAGACAAGACAGGAGCTCCCTGCTGAAGGTTAAGATTCCTGGGGAGGGGGGTTCATATGGAGGCTGTGGCAGACAGGAACAGAGGACGTAAAACCTCCCTCAAATATGCCACTGCTCCAACCTGAAACAGCCCTGAAGCCTTGCTATTCTTGGGCAAGTTTAGGATTGGCCATCAGTATATTAAAATCTACTCAACGTGGCAAACAGTGGGTCTCCTGGGCTATTTCATATCAGCAAACTGGCAGGGGCTTGAAACACTAAAGCCTCCATTCTGTGGTCTCAATCCAAAACCACATGCCTGAGAAACTTGTTTCAACAGAGAACTCACAGCTCCTGTCTACTTCCTAGGTCTTGGAATGGTTCTATAAATGGTAAGTCATTCAAGGGAAGGAAAACCTGGTGCCTGCTAGCTGGAAGTTTAGATCTTAGACAGGATGACTAAGGCAATCATGGACGGACTGTCTACCAAACGGGCAAGGGATGGTCTACACTGCTAGGCTGGAAATGATGCCCACTCCCACAGAGGTATCAGCAACAGACTCAGGCAGCTCATTCTGGAGCCTGCCTAGGCAACATAGCAAGCTCCAGGCAAAAGACTATAGGACACAACGCAGACACTAAGGTCAGGGGGAATCACTTCACAGACGGTGAGCTAGTACTAATCTAGCATTGCTACCTACATGAATATAATGGGGGAGGAGCTTTGAACAGCAAGAAGACAGAGCTCCTTATACTCAGCAAGGTTGTAGGAAGGACCCTCTGGCCACATCCTGGAATGTTACAAGTGATCCAGAATTTATCAAAGTGGGGTCCTATGCAACGGCAGAAAGTAAGCCCCTCACACTCCGACCTGCATAACACCGTCTCTGTTTTCTAGAAATGGGGGCAGGAGGACTGAATTGGCTCCCTCCCGCCCCTCCACAGAACTTTCTCTATGTCACTGAAATGGTTATCACTCCGTTCCGTGGTGGCGAACCCATGGCATGTATGCCAGAGGCAGCCCTCAGAGCCCTCTCTGTGGCCACGCACGCCATTGTCCCAGCACAGAGTTTGCGATTCAGCCCGCTCGAGGTCTGGCTTCCTGGAGCACAGAGGATGGGGAGGACTCTGCCCATGTGTTCCCTAGCCTGGGAAGCAACTGGCTGGCTCTGGTTGCTCAGCTGGGCTGGCATCTGCAAGCGTCGTGGAAGCAGGAAGGCTACGCCGAACCGAACGGAGCCCAGGGAAAGCAGAGCCCACTGGAGACACTGCACACTACTGCCTGCCCACATGCCCAGCCTCACCGCCTCCCCTCGACAGAGCAAAGGTGAAGAAGGGAAGGGAAAGGGGCGGGCGGCGGGGGGGACCTAAAAATCAACATCCCAACATCAAAGTGCTCTGTTATTGTGCTTTTCTTTTAAGACAAAAGGTATTAATGCGTGAGTTGTTTTTTCTAAGCTAAAACAGTATTCAGATTATATTGCCGTATTGGCACTTTGCGATAAATAAGTGGGTTTGGGGTTGCAGTTTGGGCACTCGGTCTCTAAAAGGTTCGCCATCAGTGCTCTAGTTTATTACACAAGGGAGTTCAGTGTGTGCACACACGTACGCTCAGAAGCAGCTAAGGCTGGTTTTCCGGAACACACCAGAAGTTCAGATTTTGTGTGTCGCTGGTCTCCATTTCTATGAGTAGCCACCCTAAGCAGACTTATACCACTCTAAGTCTATTAACTACAACAGGCTTAGAAAGGGATGACTCTGTTTAGGATTGCACTGCGTGTCAGGAGCACCTTTTAAGCAACAGCCCTACACAATCAGCTACCCTCAGAGATCCAAGGCCATGTACAAATAAAACATTTCCCCCCTTGCGCTTGCTTTTAAAGTGGCAGCCCATAATGGTCTTACTGTAATGAGGCCAAGTATGCGCTAAAGTTTCAGAACAGCGACACAACACCCAACTTCTGCAGTCATCCATTTCATTCCCAAGGTAAACCTGAATGGAGAAAGTTGCCTGAACAGGCCACTTAAAATTAAGTTCTCTTTGAAAGTTAAAGAAATGTCCTTGAAAAGAATTCTACCAGGAGTTCACTGTGTTATACTGTTGCCACAAACAGAAAACTACATTCATACAACCCAACACTCTCTTATTCATTTGGCAAATCAACAGATTTCAGTCTTTCACTCATACGGCCCCTCATCTTGCATGCCGTGTCGACACGGAGGGCAGGGGCCCCATGCTGTGCCTCCCCCCCCCATACAGCCTCTCTCCTCCCCCTATTCCCTCTTTAAGGACACTTAGAGGAACACCCCTTTCTACTGTGCACCCCAGTCGGGCTGCTCCTGACACAACTGTACTCTGCTAGGGCCTCACAATCTGGCCCCACGAATCCTCAAACCACTCCTGACTGTGGGTAGTTTTACACTAGGTCGTTTGTCATGGTATCCAAACTGGGTGCTTAAAAAAGGTCCAGATTGCGCCTTGCTTACAAACCAGACTGAAGATGCAGTGTGTGGGATCCTGGTTTTTAAGCAAGGAACAAGCTGCTTGTTCAAACACTCCCTCCAATCCATCATCACAACAAACTGCAGTTAGTTTACAAACAAGAATTCTTCAGTCTCAGTGTGATGCGTTAGGGAAAGAAGCCCAAGGGCTTAGTGGTCTGGTTTTCATCACAAAAGCTACAGTATGAAGAGGCAGCCAATGCTCAGATAACCAAGGACATGAGTCTGCCACAGGGACTTGCAGCCAGACTGGGGTCATTTAAAATTGCCATGGGGCCCAATTTGGATTGGGACTGTGGTGAAGGGTGGCCTTCTACCTCATGCCCCTCCTCCCAATCCAAATGCCCTCCATGGCACTTTTAAATGGAGTTCACACTGAAATCTCACAATTACAAGACAGCTTGGGATTTATGTTTCCAGGTGGGGGAAATCTTGGGCAGAGACAAGCAGTTAATGAAATCATAACATTTTGGGTGAACCCTAGAGTGTAGTGTTGATGTCATTTCTGGTTTTGCACTGTCTATTTCTCCCACCCACATGCCCTATTAAGCAGTGGGGCCCAAAACAGGACGCCTACGGTGCGTCCCTGTGGCAAACTCACATATGTAGTAACATGCAGCTCAACCCTAAATGTCAGTTTTTTATAGACTCCACTGCCCCAGGCCCTTTTGTGGAGAGGAGAGAAGGAGCACCCAGGGGGAGCTTAAGGCCAGTGCAAACCTGCCTGCTTTAAAAAGCTGATAGTAAAAGAAGAACAACTGGGCTTTTTATACCTCTCTTTTCGCTACCTGAAGGAGTCCCAAGGCAGCTTACAAACACCATTCCCTTCTTATCCCTACAACAGACACCCTATGAGGTAGGTGGAACTGAGGGAGCTCTAAGAGAACTGCTCTGTGAGAACAGCCCTGCAAAAACTGTAACTGCTCAAGGTCACCCCACTGGCTGCATGTGGAGGAGCAGGGAATCAAATCGAGTTCTCCAGATTAGACTCTGTCATTCTTTAACCGCTACACTATGTTGGCTCTCTGTTGGAAGGTGTCCAATTCAAGGCCATTTCCAAATCACAAAGAATTTACAAACCAAATAACACAGCTTAGTATTCCAGCCTCACTGGTATGAGCAGGCTCATTAAAACTTTACACTCATGGCAGTGGAGGGGGCGGGGGAGAGACACCCAGAATGAGCACATTGGCCTTCCCGGCATTCCTGCCATGCATCCAGGCATGCATGTCTAGATGTGGAATTGTCTGTATGACAGCCCCCCCATCCATTTGCTGACTCTCCATATTTTTTAAAAAAATGAGTCACTGCTTATTAATAGCAAATCCTCAGCTTTGTTTTATTAAATCTGCCAAGAGAATTCTTTCACCCCCGTGCCCCCCCCCAACAATTATGCTTTTAACTAGAAATCGCAGAACACCAGCAAAGCAGGAGGTAGGAGGGAGCCTCACAGGAACCTCCCTCCCCGCCAAGTAAAATCCCACACTCTTGGGGTGAGACTGGCCACAATAATTTCCATACAGAAATGGATGAATTCATTTCAGAAAATACATATGCCACCTCGTCAGCCCTCCTAGAGAAGACTCACAATTAAAACCATACAAATCATAAAAATGATATCAATAATCAATAAGACCAAATAAAAATCAGTGAAAATATGACCAGTAAAAAATAGCCAGTTAAAGGGTTTGACTGTCTATAGGCCAGGATCTGCTAAAAGTAAGGATCTAAATTCATTTGAATAAGACTCAAGTTCCTTTAGTGCACCCAAAGCAAAAACTTTGAAGGGTTATGAAAACAGTAGGTATACATGCCGTCTGGATGAGGTGTTTTTAAGACACTGAGAGGCACAGGGGGCTAATGAGGCCCCCTCTTCTGCTTGTTACACCAATATCTTTTTTTCTTTGTTTGAGAAAAAGATCAGCCATGAGTTTATTTGCAAAAACGTGTTATCAGAACATAATATGAAGATTGTATATCTTAAACCGAATGACAGAAAGTTATCATCAGACTGACTTACAAAATACAGTCAATTTCAGCCAAGTACAATGTTAATGGGACATGCTTTACATGTAATGACTGTTGGCAGAGTTTAAATATGAGAGAGAGATCACAGCACCAGGCTTCTCGTCTTATAAAGAATATAAAATGGTTTGATTTATAAGAGAAACAAACCGTACAAAAAATGGAGAAAGAGAGAGAGACCTAACTGTTATGTTCTATATTCATTCTGCCTGGTGTGGAGGCAAGCAGGGAGGAAGTACGCTCAAAGGAGCAGGAAGTCTCTGACTGAGCCAGCCAGGACCCTTTGGGTTGCCATCCCCAGCTAGGACCTGGAAATCCCCAGTTCCAGGCTTTATGAAACTGGTGGATATCCCACCCACCCCCCAAAAAACATCCACTTTTTATCTAACTGTGTGTGTGTGTGAGTGAGTGAGAGCAAGAGAGCGCGCTCTAGTGGAAAGTCCCCCCCCCACAATCCCCTGCCACTATACCCACAGACCTGGCAACCCCAAGGACACCAGAGGTGATTATTTGAAAATATCAGGAAGTTCCCAGTCTAACTATGCTAAATATACATCTCTTCTGATGCCACCTGTAGGATATTCTGCAGAAGTTGTTGAATCATGCACATTACGCACCTTGTGTATTCCAACAATGGCAAGCTATACATGCACTCCGCATATACGCGCCCGCACACAGGATACGGGAGCTTCCTTTTCTAACATTTCTTGCAGCAAATCCAAGTATCAAAATTAAACCTCTGTCAGATTCCTCTTCTGTAGAGGGGAAGGTTCTGTTTATAACAGCATCATTTATTGAATTCCATCAGTACTGCTGTGGCTCCCAGTGCATAAGAGCAACCTGGAGCAACTGCCCCATACTGCTCCACCCTCCTCCAAAACAAGGTCCCTGTGAAATAATTTTAACATCCATATGCGTTGTCAGCTGGCACGGAAGAATAAAGGGAAGCAACACTCACGCTGCCCAATGGAACACTAGAGTCCTTCTTCATGGAGAACAGGAGTGTCGTAACCGATGGGCAACAAGGACCATTATCCTGTTCTGTCCCCACCCCCCCAGTGTCCATGGTCTCACCCTCCTTAGGGGCAGAAGAAACCCAACAGGCTCCTGCTGACAGTGCAAGGGCTGCCCTTTGAATGGGCCAAGCAGGGGAGGCTGGCAAAAAGACCCCGATGAGGGATAGCAATGATGCAGGGGCCCTATTCTGAATCAAGGCCCCAGAATTATGAAGACTGCCCCAGCATGAAGGATCAAGGTTGCAGAAGGAAGTCAGGACACAGATATCTGCAGAGGGCATGAAGCGAGCTTGTGCACACTCAACTCACGTATTATGGGCTGCATCTGAAAAACCTACAATTTAGGCCTGCCTGCACATACAACACATTTTCAAAATGCCCCAAAGGTACTAGTTTTATCAATACTAATTAAGTCAGTGTATTAGTATTCATAACTATTAGAATAAAAGCATTACTAATTTAACAAGAACACATTAATTTGTGCTAATAACATAATTGGCATTTAATACATTTGACACTCTGCTTACAGCATTCAGAGACATGCAAGGTTCATATCCTTCACTCTGCTGTAATGCTTCTGAAGTGCCTTGGACCAGTCACTCCCCATCTAGTTAAACTCAAGAGTTGGATTCATTCATTCATTCATTCATTCATTCATTCATTCATTCATTCATTCATTCATTCATTCATTCATTCATTTTTAAATTTATAACCTGCCCCTATCGCCCCTGCCATCCCGGGGCGGTTCACAAGGGTCAGTAAGCAGAATAATAATTTAAAATGTAAACAGTTAAAAAACAGCCAACAATTGGTGATAGAAGAGTCCCAATTTCCAGCTCAAAATCACACGGGGAGCTGTCTGACTTGTCAACAGGGTCCTGATGTTCTTGGGGAGGTCATTCCACTAGGCTGGAGCAAGGGCCAAAAAAGCCCTGGCCCTGGTTGAGGCCAGTCAGGCTTCTCTAGGGCCAGGTGCTGTCAGATGATTTGCAGATGCTGAATGAAGGACAATGTCTCCGGGGGACATTGTAGGGATAATACGGAAGGATGGGGCAACATTCTCCTGGGAGAAGGCAGGTTAAACAGCCTTGATCAGAAGAGTTCATCCAGAGAACAAGAAATGAAGTCAAGATTGACAGTTTCTTACAGATGCCATATGAGGTTACATTAAATAATTCAAGCTGCCTGGTAGTCAGTCTTGGAGGTGGGGGTGCCAGCCTCTAAGTGTGATCTGGGGATCCCCTGGAATTGCAGCTCATCTCAGTCTACAGACTAGAGTTTCACTGGATAAAATGGATGTTCCAGAGGGTGGTCTCTATGGCTTTGTGCCCCACTGAGTTCCTTGTCCTCCCAAGGCTCCATACTCACATCTCTAGAGGTTTCTCAACGTGGATCTGGTTCCCCACCCCCATCCCCTGCAACCCTATTAGGAGGTCATACAGCTCTACTACTCTTATTCACTTGGAATAACCCCATCAAGAACCTGTGACTCCAACTTCCTACATTCAGGATTCCCACGAAACAGAGTTTGTGCAGATTCCAAGTCAGCTATCTCAGACTCCAATGGCAAAAAAAATTAACTTTCTACTGTTACAGTTGTCTTGATGGATGGTTGTCAGGATGGATGCAATATTTTCGTTTTGAGAGCACATTTGCGGCAGTTGGAAATAATTGTGAAGAATTAAAATGCAAAATGCTGCAAAAGACAACCTTCGGACCTCTGTAAGGAGCACCTGCCCCTTCTGCACAGGTGACTGAAGAACAGCCTGACCTTATGCTTCTTAACTTAAGAACAAACAAGCTCTTCTGAATTCAATGGGTCTTGCTTGCAGCCAAGTGTCCACAAGCCTGAGCTTTGATTATATCATAACCTTAAAAGGTCTTTTTCAGCTTACAAAATAGCTTGACAGCAAGGTGGCTGAACTTCACTCTTTTAACACATACCTAAAAATAAGCTGGAGATTTTAGCTTGCAAATAAAGGATCCTTACATCTGACAAGCCAAAATCTAACACTTGTGGATTAAAAACAAATCCAAACAAGTCTAGCAACAGCTACAGTTTCAGGTTCTGACAAATATCCCAGCCCCCAAAATTCAAAACAAGAAACACAAGTAAGTGATGTTTCAACAGACACTGAAGGGGGAAAACCCTGGAATTTTGATAGAATTCTGCATTGCAAAATATTGAACAGTTCTGAGGCAGCCATGTTGGCCATCAACACAATGAGAAGAAGAAAAAGAGCTGGGGGGGGGGGTGTTCATACCCCACTTTTTACTAGCTGAAGGAGTCCCAAAGCAGCTTACAAACACCTTTTCCTTACTCTCCCATAACAGACCCCCTATGAGGTAGGTGAGGTTGAGAGCTCTGAGAGAACTGTGACTGGCTCAAGGTCACCCAGCTAGCTGCATGTGTAGGAGTGGGAAATCAAATTCAGTTCTCCAGATTAGAGACCACCACTCTTAACCATAACACCACATTGGTCTCAGAGGTGGTGGTAGCAAAGTTAAGGCAGGGAAACAGAATTGAAGGGGCGATGAACCATGTGTGTGTGTAGGGGTAGATTTTTCCATCCTGGGAGTCCTCACTGGCCTCAACTTGTTTAAAAACTATCATGGATGAATATGAACACTGTGGTTTTGTACATATAAACCCAAAGATAGGGAAAAACAATTATTTCTGAACAGAACAGAGTGTAAATGAGGAAGCTCTGGTTTCGTGTGCTAACAAAAGAAAAGTGAAGGGTTAGTTAGTTAGTTAGTTAGTTAGTTAGTTAGTTAGTTAGTTAGTTAGTTAGTTAGTTAGTTAGTTAGTTAGTTAGTTAGTTAGTTAGTTAGTTAGTTAGTTAGTATACTGCCCTCCCCTAAAGCTCAGGGCAGTTCACATGGAACATAAATATAAACAGAACATGGAACTTTGTTTCTTCATAACATATACATGGACTGCAACAAGAATAACAATAACAATAACAGTAACAATAGCAACCAAAACTGAAGTTAACACTCTAAACCGGTGATCCCCAACCTTTTTATCTCCGAGGACCGGTCAATGCTTGACAATTTTACTGAGGCCCAGAGGGGAGGGTCTTTTGCCGAAGGATGTCGCCGCTGCTGCCTGAGCCCCTGCTCTGCTTGCTTTCCCACCGGTGCCCCTGACTTCCTGCCACCCACTGGGGGCGCTGCCTGCAGCAGCTACACAATGCCATGCCGAGGGGGAGCCCCAGCCAGGGCGGCCAATGGAGAGCACCAAAGGTGAGCCAGCGGCAGAGTGGCTGGGCAGCCCCCGAGGCAGCAGTCGGGGAGGAGGAGGAGGAGGAGCCGTGGCCTGGTACCGACTGATCTACGGACCGATACTGGTCTCTGGAACGGGGGTTGAGGACCACTGGTCTAAACCCAAACAGTTTGAACAGTTCCATGGTTCAGGCGTATGGATTTTTGGGAGGGAGGTTCAGGGGCCCTGAAGATATTACCGATTCAGGACGACCTCAACCAAATGCCTGGTGGAGGAGCTCCCTTTTGCAGGCCCTGCAGAACTACTTTACATCTGTCAGGGCCCTGATGTCCTCCAGGAGCTCATTCCGCCAGGTGGGGGCCAGGACAGAGAAGGCTCTGGCCCTAGTTGAGGCCAAGCGGGCTTTTTTGGGGCGAGGTATCCTTAGCTGGTTGGCAGTGGCAGAGTGTAGAGCTCTTTGAGGGGCATAAGCAGCACAGCTTGGATTGTTTGTAAAGAGCCATTTAGGCTATTGCTGCGCAGAGGCCTCCCACAGTAAACCTACAGCCAAAACCATAAGAATATATCTTGGAAGGGAGTGGATGTATCCTGCTTTTGCTGCTTGGCTATTGTGTGGAATACTCCTCAAAGCATAAAATGAAAAGCAAAAACACAGAGCAGGGGGAAACACATTTATCATAGGCTGGTGTAACGAGACTTATTCAGACATAAACACACACACTTGTGCTCCTAAAGTCAAGCACGTTCATCAGATGTTCTAACCAGATAACAACTTTCTTGCGCTGTCTGCTCAGAAATTGCATAAGAACATAAGAGAACCCATGTTGTATCAGGCCAATGGCCCATCCAGTCAAACACTCTGCATCACACAATGACCCAATCCCAGGGGCCATCAGGAGGTCCACCAGTGGGGCCAGAACTGCAGAAGCCAATCTCACTCCCAAGTACCAAGAATACAGAGCATTGCTGTCCCAGCCACATTGCTCCATCTATACCTTGTGGCAAATAGCCACCTCTGCTCCATATATTAGGCAATCTCCTAAGTAAAGGTATCCCCTGTGCAAGCACCGAGTCATGTCTTACCCTTGGGGTGACGCCCTCCAGCGTTTTCATGACAGACTCAATACAGGATGGCCTTGCCAGTGCCTTCCCGAGTCATTAGCGTTTTACTCCCACAGCAGCAAGCTGGGTGCCCATTTTACCGACCTCGGAAGGATGGAAGGCTGAGTCAACCTTGAGCCAGCTGCTGGGATCAAACTCTCAGCCTCACTGACAGACAGCTTGAGACAGCATTTCTGCCGCTTACCACTCTGCGCCACAAGAGGCTCTGTCTATATTTGTAGTCGCCACCAATTCTTGCAGCACTGAATTCCACAGATTAATTACTCTTTGGGGGAAGAAGTCCTTCCTATCATGTGTTCTACAGTTCCTAACCATTAATTTCATTGAATGCCTACAAGTTCTTGTATTGTGAGAAAGAAAAGTACGTCTTTCTCTACCTGCTCTGTCCAACGCGTAATTTTGTAAACCTCTTTGTGTCACCCCTCAAATGTCATTTTTCCAAACTAAAGAGGCCTAATCTCTTTAACCTTTCTTCACAGAAGTGTTTCATCCCCTTAGTCAGTTTAGTTGCCCTTTTCAGCTCTTTTTCCAATGCTGTATCTTTTTTGAGTTACAGTGACCAGAACTGTCCCCAATATTCCCCAACACCATATATTTATACAGGATCATTATGATACTGGCTGATTTGTTTTCAGTCCCTTTCCTAATAATCCCCAGCACAGCATTTGCCTTTCTGTATTCCAGACACACAATGAGTCAACATTTTCAGTAAATTATCTACCACAACTTGCTCCTGGTTAGCTACTGCCAGTTCAGACCCCAGATCAACATATATTTATAGTTAGGATATTTGGCTCTGATGTGCATTACTTTCCGCTTGCCCAAGCTGAACCTCATTTGACACACTCACACCCACTTGGCCAGCCTCAACAGATCCCTCTGGAGCACCTCCCTGGTTCTCACTGTCTTGAACAACCTAGTGTCATCCACAAGTTTAGCCACTTCATTGCTTAATCCCAACTCCAATTCATTAATGAATAAATTAAAAAGTACCAGACCTAGTACAAAGCCCTATAGTACTTCCAATGTGAAAACTGCCCATTTAGACTCACTTTTTGTTTCCTGTTAATTAACCAGTTTTTAAACTAGTCCCTTTAACCCATAACTGCTGCATTTACTTAGAAGACTAAAAATGTATTTAGATATTTATATCGTGGGTTTGAGAAACATGAGAGACTGTTTGGTATGGCAGCCTCTAATCTGGATTATGAGGTTTGATTCCCCATTCCTCCACATGCAGTCAGGAGGGTGACCTTGGGCCAGTCACAGTTCTCTTAGAGGTCTCTCAGCCACACCTACTTCACAGGGTGTCTGTTGTGGGGAGAGGAAGGGAAGATGATTGTAAGCCAGTTTGAGACTCCCGTAGGTATTAAAAAGTGGGGTATAAAAACAGTTCTTCTTTGTAACAACAACCCTATGTGGTAGGTTAGGCTGAGATTATTATGCTCCAAGGCCTCCCAGTGAGTTTCCAAAGCAGAGGGTTTATCCTAGTGCTACTAACAACTCATAATCTGTCCGCAGTGACTCTGGAGATATGTAACTCTGGCACAGGGAGAGGATATCAATAGCTTCATAGTCAATGTCCCCAGCTGAGCAGACACTTGAAATTCTATTCACTATGAATGGTGAAATTATTGAAACTGTACAGAACACTAGGCTCCAGAGGAAAAGGGCTCTGGGCAGGGTGGGTGGGAGATGATGTGCAAAATTCAAGCACCGCTGGATTGCTGGGCACCCTGGCCTTGTCAAATCTCAGAAGCTATGTAGGGCTGACCCTAGCTAGTATTTCGGTGGGAGACCTCCAAACACTAGAGGTCATGACGCAGAGGCAGGAAGAGGCAAACCTCCTCCAAATATCCCTTGCTGGGCTGCTGAATGAATGAATGAATGAATGAATGAATGAATGAATGAATGAATGAATGAATGAATGAATGAATGAATGAATGAATGAATGAATGAATGAATGAATGAATGAATGATACCTTGTGGGCCAGCGAACAGGGAAGCAGGAGAAGAAGGTGCACAGTTTCTCCGGCAATGCCAGCAGGGTAAATCAGGTTTTTTAAACATGTCCAATCACTATCTTCTGTTCCCCTTCAAGACCAGAAAGGGGGAGATCCCAGGAAAACTAAGTAGTGGCTGGTCAGGATTTCTGCTCCCTGTGCCACCCCACCTCAATATCAAATGACTCAGGCACCCTGCAATATCTACTCAGTGTGTGCTAGTTTTCTCCTAGGGGTGCTTCACTACTTATTCTTCATAATCCCTACAAAACGCTACAGTGCAGATCAGGATTATCCAAAACAGGGGATTACAAACAGGGGCAAGAGAATGTCAAGCCCCCCAGGGGCTCAGCATCTCCCCCAGACTTCAAAAGGCAGGTTTGCGTCTTACAGCTCTCGCCCTAAAAAGAAACTCGGTTGTGCTGTCGTACAGAATCACACCAACAATTCCCTCTTGGATTCTAAATCAGCCCTGCATAACTCCTTGCTCTTAGCTTCCCAGCCATATTAGGGACATCCGCTGGATGAGGAAGAGACCGTTTTGCGTCAAACTACCAGCAGCTTTCTAGTCTTAAAAAAAAACACAGGCTAAAGAATATCCTAACATCAATTTAAAATGCAGTCATTCTCTTTATACCAGACATCAGCACTTGTATTAGTCCCAGAGCACTCCCAGAGTGTTCTGCCATTCCAAGCAGCTTTGGGTAAGCACTAGAGAAACAGCTTTTTTAATATACCCTTTTTCTTTACCTGAAGGACTCTAAAGAGGTTTACAAACACCTCTGCCCTCTTCCCCCCACAACAGATACCCTGAGAAGTATGTGGGACTGAGAGAGCTCTAAAAGAACTTCCCTGCCAAGAACAGCTCTAAAAGAACTGTGACTGGCCTAAGGTCACCCAGTTGGCTGCATGTGGAGGAGTGGGGAATCAAACCTGGCTCTCCAGATTAGAGTCCATCAATCTTGGTGTAGTGGTTAGGAGCTCGGACTTCTAATCTGGTGAGCTGGGTTTGATTCCCTGCTCCTTCCCCCCATGCACCTTGAGCTCTCCACAGCACTGATAAAGTTGTTCTGACCAAGCAGTGATATCAGGGCTCTCTCAGCCTCACCCACCTCACAGGGTGTCTGTTGTGGGGAGAGGAAAGGGAAGGTAAGCCGCTTTGAGCCTCCTTTGGGTAGAGAAAAGCAGCATGTAAGAACCAACTCTTCTTCTTCTCCTTCTCTTAACCACTACAGCTCTCAAGTAGATGCCCCGTCTACCGCATTTCTTTGATCAAACCCCAGGGAAAATTCCTCCTATTTGGGGAGGAACTGGACCAAAACTGCTATGTAGACTCGCCCCATTCAGAAGCAAGTCCAAGATAATTCCCTGTGACTTGTTCCTGAGTAGCCAGGCACAGGATTGCAGCCCTAAGGAGGAATTTGGGAGTGGGAGGGGGAGTGCAATTGTCAGCCAGCAACACCCACTCATTCTAAGCCTGCCTGTCAATAAAGCCAGTATCCGACTTAGCGTGGGAGTCTCTTCTGTTAAAATGAACCTTAAAAAAATAAAAGTTAACCAATTACCTCTCCATGGTGGAAAGTTGAAAAGCTGATGGGCCCATCGCCATGGAGACAGTGTCCCGGCTACAGCACTTCTACGCTTAGCTGTGAGGGACTGGTACAGTAACCAATGGAAAAGTAGTACTTTGTTCTCCAGATTTCCGGCAGATTTTTATGAGTCGAGTTATTTTTACCGCAGCAAAAGCACAGACGCTTGCAAATCAGACGCCTCCAATTCCTGGCATACTGCATCGGACCACAGGTGGGTAAACAAGCAACACCCCCCTACAAGTCTGTTTCGGCTGCCCCACAGATGGGACCTGGTTCATATGCAACAAGGGGGGGATGAAATACACTCCACCATCCGCCTGTGACATGCAAGCCTCCCCCAATTGCCTACCCAGTCTGCACCTCACTCAAGCTGATGCAAGCACACTGTAGAACACATGGAAGGGGAGAAGATAAGGTTCCCCAAGGCTCATTCAGGCTTCACATTTGAAACTCATGTCACCGGAAAGGGAACCCACCCATTAAGCTTGCATTTGCACGCCCTGCACTGAAATGTGGCATAAATGCATACCTGTGCTCTATTTCCCCAGGTGAGGCCAGCATCCCTTGCTCCCCCTCCTCCTCAGATCATTTTTACACCCCATCCCCATGTCTTACACCTCCAAGATCTTCAGTGACCCTGAGTCACCAAAGCAGCACCCAAAAGCAGCCTCAAGCAACTGAGATTCCTGTTGGAATGTGCAAGTTCTGCAGGGTGCATGATTGAGCAGAATAAAAAGGTTGTCCTGCAGGGGGCATCAGAGGAGAAGTATATTTAGTACAGAGACGTTAAGAACTTTCTAATGATTTTCAAATTATCTCCCCCAGTGTCCCGACTGGATCAAGACAGCTGAACAACAGAAGAATGACTGCAGGCAACTATAGATCTCTTTCGATACATAGTTGTTTCTCTTCTGAATAAATACTACTTTATTCTTTAAGCTCTCCAGTGCTGTACCCTCACTGCATATTCAAACTCTGCCAACAATTCTCAGGCAGGTTTTTCTTCTCACCAGGGCTTCTGGGCCTTATAGGGCAGGCAAGGAAGCCAGACATCTACTGGGAGTCATGGTTAGCACAAGCAGGCCTCTCCTACTTCAGCCACTCATACAGTCGCAAAACCAGAGAAGGCAGATGAGTCCTTGCAACAAGACAGTGTGGTAGTACATTGGAATCCCTCTAAATTCAAGCCAATACATTCTACGGTTGTGTTTTCTTCCTGGAAGACTCACTAGCCCTTAATACCAGCCTACAGAGATCAAGAGGGTCAGAATGAGCAGCTGTGTTGAAAGCCCATGGTCCTGGTAAAAGGATGTCGCTTTGATACTCTTACTTGTGCAGAACAAGTTGCTGTAGACAGTAAAGCTTCTCTCAGCCTCTTCTAGAACCTCTCTTATAATTGTGGGCCCTGAGCTCTAAAAACGGGCCTGGTTATTCTATTTCATTCCTGGGTTGGATATGGATAAGAGATGATACACTGCTGCAAGTAAATGAGCTTAGTAAGTTAGAGGATCCAGTGGAAAGATCACTAGAATTGGGGAAATGACTTCCAAATAAACTTGCAGGGATTACAATGAAACTCTTACTTGAATTCACAGGGGAGTAAGTATGCACTGAACTATAAATCCTTAGATCACTCCAAACTCACTGAGCAACTATGGACAAGCCACTGTCTTCCATCTCCTGGGGGGGGGAAAACAGGACCTATAGCAGCCTACCTCACAGGAGTGTTGAAAGCCGTAGATCATCTGCTCTCTATTGCAGGAGATCCCAGGTTCAACCCCCGCCAACTCCAGTTAAAAGGAACAAGAAGTAGGGAACGTGGAGGCAGCCGCTGCCACTCAGAACAGAAAACTCAGCAGCAGCAGACTCCCCAAGGCAGCTTGATGTGCTCAGGGAGAAGCACTTTATGGCTTATGGTATGCTGCAAAGAGGCAGTGGAGGGTAGTGGTAAGAGTCAGGTGATTTTCTGTGAGATCTGGGCTCAAATTCCCAGTCTGCCATGCAAGCTTAGTGGGCCAGCCATACATTCTCTCTCAGTCTAGCCCACTGCACAGGGCTGTTAGAGGCTAACAAAGAAGAAAGCAGAACTATGGATACTGCTCATTAAATCTTTGGAAGACAGGTGGGATAAAAAGGTATTACAGATTGGCATTTTTGAAAGCTTGACTTGAGGGCATAAGTGAAGTGCAAATTACACACCTTCCACAAAACAATTGCAGGAATCCGAGTCAGGATCCCCCCTGCCCCTGTCCTGGGGCACTGTTGCCCATCTGCCCCAAAGCATATTAGGAGGGCTGTTCAGGCTCTATTTCAAAACAACTTGAGAGCATTTATGGCCCTTCTTGTGCTTTGCTTAAAGTACTTCAGGTTACTGGGAGAGGCAGTTTATTTACCATTGCCCCTTCCCTGCCCTGTTCAAGAACTCTAATCCCACTTAAGAATTCAATTACCCTTTTTAAACCTCCAAACAACTCCAAAGCACAGAGCTGGAGATCCACCCCAAGGCCAAACCCAGAGCTCCTTTGTATCAACAAGTTTACAACACCATAGTGACAACATTACATCAACCTGTCTGCCCCTCAAGAGCAGTGTCCAAGGCCCTGCGCTGTTTCCCCCCACCCTGGGTCAAGGCCTTCTCTGGGGGGGGGGCACCTCAGATGCGGCATCTTCCCCTGCAGTCATCTGCCCAGCACTGAGGCTGAGGTTTTAGGAACCAGGTGAAATCCTGTTTCCTCTGTTAATATAGATTGGGATTCATTCCTCTCTGGGATTGTTTTACTGCTAAAGTTCTTTCAGTGCATCTTTTAACTGCCCCACTTGAAATATTCTTGTGTTCCAAAGGTCAGCACATACTAGATTATTCATACGACCCAGCAGATCTTCCTGTAGGGGTTAAGAGTGTCAAACTACTTTTTGGCAAACCCAGGTTCAAGCCCCAAGTCTGCTTGCTGGGTGACCCAGCTGCACACTGCGCTTGGCAGGTTGTTGTGAGGATACAACGAAGATGGGGGGGGGGGGGAGAGTTGTCAGCTACTTTGAGACCCTCCTGGGGAGAAAAGTGGTGTATAAATGAATAATACAGATACATTTATCTTCTGGTTTGCACCCACTGCTATAATGCCATCTTCTGGTTTGCACCCACTTCCTATAATGCCATCCACATGCAATCACCAGATCTACCCACCCCACCGGTAACAGAGCACCGGCCCTCATGTCTGGCTGGTTGTGGACCCTGGGCAGCTGAATGGATGAACCGGCCCCACTGAAAAGCACAGTACTGCCCAGTTACAGCAGCAGGCGCTAGCCAACCGACCTGCATCTCCAGTGGCCCCCACATAATGCAAACAGCGCTGGCGACAGGTGACAAAAACACACCCAGGGGAACCGTCCTGGATTGCGGTCAGTCCAAGTCGGAATATCCCCATCAACAAGGAAGTGGCTCCGAGGGAGGGCAGCTAGAACCCTGGGGCTGCTTCTCCGCTCTCCCTCCAGGAAAACAAGCACAATTCAGCCCAGTACAGAAAGGTACAATTAAAGGATTTTAAGTGGATTCGCCGTTAGGATGAGCCTTAACCACTTTTTTTTTTAAGGCAGAAAAGGGAAAGGAGGAAGGGGCCCTCGAGAAGCTTTGCCTCCCCAGCTTTGAGGGACATTGTCATCATCTGGCTCTCAACAGAGGACCACCTCATGCATCTGCCAGAGCAGCCAGGACTCCATCGCGGGCGTCTTGAGGGCGCCAGGCCGGGGCTCCAGTTTTGTTCCAGCGGCACTTTCGAGGTGCCCAGAAATTGTGACGCCGCCACCCGTCGGACTCCTGCTTATCTGCCGCTGCACTGCTCCGAAAGCCCCCGACAGGACGCCCAGCTCACCACACCGACGCCCAAACTGGGCGCAGAACTTAGCGCTCCCCCCCCCCCGCCACGTTAGACGCCCCCTGTCCTCGCGATCCGCTCTCCCGCCCGCCCGCACCCACCTGCCTGGCTGGGGGCCGTGCCCAGCGCGCAAAGCAGAGCGCACCAGAGCACCGCCCGCGGCGCCCAGGCACCGACCGCCGGCATCGCTCCGCTCTTCGCACAAGCGCCTCTCGCACTCGGGTCGCCGCCGCGATCAGCTGGGAAGTGGCCCCGGCTCGGCGAGCAACAGGAACGGAGCCAGCGAGCACATGCGCGCGAGGAGGGGGCGGGAGAGCCGCCGGGAGGGGGCGCGGCGGGCAGGTGCTCCGGGGCGGGGCCCCAGCGGCTCTGCCCCTCAGAGTAAGAGGCGTGGCCTCCGCCTCGCTCCATGCCGCGCCCGCGCCCATTCCAAGGGCCCCCTTCGCTCTTGAGGGGCCCGCTGCCAGATGCCTTGGGCCGTGCGGAAGGGAAAGAGCGCTTCTCGAGAGTCTGTTGTGAATAGGGGCCGGATTCCTAGAGGGCTCTTCGAGACTCCAGTGCAGACCGCAGTCTGTAGACACCCGAATCTCCCATTACACGTCGGGGAGACCGCCCACGTGTGTTGCAAATGTAAGCCGGGGAGGGGGGAACCGGAAGCCATACGAAATCAACAACCAAGTGTATCCTCCATAGAGAAAAAGGGGGGGGGGACGACAAAAAACACCCACATCAGCTCAAGACCACTGGCGACACATCAGAAGAGCCCTGCTGTTGGGTCAGTGGCCCATCAAGTCCAACTTCCAGTAGGCTGAAAGACAGGACGTTAGTAATCACTATTATAATTGTGTATGTATAATAACCCACCCTCCCTTGAATGGCTCAAGGTGGGTAAGGACAGGCTTCAAAAACAGTCAATACTGGGGATCCGGACCTGGATAAATGTGGGATTTAAATCATGCCTTTTATGTGCATTGAATGTAAAATGAGAATAGAAAGATAAAGAAAACTCTAATGTTAAAAAAAACAGTCAATACAAGTTTGTATAAGACAATCATAAAACTTAGATTTGCAGAAACTTTTAAAAGCCACTAACTCTTCAGTTAAATTTGTATCCCCATTGTGCAAACAATGTTAAAGGTTTTCCTTTGGGTGGATGGAATTTCAGGTAGGGAGACCAGCATCTATTTGACCTTATTTCGTGCCCTCAACCCTTGACCTGGCAAAACAGCTCTGTCTTACAGGCTGTTCAGAGAATGCTCAGAGGCCCCTGATGTCGTCCTCCAGGTGGGGGCCGGGACTGAAAAGGCCCTGACCAAGGCCAATTTTACTTCTTTGGGACCAGGCACCCAGGGCAGGTTTTCACTATTCAATCTTAATGCTCCTTGGAGGACATATGGGAAGAGGCAGTCCTGTAGATATGGCTGTGAAATGACCAGAGTCACAAGTTAAATGACACCCAGCAAGCAGAATCGACAGTTAGCACGTGTAAAAACAAACAAAAGTATCTTCCAAAATTCACAATGCCAAAGCTTGCCCTGACATTTTTTATGGACAAAGAGACTCCCACATTGATAGCCATCCATTTCCTTTCAGGTTTCCTACTATTCCAAAGAAGTGCTTCATCAATGCTGTGGCGAGCCCAAGGTCACCCAGCTGGTTGCACATGGAGGAGGAGCAGGGAATTAAACCTGGCTCACCAGATTAGACCACTACACCAAGCTGTACATCCAATTACATTTCTTCCAAGACCATTCTCCATTGTATCCTCTCAACAACGTGAGATAGGCTGGGCTTTTTAAAGCATGTTTGCTCTATGGTAGTAGTCCCAATAAGTTCCAGTAGACTTCTTCCTCAGTATGTTTAGGATGGTTCCCTTAGTACTCTTGAGTTGGGATTTGATTTGAGTTCAGGTCCCAGTTCCCTTTGACCTCTGCACTATGCTGCCTCTGTAGTGTGTTTTCTTAAACTTAAAACAAACATTCCTTTTCGGGAAATCCCCCAGCAAGTCCCCCAGACTGGACTGGACTAGCATTCTGCTAGGTGAATGAGTGTCAAGATATATCAAGTACCTTTAGAAAAAAGCAACTAAATAATGCTGCATAGCAGAAACTAACATAATACTATTAGAAAAAGGGGAGAAGACCCCTGATGTCTTCCACTGGGTATACACATGAATCTACTTGGAGAATTGCCAGTGGGCTTAGAGAAAAATATACTTTTCCTGTAAGAGAAGAAGATCTGTTTCTTTTGTACCCCACTTTCTACTACTCAAAGGAGTCTAAAACAAGTTTACAATTTCCTGCTGTTCCTCTCTTCACAACAGACATCCAGTGAGGTAGGTGGGTCTGAGAAAGCTCTCTGAGAGCTGTGACTGGCCCAAGGTCACCCGGCTGGCTGCACATGGAGAAGTCAGGAATCAAACCCAGTTCTCCAGGTTAGAGGCTGCAGCTCTTAACCAAACTGGCTCTCTAGAGCAGGTTTTCTCAACAGGGTTTTGTGAAACCCTGGGGTGTCTTGGAAGCCCTAGAAGGATTTCCTGAATGGGAGGGAGTTGATTTTTATATATGGTCATATCAACCTGCCCTCCTCAAAATGGCCAATTATGAAACTGGGGGGAGGGGCCCTGGGGTGGTGTACACCAGTGGTCCCCAACCTTTCTGAGGTTGGGGACCGGGCAGGGCATGAGGGCGCGGCCCGCGGCCGGCCACGCCCACGCATCGGCCACGCCTGCAGCCAGCACCCACACATCGGGCCGCACCCGTGGGCCGCGCCCGCCGGCCCTGATTCCCTCTCCCCGCCCCTCCCGCAGTAAGAAGCTTACCGGGCCGCAAGCTTGCGGCCTGGGAAGTTTTTTACTGCGGGGGGGGGAGAGGGAGCCGCGGCCCAGCGCCATGGCCTTCGCGGCCTGGCACCGGGCCGCGGCCCGCAGGTTGGGGACCACTGGTGTACACAGCTATGCTTCCCAACCATATTCTGCACAATTGTGCCACTTCTGGGGTTTCTCAATGCCTGAAGAATGTTTTGGGGGTTTCTCATTGGTAAAAAAAAAAAAGCTGAGAAAGGCTTAATGATGTTATTTACCAGGTGATGTTATTTACTTTCAGTCAATGAAAAGTTTCAACTGCCCATTTCCAAACATTATGCCTTTGATCAAGAGATGGATCGTTTTCCTCCAGGCTTGTGGGCTACCCTACATGTAGATACACAGAAATTCCCAGACAAACAAAAGTTAGCTGTCTCCATATTGAAGGGCAGGTGCTTCTTTCAATATCCCGAGTTCTAAACTGCCCTCTGGAAAACCTACCCTGCAACCCAGTAAACAGATCCCTGTGGTAACAAGTTTAGCTACAATCGCCCCCTAGTGTGAGACTGAGATACAACAAATCCAGAAATGGCTTTCCTTATTTTTGCCTTAGCGTAAGCCAGGCTTTCTCAACCAGGGTTTCGTAAACCCAGGGGTTTCTTGGCCATCCTAGAAGGGTTTCCAGAATGGGTGGGAGTTATTTCATTATATATATATATAAGCTATACACCCCCCCCCCAACGCTCTCATCTTCTCTTCTGAGCACCACATTGGCCTGAATGTTACAAAATGATTTTCCCCCTTCAGGAAGTCACATTGCCATGGAAACGGCTACCCAATGGTTTCCTGCCCCCCGTGAGAGGGCTTTGGGCTGCAGTGGACCAAGCGAGGACAGGCGGAAGGGATCCAGCCAGCCACAGATGCACATTGCATCCTCTGCCCTGCTGCTTCAGTGAAAGGAAAACAGGAACCATGCCTCCAAATGCACTCCTGGGTGCCAGTCTGGCCTGAGCACAGTGCTAGGGGCAAGCCCTCAGCCCTGGGAAACAGGTTGGGTTCCAGGTTGTATAGCAGTAGGCACAAACGTTTTTTAAAAACCCTGAAATGTAAACAAAAAACAAAACCAAAACCTTCTGCACTTAATAGATTGTAAGAGTTTGGGTCATTGGCTAGCTTGTGGATAAAACCTTAGCACAGAGCCTGGCTACTTCCACAGAGACTTCATTTGACTGATTTACAGGGAGGTAGGTAAAGGCAAAGGTATCCCCTGTGCAAGCACTGAGTCATGTCTGACCCTTGGGGTGACGCCCTCTAGCGTTTTCATGGCAGACTCAATACGGGGTGGTTTGCCAGTGCCTTCCCCAGTCATGACCGTTTACCCCCCAGCAGCAAGGTGGGTACTCATTTTACCGACCTCGGAAGGATGGAAGGCTGAGTCAACCTTGAGCCGGCTGCTGGGATCGAACTCCCAACCTCATGGGCAAAGCTTTCAGGCGGCTGCCTTACCACTCTGCGCCACAAGAGGCTCTTTACAGGGAGGAGGGGTGCAGAAAATATATCCGATCTACTTGGGAACTTAGACTAGGGGTGAGGTATATGAAGCACATGTCCTTGTAGAATTTACCAGAGGGGGGTATCTTCCCCCAGGAGCTAGGGATGCCAGCCTCAGAGTGGGACCTGGGGATCCCCTGGAATTATAGCTCATCTCCTGGCTGAACATGGAGCAGCATGGTGGGACCAGAGCAGAGGCGTAAAGGGGACAACACCATGGAGCAGGTTGGAGAAAACTTGGAGACTTCGGCGGGTGCAGCCTGCAGAGGGCAGGATTTGGGGAGGGGAGTGATTTCAGCGGGGTATATCGCCACAGTGTCCACCTTCTAAGCAGCCATTTTCTCCAGGTGCCTGGAGATGAGCTGTAAATCCAGGGGACCCCAGGTCCTACCTGGAGGCTGTCATCCCTAGTTCCATGGTAAGAATCAGGAGTTTATGTTAGACCCAGGGGGAACTGAGCGGAAGCCGGTGTAAGGGTCACAGGGGCAGAATAAATTATTTGGATAGCAGAGGGCTGCACAAGAGGAACAGGAAGTCCAACTGCAAAAAGACATAGGAGAGGGTGACATATATGGCTCCCCCCCCAATGTGATCCTCACAACACTCCCATGAGGTAGGCTGAGATGAGCAATGATTATACAGTGAATTTCCTGGCACACAAGAACTTCGATCTCAGTCTCCCCAATCTTACACTCTAACCATCACACCACAATGCCTTTGGGCAGATGTTGTTTTCACCCTGGAGCAGGAGAGGAGGAGCTGGCTGCTGCCCCCCCCCCCAGGAGCCATCATGGTTTCCCCACCTGCAAGGGCTGCAAATTCCAGGCTGTGAGTGGAGCCACAGAGCACACCCTTGAAAGCAGCTGGGACAGAGAGCCAGCGTAGTGTTAAGAGTATCAGCTTCTAATCTGGAGAGCCGGGTTTGATTCCCCACTTCTTCACATGCTGGGTGACCTTGGGCTAGTCACAGTCCTGCTAGAGCTGTTCTCACATTTTCTCACAGAGCTCTCTCATCCTCACCTACCTCACATGGTGCCTGTTGTGGAGAGAGGGATGGAAGGCAATTGTAAGCCGCTTTGGGACTCCTTCAGGTAGTGGAAAGTGGGGAATAAAAAACAACTTGTCTTCTTCTACAACTCCACTGCAATTCCTAGAGATCTTCCAGCCCCACTAGACATTGTAGGCTTAGATACCTGCTGCTGAAGCTGTTCTATTCTCCAGGTGTAGACCAAGGTGGATCAGATGGAGGGTGGTTTCCAGCTCCTGAGGGACCCATTGGGGACCTGTCAGCCTCAGCAGCAAGGGCATGAATGGATTTATGTGGGCTTATCAAGCTCTCACCTGGAAATGCTAATTTCTACTTCGGAGGGTGGGGGGCTTCTGCAGCAGGCATTCATCAACAGGGTATTTCTCCCAAATGCCAACTCTGCTGCAGCTGTTCATATGGTGAGTGCAGAATCCTAATTAAAATCGTTAGAGAACAGGATGCTTATACTTTGCTTTGTGGTGTGACTCAAGGTGGAGGGAGTCTTCCGAAGGCTGTTCGAAGACCTGGGAGTGAAGTGCTGGCTGCACAGCGCTCTGCTCTGGAGCCAGGGGCCAAGCCTCACTCGCCAGGCTGGCTCAGTTCAAGCAACCCAAGGGCAGCTGCTTTGGGTACTAAATCAGTTCAAGGCACCTGTCACCCGGGTGGCCACCAGTCGGTCCCCCCCAGCTGCAGGTCTGAGTCTCACCAGTGGAGAAAATTTGAGGTGGGAAAATTATTGGAACGGGCCCCGATCCTGCCCTTGTGCCCTGGTCATTCTGGGTATGGTGAGACAGAGTGTACCCTCCAAAGCAGAGCACAGAAAGAAAAATGTCTCCCCCCCCCAAAAAAAAAAAGAATGCTAATAGTAAATGGTTCAAATGTTGAGCTAGGATCTGAGAGACCCAAGTTCAACACACCCACACACACCTTTGCCATGGAAGCTTGCTGGGTGACCTTGGGGCTTTTAGCCTAGTCTACCTTTCAGGAGAATGGTACAAGCCACCTTGGTGGACAGAAAGGCAGGGTATAAATGAAGGAAACAAATAATTGACCTGGGCATGGCCTTGCAGCTCAGAATGGGGTCCTCCAGTGGTCCCCAGCCTTTTTATCACCTTTTACTGAGGCCCGGGGGGTGGTAGTCTTTTGCCGAGGGACGTTGCTGCCGCCACCTGAGCCCCTGCTCCACTTGCTTTCCCACCAGCGCCCCTGACTTCCCGCCGCCCACTGGAGGGCACTGCCAGCAGCAGCTGCACAGTGCCATGCCAAGGGGAAGCCCCAGCCATGGCGGCTGCTGGAGAGCACCAAAGATGAGCTGGCGGCAGAGTGGCAGGGCAGCCCCCGAGGCAGCAGCCGGGGAGGAGGACAAGGAGGTACCCCGGCCCGGTACCGACTGATCCACAGACCGGTACCAATCTCTGGACCGGGGGTTGGGGACCACTGCCTTAAACTTTCTGACCCCAATAAGGTGGCACCCTACATTTTGGGGCTCAATTTGAAGCATTAATTTATTTTATATGTTTTAGCACAACTTTTGCTGATACGAGCCCAAATTATGCAGCTAACAATGTTGCAATGAAATGTGAGGCTTGTTTTTGCATCAATAGCATATAATTAAGGTTTCTTTTTTAAATATCTCAATTTTTGTGAATAAAATAGTGTCTAATTTAAAAACACCATTCAAAAAAGAAGCAGCAGAAATCCAATCCAGGAAACTTGCCAAAAGGAAACAGGCAGGATGAAAACGGCTTTCCCAAACATCCCTCAAAATGAAAAGAAATGGAACAAATAGATTTTTGTGCATCTCTGTTTAAGGGAGCTTTCAGGCCGTAAAAGCATCTTATTTGCTTGTTTTATTTATACCCCACTTTTCTCGCCGAGGCACAAGACGAATGCCACGGTATCAAACCAAGCCATTAGACTCCACGAGACGTCGGACAAGCAGTGCAACAGGACTGAGATTTCAAAATGTGAAACACTTCAAAGAATTTTCAGGTGATGTCTCAAACACTGCAGGGACTGGAACTGCAGTAAGAGCAGAAGGATAAGACATCTATTGGCCAGTTTAGACATACCAGAAACGGTGGTATACAGACTGCACACCAGAGCAAAGAAATGAAGACGCATCCTGAGTTAAAGACTTTAGAAACTTAATGGAAGTCTGCCTTCTTAGGGTTCTCTTCTGCCAATGAGGCAGCGATTTCACACACCATTTTTAGGCAGCATCATACCCGAAGGCTGAGCATGATCTATTTCAATCATCATCCCTGCTGCCCCTTGCAATATAATTGCTGCAATTCTGTTTTCTCCCTGGAGAGGGAGCTCTCAAATCTTGTGAACTTTCTTGAGACCCCATCCTACATTTTCCTTGAAAGAGACCCTTCTCTACCTGGCAGGGCTCCTGTGACATTCAACAGACACACTGTTTTTATGCTCATGGCCATGAAAAAGGACAGATGCATCAAAGTCAAAAATAAACCCCAGGCACTGTTTTCTTGTCATTGGGAAAGGCTTCGGCAGCAGGATACTTATCTGGTTTGCAACTCTTAGTGGCACAAGATGGGAAAAGAGGAGGTGGCAGCTCTAAGGATGCAGGCAGAGCCCTGCGGAGTCATCCCAGTGGTCTTCGTAGCCCACTATCCTGTTTTGAGCTGTAGCTAATTAGAGACTCCTGGAAAGGCCATAAACAGGTGAACCCAGCAACACACCTTTCACTGCTTTTGGCCACTAACTCATGTTCGTAGGTACACTGCACTTGAGCGTGGAGGTTCTACTGGATAAGAACATGAGCTATCAAAGTTCTGAATGGCCTGCAAATCTACGCTTTTCCACCAGGCCTATGGCTGAAGCCAATGTAAACCCCGACCTAGGCCTCCTTCCTCCCTCCCCCTCCTCCTTCGGAGACTGGACCTGAAGCAAAAAGCTTAGTGTTATAATTGGAGCATTTTATGAAATTAATTTTTAAACTGTATTTAATTGTTTATTGTATTTTAACCCCATGTATGTATGGGTTTTTTGCTGCTGTGAACAACTCCAAGGCTGTCTGAAAGTGGGTAGTTTAAAAGCCCAATAAATAAATTAGCAAAACCCTTCTGGAGGAGCCCAATGATTCATTTAGGGGCTTTACGCACCGGGATCTTTGTTGCAAATTGGTCACTGAATGAAAAATCGCCATTTAAAATAGTGGAATTCGTCGTTATGCATACCTGCCTTTGTAGTGGAATCCAGTTGCGTTTTGTAGCGTTTCCCACAGGCTTCCGGTCTCGGCAGAAATCGCTAGAAAGGAAGCGCTATTGCCGAGCTCGTCCCGCCCCTGGCCGTCAAGCAGCCAATGGGCAGCCGTTAGCATGCTCCCAAACAGCCCCTTTCCCTTTAAGAAAGGTTTAAAAAAAAAAAAACAGACCCATTGTAACGAATCTGTGTAGATTCGTTGCAACGGAGAGACCCATCCAGCTGCCTAATGTGTTTGAGCTGTCGTTTGATCGTTGCCACGCTGCCTCCGAGTGAAAAAAAAAAATCCCCCCCCCTCTCACGGGCCCGATTTTCGGCTGACTGAATGTGTAAAAATTAATGGGAAAATACATCAGCAAACGGGCTTTTCTGTGGTTTGTGCTTAGTGACTAAAGGGGAGGGACTGAAGCCAGGGAAGCCTCTAAACAGAAAGAGGCTCGCTGGTGCGTTTATCCCCGCTCGCTCGGAGAAAAAAAAATGGCGATCGCTTCGCCGGAAGATCAGAGAAGACAGCCAGGGGGAGGGACTTTGTAGAAACCGCAACAATGTTAACGCACAGGTCTTTTTCGCTAGTGTTGCAGATTGGTTGCAGGAGTGTATCGCTTTCCGGAGGGTGAATCCACTTTTGGGGATTTCCCTGAAAGCGCTACAAGGAAGCGCTTTTTGCAGATTGGTTTCAGGTGTGTGGCAGATTGTCGACGACGTTGTGCAAAACAGCAAATCAGTAGCGTTTTCAATTGGCAACCATTGTGCTATTTTGAAGGCGTGCAAAAAGCCCCTTAGTTAAGGAGCCCGTTACACACAGCGTCTTGTCAACCTAGAAGGCTTTTACAAGTTCAGGCCAGAGCCACCACCTCCTCCCCCCCCCTCCGAGGACTGTTGCAGAGGTACCCTCTATCTGAACATTGAGGTTCCGTCTAGCCATCTTGGCGAACAGCTTTTGGCAGAACGAGCCGCCATTTATCTGATCCCCGTTTAAAAGCATGTACCTGTCTCTACACCCTGTTGCTGTGAGTTCCTTATGTTAAGCGTGCAATCACAAAGACACCAAGTCTAGTATGTGCCCCAGTAGAAAGTTGCTGTTGGGTTTTTCTCTGGGGACGAGAGCTTCAACTACATTTGGGGTTTTATTTCTATAACAAAGCTGCAACACTCAAGACCAGCTTCACACCAGATTCCTTCTGCACCAGCCAAGAACAAAAAGTGAAAAAGAAACACACTGCAAGCCTAGGACTGCTGAGACCCCCTAGAGCAGTGGTCCCCAACCCCCGGGCTGGGGACCAATCCCGGTCCATGGATCAGTTGGTACCGGGCCGCGGCTCCTCCTCCCCAGCTGCTGCCTCAGGGGCTGCCCTGCCACTCTGCCGCCGGCTCACCTTTGGTGCTCTCCGGCGGCCGCCATGGCTGGGGCTCCCCCTTGGCGTGGCACTGCGCACCTGCTGCTGGCAGCGCCCCCCAGTGGGCGGCGGATAGTCAGTGGCGCCGGCGGGAAAGCAAGCAGAGTAGGGGCTCAGGCGGCGGCAGCAACATCCCTCGACAAAAGACTACCCCCCCCGGGCCTCAGTAAAATTGTCAAGCATTGACCGGTCCCCAGTGATAAAAAGGTTGGGGACCACTGCCCTAGAGAAAACACATCACTCTTCAGCACATCTAACTAATTCTCCGTCATGAGCGCAAAATTCTCAGCAGGACTATTTTCTAGCTTATCCACATAGGTGCCTAGAATATTAATCAGCACTTTAATGGGTTTGCTTCGGAAAATTAACACAGTAGTGATGACTTTTTCAAGAGTGGAAAGTAGCAGTGGGGCTCACAGTCAATAACTGAGGCTTCTGTGTGTGCATCTTCCTTTTGAGGGAAGATGCACAACTCCCTGGCACTGGTACATTCAGGGGACACCTGCAGTAGTTTTGGGATTAGGGACTGGGGGGAAGGGTCTGCTTTTATTAGGTTCTGAAAACAGGGTCTAAAGATCCAGAGCTTGGGTGTTGCTTCAACGCCTGCTGAGCCTGTCCATTAAAACCATCCTAAAGCTTAATACTTTCAAACCTCTGGGCCTAGAGTCTATTTTGAACGAAGAGTAGGGCAGAACAACAACCCCCCCTTTTGAGTCATGAGTTTCCTTGAGATACTTCTCTTTTTTCTGAACAGGGAATCAGACAGCCCTGTGGGGAGAGACCACCACTCTAAAGTCTGATAGGGGAAGAGACAAGTGTCCTATATTGGCAGAGTTGCCAACAGAGCTGAGGAAAAATGTCCTGTCCCTTTAATAAAGGCTGGAGGGGATGTTATTTGCCAGGGACTGCTTGTTTGCCTTGGAGCTGGGGGTTGGGGGGTGGGGATTAACGCATGGCATGGAATGCCTGCTAGGGTGCAAACAAGCTTCTTGCCACCCAACCCAGGCAAGCCCCATCCCCTTCAGATCTCAGGAGCTAAGCAGGGGTGGCCCTGGCTAGCACTTGGAAGGGTGACCTCCAAGGAATACCAGGATTGTGACGTGGGGCAGGCAATGGCAACCCACCTCCAAACATCTCTTGCCTGGCAGCCAGACAATATCAGGGTCTCTGGGCTACATAGCACACAGGCCATTTAATAAATAAATACTGTTACTTTGGTCACCTTCAGATCAGTAGAACTGGATTCCTTGGGAGGTGGTAAGTTCTCCTTCTTTGGACGTTTTTAAGCAGAGGCTAAATATTGACAGAAATGCTGATTTTATGAACAACAAAATCACTCTTCCTCAGGCATGCACTTGAAAGCTCAAGTCTTGAATAAATCTTTCTTGATCTTAAAGGTGCTTCTGGACTCTGATTTTGTTGTATTACTTCAGACCAACACGGCTACCCACTTGTATCTGATTTTATGAACTTAGACCGATTGTGAGTGGGTGGGTGGGAAGGGATGTGCCAGTGTTTGTCTCTTGTGGCCCTTCCTTGCATATTCAGGGAATTGCTAATTGCCCCTGTGGATGGTAGGTGAATTTCCTCCAGGCCAGGCTGGATCCTGGAGATTTTCAGTGTGGAGGGGGGGGGGGGGAATCACTTGGGCATGAAATTGGGGTCACCATGGTTGGGCAGGTAGCTATGAGTTCCTGCACTATGCGAGGGTTGAAGTAGATGACCCTGGAGGTTTCTTTCAACTCTCATTCTATGATTCTATGATCCAAAGTGTGGTGTGGAGTAGAGGTTAGAGCGTAGCTCCAGTGGGCATTCTGCCCGGTCTCCAGGTGGGACCATGGTATCCCCAGTTTTTCAGTTCATCCCCAAATGACAGAGAGAAAATGGCTGCTTTGAAGGTGGATTCCATAGCATTATACTGCACTAAGGCCCTTCCCCACCTCAAATCCTGCCCACTCCTGGCTCCACCCCCAAAACCTCCAGGTATTTCCTGGAACTAGCAGCCCTACCTGACATTTGTGAAGGTGTGTGTGTGCTGGACTGCTAATTGGCTCTTGTCCTACCTACTTTACAAGGAAGTTGTATAGAAGAAGAACTGGGCTTACTACGCAAAGGAGTCTCAAAGCAGCTTGCAATCACCTTCCCTTCCTCTCCCCACAACAGGCATCCTGTGAGGCTGGGAGAGTGCTGAGAGAACCATGACTGGCCCATGGTTACCAAGCTGGCTGCATGTGGAGGAGCAGGAAATTGATCCCTGTTCTCCAGACTAGAGGCCACTGCTCTTCCAGAGCAATCCTAACAACCTAGTAAACCCATAAATGGACATGCAGCTTCAAAAGTGGATAAAAAGGTCTCCCCCCCCCCCCTTCAGCCATTTCAGCTCAGGGAATACAGCACAGGGGAAGGCAGAATCCTCTTCTCCCATCACACCACAGTCCAGAACTGAATTGATCCCCTGCAGTCCTTTACAAAACAGTTCCCTGCAGCTTCTTTGTGGCTGTGGGGGGGGGGGGAAGTCCAGGGAATCTGGGACCAACCTGTTAGAATATCTAGCATGTTGCTTGGCTGTTAAGTGGAGCAAACTCTGCAGTTCCACTGTGTATCTGTTAGCAAGTAGCTGCAATACCATGGGCATAGGGCTGACTGGAATTATTCATTCCTCTGCTATCAACCCCAGGACAAGACCTCAGCCAGAAAAGAGCCTTACTGGACACCCTGCTCCAGCTGGGCCATGCTGGGGTTCTCCTTGGGGTCAAGGCTCAGGCCAAAGATGGTCACCTCATGAAGCCCCATCTTGCAGCCTTCCAACACAACTGCCTCATCGTCTTTCCCGGTTGCTATGAAACCACACACAAACTTTCCTTGGCGAAGAAGCCCAGAGCAGCTCAGCTTGCAAATCTCAAGGCTTGAGGTGGATCAGCACCACAACCATGAGGAAAAATGCACTGATTAAAAAGAAATCTGTTGATTAGGGAGGCAAAGGCCTGACACTAACCCTGCTTTCCACCCTTCTCAATTGTGTCAAAACTGGTGCCTTAATGACCCACAGATGTAGCCCCTTTTAAACTGAACAGTGTTGCAATCCTTGGAAGGCAGCATAGTGTTAGTGGTTAGAATGCTGAACTGGGGTTTGGGAGGCTCCATTTCACATTCCATTTCTCATGCTGTGGAAGTTTGCTGGGGGACCTAGTGTCAATCATATATGCGCAGCCTGACCTACCTCCCAGGGTTGTTGTGAGGATAAAATTGAGGTGAGAAAGTTATAAGCTGCTCTGGATCTTCATTTAGGAGCAAGGTGAGGTACAAATGAAGCAAATAATAAATGAATCTGATGTTGGTTTTATACATTGCATGAGGTCACTCTTGGAGTGCAACTTTATTAATGCACCATGTTAACTTCCCCAGGATCTGCCATTTTTTTGCTCTGTTTCCTTATCCAGCCAGTCTGGGTAGTGGAGGTTCAAATCTCCTACTCTGCAGTGGAAATTTGCTGGGTGTCCTTGAACTTGTCATGCTCTCTGAGTTGAACCTACCTCACTGGGTAATTGTTGTGAACACATTGTCCCAGTTGGGGAGATGAAAAAAGCCAAGACATCTACTCCATAAGAGCTGTTTTTTTTTTGTATCCAGACTTTTACTTCCCAAAGGGGTCTCAAAGTAGCTTACAATCGCCTTCCCTTCCTCTCTCCATAACAGACCTTCTGTAAGGTAGGTGAGGCTGAGAGCTCTGAGAGAACTATGACTGTCACCCAGCTGGCTGCCTGTGGAGGAGCAGGGAATCAAACCCGAACCTCTAGTTTACAGTCTGCGGCTCTTCACCACTACACAAAGCGGATAAGAACCCAGAACTTGCTTCTACTGCCCATGTCGATTGAGTCCGAAAGGGAGAAGGCAGAGAGCCCGACCCACACTGGAACGAACTCCATAGACACCGCCCCAGCCCCCCCCCCCCGTCCGGGTCTCCAGACGACGCGCTAAGAAGTGGAACCTCCTTGGCTCCCCTTGCCCTCTCGATGGCGGAAGAGAGAGACCTGTGGAGAGCCCCCCCCCCCGGCAGTTCAGGGCCGGCGAGGCGCCAAGAGCAGTCACGCCTCGACGGCTGGACACGGCGAGCCTTTGCGCTCCCGAGAACGGCAGCGAGAGCGCGGGCCTCTGCAGAGTGCTGAGTCACCCCTCTGGCCTCCGCGCGCTGATTCACCGGAGACGCCAATGCAGGCCGGCCCCACATTGCAGCCAAGAGGCGCGCGTATCGGCGCGCTGCGCTCGCCCTCCTTGACGGGATCCTTCCACGGGCACGCCCCCTCCCTCCGCCTAACCTCTCCGGGAGTGCTCCGGCCACGCCGAGTCGCCTGGGCGGCCCCCAGGAGCAAGCAGTGGCGGGGAGGGGAGCGGCGGGGAGGGGGGAAGCGACCCATTCCTTTGGAGAGGGGCGCCGCCACCAGCCAGAAAGCCTCCCCAGAAGGGTCGCGATGCCTCACGCACGCCCACCTCCAGCAGGTGGGGCCTCCTTCGCGCCGATTCGGCGACTGAAGCGCGTGACGTCGGACGGCCGTCTTTCGAATGGCCACGGCGGGGGGCGGGGGGCGGCGGGGGGGGGGGGGGCTTCTCCAATGGGCCGCCTCCGGAGCCTGACATGAGCGGCCCTCCTACGTAAATACCGAAGGGGGACAGCGTCTGGCTGCCGAGAGTGTCGCAAAGGAGGGAGGGTGGGCCGCGCTGAGACAGTTGCAAGTGAAACCAGGACACGGGCTGGAGGAATGCGGCGCTGGAGCAGAGGAAGGACGCAGGGGCGCCTGCAAGCATTTTGAACAGAAGCTCTCGCGGCCAGGGGAGGACTGACAACTGAACCTGCAGGGCATAGTAGTCAAGGAGAGCGGAGACCTGTAACCTGGAGCACTCCTCCACATGCAGCCAGTTGGGTGACTTTGGGCCAGTCACAGTTCTCTCAGAGCTCTCTCAGCCCCACCTCCCTCACAGAGCAGGTGTTGTGGGGAGAGGAAGGGAAAGAAGTTTGTAAGCCATTTGGGACTTCTTTGAGTAGTGAAAAGCGGGGTAATAAAAAAAACAGCTGTTCTTAAGACAGCCCCACCTCTATTAGGCGACCCCCCCCCCAATTTTTCTACCTGCCCCAACCAACCTCCCAGGACTTCAGGGCTTATTTTTCTGAACATTCCCATGGAGGTTTGGGGAGTACTTCATCCTCTGTACAGGTTTTCCCCTACTTTGCTGTGATCTTTCCAAAACCCAATTGGCTTCCATTTTTTCTCCCAGGAAGTCAAAGCTTAGTGTGCTTTCTGGATAGGAAAGTTTGCGTTTTCAATGGTGCTGGCCACAGCACTGCCATTTCCCTGTCTTCAGCAAGGGAGGGCTTCATGTCCCTGGCATGGTAAGGCTCTTGCAGTCACCAGTCTTCCAGCACGCCCTCTAGTGTAGCATAAAGCCCAGGAAACTCCCATACAGATACCTTATTGCCAGTGATATCCTTTCCGTCTTTGCAAAAGCATCAGTGTTACTGTCCACAGAGCACACCTTGGAATGTACCCTGACCCGGATAGCCCAGGCAAGTCCAATTCATCAGATCTCAGAAGCAAAGCAGAACCAACCCTGGCTAGTATTTGGATGGGAGACCTCCATGGATTTGGGTGGCAGTTCCTCCAAGGAACATTAGGGGTCATGACAAGGACGCAGACAATGGCAAGCCACCTCCCAGCATCTCTTGCAGACAATCCTTGGACCTCCTGGCTACGCTACACACTCTATACGATAAATAAATAACCCCAAAATGTTGCTGCTGTGTGTCAGCTGCCTGCCTCAAGAAAGCAAGTACTTAATTGCAGGAGGGAGTTGGCTGTGACTATTTTGAGAAGCAAAACAATTGTTAAGAGATTTAAAGGTATGTTTGTAGGAAATAAAGCAGGACTTACTTCTCTCCAGGCGGGGAGGGAACAGCAGCAGAGAAGGAAACGTTCTTCAGGGCCGGAAAAAGTGATATCAGTCTTCCACCTGAGGAAACGTTAAGTGCTCTTGGGGATGGAAAAATGAGCAGCTTGAGATTCCACACCAGCAGAGCCATTTTCTGTGATCCAGAGGTTTCCTGCAACTCGAGCGGGTTTTCCCATATTTGCTTATTTCATTGGTACTCCATCTTTCTCCCCAAAGCTGCTTAACATCTGTCGGTCCTCCGCTTTATCCTCACAACAACCATCCTGTGAAGTAGGTTAAGGTGAGAATATGTGGCTGACTCAAGATCATCTTTCACGGCAGAGCAAGCATTCAAACCTGAGTCTCCAAGAATCAGACAGTCTGACACCCGGCCTTGCTTTGCACATATACAATAGCAGCTGGCATTTCTGTCTCTATATGTTCTCTTAACCCTCTGAGGAGCTTAGGGCAGCACATCTGCATGTCTCCTCCGTTTTATCCCCATAGCGATTACCCTGTGAGATAGGTCAACTTGAGAGCACGTGGCCCAAGAACACACAGTAAACTTTATGACAGAACAGAGATTTGAAAGGTCACAAGATACTAGCTTTGTGGGCCTCCGTGTATTTCCGCGGCCAGGATGGCAAGCAATTTGTTTGTCTATCATTAATGATTATTGTCATTATTCTGAAATGCTAAATTTGACACTTATTGTGGCAATCAATTGTAAGTGCTTGGAATAGACCACATCCCATATGCCAGGAATCAGAAGTTTGCCTTTCAGTGAAGAAGTTCTTATATTCCACTTTTCTCTACCCAAAGGAGTCTCAAAGAGGGCTTACATTTGCTTTCCTTTTCCTCTCCCAACCACAGACACCCTGTGAGGTAGGTGAGGGCGAGGGAGCTCTGACATTACTGCTCGGTCAGAACAGCTTTGTCAGTGCTGTGGTGAGCCCAAGGTCACCCAGCTGGCTTCATGTGGGGAAGTGCAGAATCAAACCCCACTCCCCAGATTAGAAGTCTGCACTCCTAACTACTACACCAAGCTGGCTCTCTCCCTGGTTACTGCAGTGGCCAAAGTGGCCTTTCTTGACCCACATATGATGTGTCAAAAAGCGGGATACAAAAAAAACCTTTTCTTCCAACTTCCCATAAACTTACCTGTATCAATAAGCTAGGATGACTTAGAACTTTGCTATCTTCACACCACACCTTCACAGTCCAGGACTGTTCACACACACCCATCCAGTTGAGCACAGATGCTATTTCTTCCATGTTCCCTGGAGCAGCAAGACAGATGGCTCCTGCACCATCCAATTCCAAGGCCTGGATGATGTAAAACATACAGATAGCAAATTCATTGGACATAGGCTGTGTGTGTATGAGGTGCTCCAGCATGTGGTTCCCCCACATCTAGAGAGCATTGAGCACATTTGTGGCTAGAGATGAAGAACAGCATCACACTGGGCAAGGATGATCAGGAAGTTCTAATCAAGTATGTGCTGCTAATTAATATCCTTATGGTTCCTTCCCACTTTTGCCTGCACAAACGCACACTCCACTTTCAACTGAGAGCTACACTGATACACCATGCGGGAGTTCACAGTGGCACTGATGCTCAGTTTGATTTTTTCCAGACTTTCCCCCTCCCAAGACCCCCAAGACCCCCTTCACTGTTCTTGGTTGCTGCTATTTCCCACACTACCCTCTTCTTTTTAGACTGTATATGTTGGTGGAAAATTTACTTCTAATAAAAGACTTTCCACTCTAGATTTCCCTGTGCACAACTGAGAAAGAAAAGATGATGTACACGTTTGCTTTCAACAGGAAGTTGAAAGGCTAAATGCTTGAGGGAACAATGTCTGCTCAATGCATTTCAGCCACAATATTGGGAGGGGGGGAGTGGGGCAAGAGCAGAACGCTCCCCTCTCTGAAATCTACCAACCAAAGCCATTGGTTCATAGCAAGGTCATTCCTGGAGCTAGGAATGCCTTCAGTCCAGCCTGCAGAGCCAGGGAAGGATGTTCAGGACCAAAGACAGCTCCCTGCTCACCAACCTTCCAGTGCTGTCAAAAACTCCAGCCCTCAGACCAGTGATGAGAGGCTGGTAACTGGTGGTCTTATAAGTAGCTCTGTCATATCACCTTTAACTGGATGCAGCATAGAGCCCCGGAGTTCTTCCAATGGAAAAAGTGCCTATTGTGCATAGGGAAAGTTCTAAATGTTGCTCTCAAAATACTTCAAAGAGTGCTCCTTCTGTTGCCTGCCTGCATTCTCCAGAGGGATCTAATTATGCATGTATAGCTTGCAGTTGACTATTATATAACATGTACTGCTTGATATTCTTCTGGCAAAAGAGATGTGCCATAGTAAGGGAAGAGAAATGCATTTAATTTGCTAAAGTGGTATGCTCACAGTTGTGTGTGTGTGTGTCTCTCTCTCACACACACACACACACACAGAGCAGATGATGTATCCTAAACAAAATCAGGATACTTCAGATCCCCTCCCTTCAATCCCCAGAAAAAAGTGTCATAAACTGAGGATTATATGTTCCACACACAAAGAATTCAGCCCTGGATCTTTGTAGCAAGAGACACGGGCTTACTTTGAAGATCTACATCATGGATAATGGATGGGTGTCCTAATGTACAAGAAAAATGACTCTAGGGTTCTGGCCCTCAGAAATTAACTTAAATGCAGTGATAAAGGGGATGTGTGCTGACTATTAACAGTGAGGGTCAGAGAGGGGAAGTATAGTGGTTAAAGTGTTAGACTAGGATCCAGGAAACTGAGGGTCAAATCCAGCTCTCCCATGGGAGTTTGGGCCAGTAAAACACTTTCATACCTAACACAGAGAGTTGTTGTCCAGGGAATAAAATGGAGGAAAGGAAAATGAAATGATTAAGAGCTGGAGGCAAAATGCCTGGATAGTCCTTGGGTGCTCATCCACCAGGGCCACAGAGATCTTTCTCTGCCTACTACATTATTCCACTACAAAAACTCAAGTTTTCCTACAGTGGTCTCTCTTTAATCCTCACCACAATGTTGCAAGGTAGGTGAAGTTGAGAAAGTGGGCCAAGGGAGCTCCATGGCTGTGCAGGGGTTTGGATCCACCTGACAGATTCATGGCTAGACCACCCTGACTCCCTAGCAATAAATGCCAGCCAGGCAATCAGGCTTCCGCAGGAGCATTTCCAGCTTTATTTTATTTCCTTCATGTATAATCTGCCTGTGTCTCCAATGGGGGCCTGCAGCTGCTTTCATTGTTCTCCATTTGATCCTCCCAGCTCCCCTGTGAGCCTTGCTAGGATGAAAGTTTGTGATTGGTCCAAAGTCACCCAGCAACCTTTCATGGCAGAGGGTAGATCTCAACTTGGATTTCCCAGATCCTAGCCTGACGGTTTTTAACCTCTACACCACATTTGAAGTTTCTGGTTCAGATTTCACAATGCCTTGGGTCAACCCTTTCCAGAATATTATACTAGTATTCCAAGAGTGCAACCCACTAGTTTTTGCATCGATGTACAGACACCAAAATAGACTTCTTGAAGAGGCACTCATCTAACACCCTACATGATCCTTTTAGCTGGGGAGGATACAGATGGAACCTGGAACCTTCCACATGCAAAACCGACACTCTACAACTGAGCCACATCTTCCTGTGAACATGAATACATGAAGTTGCCTTATCTGGAGTCTACCTTTGGTCAGTCTTGTCTACTCTCCAAGGTCTCAGGCTTAGGGCTTTCACATCACATGCTACCTGATCCTTATAACTGGAAATGCCAGGGGAGGAACTGGGGACCTTTTGCATGCAACACTGATGCTCCTTCCCCTGCAGGTGTTTTGTGTATATATTGCAGCTAGGGGGTCCCCTACCCCATAGTATGTGAATTATTACCCCAGACTAATGGATTTTTGGATTTCCATGTGCCCTGGGCTTTCCCGCCATCCCTTTACTCTTTTCATTGTAGCCAAGGAAAACAAGCACACACCACCAGTCACCAGGTTCCCTCTTTCACAGCACAGATGATGCAATGCAAATGAAGGAGGGAGCAACCCAGGAGCAAAATGTGTTCATGAGCAGACAGCAACAGCTGAAATGGGCAAATAACAAATCAGCCAAGAGTGACTGGTTGTCCAATAACTCACAATAGCATGGATAACCAAAAGCAAATATTCCAACAGGAGGAAGGCTGGGATAAGAAATGCACCAGCCCCAAGGTCTGCAGCCAAGTGTGGCTTTGCATGAACAAAACTTGGCTCTTTAAAATGCATTCTTAAGTTAAGGTCTATTGGAGGAGCAGGTGAGATGCTCGAGTATGCAGAATGTAAAGAGAAAGGTGGGAAAAGATTTAGTGAGACTAAAAGGGCTTCTTGGATGCCTCACAGAAAGGGAAATGTTAGAGGGGAATCCAAGAGCAAAACGGGCACACATTTATGCCTGTACTAGGGGCAAGTCCATTACATTCAGGAATACAATGGGCACTAGATTAGGGGGGGAGTGGAGTGGAGTGGAAAAACTCTGCAGATGGCCTCCCCCTCCCCCCAGGACCTGGAAAGGCTGCAGGCAGCTGTTAGGGAACTCACCAGCAGGGGCAGTTCTCAAGCAGCAGGGATCTGCAGCCTTCAAGCCTCTGGGAGGGAAATGGGATGAGAAGGGGGGTGGTCAGGGGTGGGGGACGGAAGGTGGGACAGCCTCCCTGAGTGGGTGTTAAGTGCTGAGTCACACTTAAGCCATAAGACACACTCCTCCTCCAAGCCCTCACCAGAAATATATAGTGGAACATATATTTATGACACCTTGTGAGGCCTTGGGTGTGTCCGTTGCAAATAAAGGATTCACAAGAATTTGCATGTGGGCTGTGGAAACCATGGATTACTTATTAATCAACACACCAATTATCTATAAAGCTGGGTTTTTAAATGGATGTTTAAATACTGGTTCTTTGTTGCTGTGATTTTGTTTGTTTACATGTCAGTTATTATTTGCTGGCTTCATTTATATCCTGCCTACAACATTCTCCATTGAGGAATTGTTGAAGGCTTTCATGGCTGGCATCTGCTGGTTGCTGTGGGTCTTCTGGGTTGTGTGGCCATGGTCTGGTCATTTTAGTCCCCGGCATCTTCAGAGGCAGGAGATCCCATTTGGCAGTGTGCTACCTCTGAGGATGCCAGACTCAGTTGCTGGCCAAATGCCAGGGACTAAATCGACCAGTCCACAGACCCACAACAGCCAACATTCTCCGTTCCTCCATTTTCTCTTCTCAACAACCCTGTGAGGCAGGTCAGCCTGAGAGCGCCTCACTGGCCCAAGGTCACCCACCCAGCTTCCAGGGCAGAGCGGGGTCTCCCAGACCCTCGTCCAACATTCTCATCACTGCAGCACACTGGGTGAGCAGTGACGCCCAACCTAGGCTGCGGGGGCTCTTCCTGACCCCAGTGGGTGCCATCCCCCCCGGCCCCATCATTCTGCATAGGTCTGACGCACTACATCAAAAGCCAACCGCGAGCACCTCCAAGGCGTCCTTGGCGCGTGATTGATGCACCCTTCTTGGGGAATCCGGGGGCGCAAGCAAGGGAGCGCTTCCTTCCCTCCTTTTCTCCGCAGAGGCTTTTGGAAGGAGGCCGTGGGCGGGCGGAGGAAGGCACCTGACCGGAGAGCCATCAAAGGTTCCGGCCGCGGGGCGCTCCCCCGCCCCCTTTTTTATGAATGGAATTCTCCAGGCCCGATTACTATGCCGCACCGTGCGCGCGCTTCTCCGGGCCCGCCAGGTGATTGGCTCCCGCCTGCCATTGACGTCACCCAGGAGCGAAGCCCAACCGAGGCAAGAGGCGCCGCCCGGTGCCCGACGGACGCGTGAGTCACCCTCCCCGAAAAGGGGCTTCACTGGCGCCCCGCAACCGGCCGGCCACCTAGCCTCGCCGCAGTCGGGAAGGCGCCCGCAGGACCGCAGGAGCCGGGCAGCGGACAGGAGACCCCCGCCCGAAGGACCCCGCCGGACTGAATGTGCAGCCTTCCCCGCTGGAAGAGCACACGGGGTGAGTACCCTCCCCTCCCCCCTCCTGGGCGCCACTGCCTGACACCCCTCAAGGAGAACCCCGCAGCCAAGTCCCTTTTTGCAGTGAAGACAGTGAAAAGTGGAGGGGGAGCCAAACGGGGGGAGGGGGATCAGGATCAGAGATATGGCCGAGGGAGGAAGGGGCTTAGAAGTGGGAGGAAGGGGCTTAGAAGCATGAAGGATCCTGCCCCCCCCCCATGCTCCCTTCCACCTCACCCTTTCAAGCAAAAGCTCAGTATCCTGGCTCTAGGCTGTTTATTGAAGGCATCCCTGTCCTACAGATAAGTGCCTGCATTTTATAAGGCATAACGCTGAGGGGAGGAGGGATTGGTAGATACTGGTTGAAAATATCAGGAAGGGAAGCGAGTGATCAGGGTTTTGTGGCCATCCATTTCATGGCAAACACTTCGGGTAAGCCAGCAGATTGCAACCTTCAAAGAGCTGCAAGCCATCCTGCCTGGGTGCCTGAACTGCAATGGGATGAATCAGAGGTTTTCCCGTTTGACAGGCTTCATCCGCTGGGGGAAAGCAAGTGGGTTTAACCGTGCTGGAGGGGGTGGGGACGAGGGGCGTTATGAAAGACTGACACTCCAGCTACGAAATCATGAGGTCAGTCCAGGGAAGGAGACGCCAACCAGCGTGAATGGGGCGACTGGGTTCACTGCCCTGCATTCTGATCACTTTTATTTGAAGTGGGAGTGCCAGCAGAAGGCAGTGGAGCCCAAAATATCTCACCCAAGGTCCAGTGATAACAAACATGGAGCCATGGCACACCAAGCAGGCGTGAAATCTACCTGGAGTGTTTGCCTTGTTCAGCACCACAGAGCCATTAAGGCACTTGTCTCAATAATGCCCCTCCCCCACACTAAGTTCGGTCCGTTAAAACAATCATTTAGGACTGTTGGTCTCAGTCCCACCACTAGAAAAGCTGGGATCAATGCAGAGATTACCCCCCCCCCCATACACACCTGGGCCCCTTCCTAGATCGGCTCAGGCTAACCAGGTGTTATTCCGTTGTGGCAGGTGACAGGGAGACATCATGACAGAAGACACACCCTCCAACACCACCAAAGAACAGCCAGGGTGGTTCTTGTCCGGAAACGCCAGCGATGACTCCTTGTCTCTCTCGGGGGCTCCGCCTGTTCCTCTGAATCCTTGGGACGTGGTACTTTGTGTTTCTGGGACCATCATCTCCTGTGAGAATGCCGTGGTGGCAGCCATCATCTTCTACACCCCTGCCTTCCGGACGCCCATGTTCTTGCTGATTGGGAGCTTGGCCACGGCGGACCTCTTGGCGGGCTTAGGCCTGATCTTCCACTTTGCCTTTGTGTACTGCATCCAGTCCCCAGTGGTGAGTCTCATCACCGTGGGCCTCCTGGTGAGCTCTTTCACCGCCAGTGTGGGCAGCCTACTGGCCATCACCATCGACCGCTACCTGTCCCTTTACAATGCCCTGACTTACTATTCTGAAAGGACCGTCACCAGGACATACGTGATGCTCATCCTCACCTGGGGCATCTCCATCTCCTTTGGCCTCTTGCCCATCCTAGGCTGGAACTGCTTGAGGGACATCTCCGCCTGCAGTGTCGTCCAGCCCTTGACCAAGAACAATCTCATCATCCTCTCGATCTCGTTCTTCATGGTCTTCGCTGTCATGTTGCAACTCTACATGCAGATCTGCAAGATCATCTGCAGGCACGCCCAACAGATTGCCCTCCAGAGACACTTCCTGGCCACCTCGCACTACGTCACGACCAGGAAGGGCATCTCGACCTTGGCAGTCATCCTGGGGACTTTCGCTTCCTGCTGGTTGCCCTTTGCCATCTACTGCCTGCTGGGAGATTACACCTACCCAGCTTTCTACACCTACATGACAGTTCTCCCTGCCACCTACAATTCGATGATCAACCCTGTCATCTATGCTTTCAGAAACCAAGAGATCCAGAAAGTATTGTGGACCATTTGCTGTGGGTGTGTCTCGTCCCCCATGCCTTTCCGGTCCAGATCTCCCAGTGATGTCTGAATCACCCTGGGTCCTCTGACCCTTGTTTGCAAATGGCCTCCAGCCTCCCTCTCTGTATTTGCACAATCTGATAGTGTTTGGGAGACATCAAATATCCTAGATAACTGGGAGAAAAGACTCCAGTTCTTTGCCACATATGCCGTCAAGAGGAGAATGTCTTAAACTTGTGTACAAGTTATGTAATTTTTTTTAAAAGCCTTTTGTGTATGACCTTTGCGTCAGGGGATCATCTTACCTCCAGGGACACCGTCCTATTGGGTAAATGCGGTGTGCAGCATCCCTTTCTAATTTTTTCCTCCCCTTATAAGAGTGTGTGAAGTTGCTGCTATCTTATTTGTTCAGCTGTGGAAAAAAGAATCACATTTATTTGCTCCATACATTTTTTAAAAGCAGTGTGTTTATGTGTGTGTGTGTGTGTGTGTGTGTGTGTGTGTCACGTGTCAGAGAGCTGATATATTTTATTTGAAATATATATGTAAATATAGTATTTTCTTACAAGAGAAATGGAAAGAAAGCTCAGATCCTTTGACTTTGCTTTTAAGTTTCTACAGCCTGGATTACCTCAGATCCTCAGAAAAAAATATTTTTCTACATTTAAAGAAAAAGAAAGCATTATGTCCTTAAATCATTTCCATCTTTTATTTCTCCACTTTTGGAAGAAGAGAGATGGTCTAGATCTATATCAGCTAAGAGGAATGTATGAATTTATTTATTTAATTATTTATTTGTCTGTCTGTATTTATCAGGGCTTCGGGAGGTGGGGGGAGGAGATTAAATTTCCTCCCGGCTTCCTATTTTGTATTTTGCTGCCCTCTGGCGTTCAGTCTATTTAATATATACAAAATGCAAAGGACAGAGGGAGGAAAAGGACAAAGTCCAGTGGCACCTTTTAGACCAAGAAAGTTTTATTCAGAATCCAAGCTTTCTTGGGCATGCCTGCTTCTTCAGCTGCATTGAACCCGAAGCAACAAGAGCTCTTGTTTCATTTGTGTACGCTGACTGAAACCCAGGCAGTATTAACAAATGCGATGCATTGCACATAAGCAACTTGAGTGGAAAGGGGCTACTGAAACACTCAAGGCTCTCAACGATAAAATTTCAGAGTAAGTGATTTCAGGATCACAGCCTCAGTCACTGCACTAGGAACAATCTAATTATTTTTTGGTTTTATCACGGAGATACAAAAGATGCACACCAGGTCTCAAATTGTACTCTCCCTTCCCTACCCCCCAACATTTAAATTTGCACAGTTCTGATCAGGAAACTAATGTAAAAGCACTTTGGCAATCTGAAGTTTTTATTACTGTGTTGAAGAGAGATGAGAAAATATTCTGTATTTGTTGAAAAGTACTGTATACTTTTGTTTACAACCATCAGAAAAAAATAAAAGATAATTTATATTGTGATATAATGTGATAACAGGCAGCCGGGTGGAGGCTTTGTGGGTGAGTGATGTCAGTTTGGGGAGGGGTGGGGACTGGGGCTCGGGGTGAGAGCCTGGCTTTGCATGCCCCAAGCCTCTGGCTTGATCCCTGGTTGAAAAGGGTCAGGTCGTAATTGATGTGAAAGCTTGAAACTCTTCAGAGCCACAGCTGGGCAGAGTAGACAAAACTGAACTGGACAGACCCAGAAGAAAGGAGCTTTTCTCTGAAGGTGAGGTTGTGAATCATAGAATCATAGAATAACAGAGTTGGAAGGTACCTTCTGGGTCATCTAGTCCAACGCCTCCCCTGCACAATGCAGGACACTTACAACCCTATTGCTCATCCACTGTAACCTGCCACCCTCTTGAGCCTTCACAGAATCAGCCTCTCCGTCAGATGGCTATCCAGCCTTTGTTTAAAAATTTCCAAAGATGGAGAACCCACCACCTCCTGAGGAAGCCTGTTCCACTGAGAAACCGCTCTAACTGTCAGGAACTTCTTCTAGATGGTGAGACGGAATTTCTTTGGAATTAATTTCATCCCATTCATTCTGGTCTGTCCCTCCGGGGCAAGAGAGAACAATTCTGCTCCATCTTCCATATGGCACCCTTTTAAATACTTGAAGATGGTTACCAGATCCCCTCTCAATCGTCTCCTCTCTAGGCTAAACAGACCAAGCTCCCCCAACCTTTCTTCATACGTCTTGGTCTCCAAACCCCCCACCATCTTTGTTGCCCTCCTCTGGACATGCTCCAGTCTGTCTACATCCCTCTTCAACTGGGGTGCCCAAAACTGAACACAGGGAAAAGGTTGAGAAAGGCTGAATGAAACACTGACTCCTGTGGTGGGGAGGGAGATAAACACATACACAACTACCTTTGAATTGCAGACCAAGCCAAGTCCTAGAAATACTCCACAGTCATGGAGGAAAGAAACGAATGGTTATTGTTTCTTGCCAAGTGATACTGCTCAGACTTCTGAGTGGGAAGCCTTGGCCTGCTTTAGACTGTAAAGGCAATCAGGCTCCCCATCTGGGGGGGGCACTGAATATTCCCCTGTGATAATACCCAGCATATTAAACCAGAGGTCCTCAACATGGGGTGGCCATGCTTTGGCAGCAGCAACTGCCTGCACAGTGCAAGGATCCTTAACCTGTGGTTGAAGGTCAGCTGGTGTTTGTGCAAGAAAATGAAACAATGCCAGTTCTGTAATGATACCCAGTTGGTTTTTTACACCCCACTTTTTACTGCCCAGAGGAGTCTCCAAGCACCTTCCCTTCCCCTCCCCACAACAGACACCTTGCGAGGTAGGTGGGCCTGAGAGAGCTCTGAGAGAACCCTGCCTGGCCTAGGGTCACCCCTCTGGCAGCAAATGGAGGAGAAGGAATAAAACTTGGTTCTCTAATTTAGAGGCCACCACTCTTTACTACTACACCAAGCTCTCGGGGGTCTTCAACATGGCGCCCACGCTTTGGCAGCAGTAGCTGTCCACAAGGATCCTTACTGCATGGCTGAAGGTAAGTTTGTGTGTATGCAAGAAAATTCATTTTAAAGAATACATTCATTTGGAAAGGCATCCTGTTAAAAATTCCAAGTTTCTGCTGGAAAAGTTGAAAAGTTCACATCCATTCTGAATAACTTAACTCCCTTGCCTTGGAATCAAACTTTCTTCTGCTACTTCAGACCAACACGGCTACTCACCTGACTCTACCCTGACATGCTGTGGTTGGCTCTACCTCCTGCAGCGATCATTTTACGATCCCACCCATTGGCCTGTCACAACTCCAAAGGTAGCCACAGACTCAAAGAGGTTGGGAACCCTGCATGAAGCAAACAGAAGAAAATGTTAAAAGATGAACAGATTCATGCTTGCACACTCTCTCAGGTGTTTAGAATAATAAAATCCTAGAGTTGGGAGGGGCCATACAAGCCATCTAGTCCAACTCCCTGCTCAATGCAGGATCAGCCCTAAGCATCCTGGATACGTATCCGTCCAGCTGCCGCTTGAAGACCACCAGTGAGGGAGAGTTCCCCACCCCTTTAGGCAGCCAACTCGATTGCTAAAATACTCTGACTGAAAATTCTTTCCTGATATCTAGCTGGTACCGTTCTGCATGTAGTATAAACCCATTACCGCAGGTCCTGTCCTCTGTGACCAACAAGAACCACTCCCTGCCCTCCTCCAAAGTCACTACCTTTCAAACGCTTTAAAAAGGCAATCCTATCCGCTCTCCATCTCCTCTTCTCCAAGCTGAATATTCCCAAGTCCCTCAGCCTTTCCTCATAGAGCTCGGTTTCCAGGCCTCGGATCATCCTCATATCCTCTCCTCTGCACCGTCTCAATTTTGCCCACCTCATTTTTGAATCGAGGCCTCCAGAACTGAACTCCAGGGGTGATCTGATCCATGTGTTATACAGTAGAACTATGAAATTTTATGATATTGATGTTGTGCCTCTATTGATACAGCCCAAGATTACTCCTCCTCCCAATTTGGTGTCAACTGCAAATTTAACAAGTAGTTCCTCCACTCCCTCATCCAGATCATTGTTAAAAATGTTGAAAAGTACTGGACCCAGTACCAAACCCTGTGGCATTCCACTGCCCACCTCCCTCCAATCAATGAAATACCATTGACAACTACTCTTTGATTCCAGTTTTCTAACCAGTTCCCTATCCACCTAACCATCTGAAAATTCAGTCTGCAATCCTCCAGTTTACTCATCAGAACATTGTGGGGAACCCTGTCAAAAGCCTTACTGAAAGCCAGGTAAACAACATCAACTGAGTTTCCATGATCTAATAAGCCCATCACTTGGTCAAAGAAGAAAAACAGGTTGGTCTGGCAGGACCTGTTGGAGACAAATCCATACTGACTTCCCCAGATCAACAATTGTCCTTCAGATGTTAAAATCTGCTCCATTATGTTCCATGCAACTGAGGTCAGACTTCCTGGCCTTCAGTTTCCCAGGTCATCTCTCCTCCCCTTTTTTAAGACCAGGATAACTTTCGCTCTTCTCATTTTCTGGCAATATAGGTACTGAGTTTTCTGCTTTCTTGCTGTCCTCCTGTCCAAGTCTCTCCATCTTCATCCAACAGTGGGCCTACAGCAGGAAGTTAACCTGCTGTGTACAGAGAAGAGAGGATCTTGTCTCCTTCCATCGAGAGCAATGAGTGCCTTGCTTATTTCACAGGGCGGGCTGTTCTTTATTTTAAGCACCAGGGAAATGGAGGTACCTGTACCCATTGTTCATTGAACAGTCTTCTGTGCAGGCACGCATGGGACTGCACAAATCACAGGCCAGGAGCAGAAGGAAATTAAAAACTTCCCAGAGTCTGAGAGTGTTCCCCCTCCCTGAAATATCTGAAGAATTCAAAAGTGACTTATAAAAGCTCATCCCCTGCCTCAACTTTTATTAGTCTGGAAGGTGCTAATAGACTTTGCTCTTTTCTACTGCTACAGGCAGACTAAGATGGCTGCCCATCCTGATCCTGATAAGGATCTAGGAGACTTTGATACAAATCCCCGTCCTGCATTTTGACCTCATGTTCTGTCTCTCAGCCAAACAGGACTGTTGTTGTGAGGATAAAACAGAGGAAGGGAGAATTCTGTTTTGTTCCCTGAGCTTCTCAGAGGAAGGAAGGGATAAACATTCAGTAAATATAAATAATAAAGTCGTTCTTAATTCACATTAAGAATCTATATGAATCAATGAACTGAGGAGCCTCTTCCTGGTATGACCAAATCCATACAAAGCCTGAGCCAAAAGAATCTGCCCTACGAGAAGAAATTGGTGTAAGAGATGAGGAGGTATTTGAAAATAAAGGAATCTTGGGAGGGAAAGTCAAGTCTAAGGTTGTATAATCAGCAGCTCCCTTCTGACCTCTAGTGGTGACAGCCAAAAGGAGCAGTTTGTCAAAAAGGTTTATTATAATTGTGAGCAAAAACGGAGACAAAAATCTCTTCACAAATTGGGTAATGACCATACAAATCACCCTAAACTCCTTACATAAAATGTGTGTTATGTGTCTTCAAGTTGCTTCCGATGTATGGCAACCCTATGAATTAATGGCCTACAAAAAGCCCTATCATCAACAGCCTCACTAACTGAAGGTCATGATATAATTTATTCAGGCAATCCACAATAAGGCACTGGTCCCTTTTTCTGCTTCTAACTAAATGGACAGAAAACAATGTATGGGAGCGAGATCTTGAAGCACAGGTGGCCTCTAAGCTGTCTGTGAGGAGTCAAGCAAGAGGCAATGGCAGAAAAAGACAAATGCAGTCTTTGGGGAGGCATAACATCCCAATCACAAGATATCGTACATGCCATTGGCCAGGGCACACCAGGAGAACTGTATGCCCTTCTGGAGGCCTCCCTTCAAGAAGAATGTGGGCAGAATGGAGCGAGTGAAGAAGACAAAGAGACAGAGATGATAAGGGGACTCAAGACCAAGCCCTATGAAGAAAGGCTGAGGGACTTGAGAATGTTTGGTCTGGAGGAGAGGAGGTTGAGGGTGTTGGCAGAGCTTAAATATGCCAGACAGAAGCAGAGCACCAGGATGCTTAAAGGATAAAATAGTTGTATTAAGAAACAAAGTTTGCAAAGAAAGAGAGGAGAATCCTGTCTAACTGCTCTGTTGTCTTCAATCAGTCTGTTCAGGAGGCAAGCAAAGAGGAAATGTGATGAAAGGAGCAGGAAGTCTCCAAATGAGCCAATCAAGACTCAGGAGGAGGACATTTGAACATCTTGAAATTCCTAAACAATGCTAAATACACATCTCCTCTGATGCCTTCTGCAGGAATCACTCTTATACTGTTGATTCATGCACACAACAGATCTTGTATATTTCAGTGGCACATCCCAAAGGAGGAGGGACATGATTGCTCTCTCTCTATTTTTGAAAGGCTGCCCCTTAGAGGAGGGCAGGGAGCTGTTCCTGTTGGCAGCAGAGGGGAGGACTCACAATAATGGGTTTATATTATGCACTGAAAGGTATTGACTGGATATTAGAATTTTTTTGTTTACAGTCAGTAGAAACAGCTGCCTAAGGAGGCGATGAGCTCCCCATCGCTGGCAGTCTTCAAGCAGCAGCTAGACAAACACTTGTCAGTGCCTCTCAATGTCTTTACAGGCACTCACCTAGTGGTTTTAGCAAACAGACGGGTCAGTTTGGGCTTCTGCCCATGAAGGCATCTGATTGGCCATGCAGCAGTTGCCACCACCATGCAAGGATCTTCACTGTGTGGCTGAAAGTAAGCTGCAGCAGCCATTTTGTGCCTGGCTCTGCCTCCCCTGGCAGCCATTTTGTGGCTGAGCCCACCATGTTGAGGCTTCAGGCTGATTCTGCTCTGAGCCAATGACCTTTCCAACAGTGAATGGGAATGAGCTCAGTCAATAGAGGGTTATCTGACACAAGGTAGGAGCCAGTTCTGGAGCAATCCTCCTCCCCCCCACTCCAAAATGCAACCAGGTGTAATAAAGATGGAGACCTACTTTAAAAACAAAACAAAACTGGAATTCAGAGAGGGCAGGGAGGGACCTCAGTGGGGGTCCACCCTCCAAAGCAGCGATTTTCCCCAGGGGAACTGATCTCTGTCACCTGGAGATGAGATGGAATTCTGGGGGATCCCCAGGTCCTGCCTGGAGGCTGGCATCCATAGATGAGCCCGCTGGGTGACTGCACAGAAGACTGGTGCTTTTCTCCCTTTGGACAACCCTCAGTATGGCTGCCTTGGCCACATCCCCAAATACAGCAGCCCAGTCAGGGCAGAGCCCCCCCTGGCAACTCAGGCAGCCACAGCAGGCCCCTCCGCACTGGCCCAAAGGTCACACCCCTGCCTCCTGAGCAAGGCCCACTTGGAGAAGCCACAAAGGAAAAGGATGGCTCCCCATATGGACTTGGCCCTTTCCCCTGCTCCCCGCTCTTAAGCCCGCAGTACGGGGGAGTTGGCCTGTGCAGAGGAGCCCTGTGTCTGAACTAGGGGCGCTGCTAGACTGCGGAAATCCTGAGTTCGTTTTCCTCTGGCCGCCTATGGCTATTTGCAAGCAGTGTGTGTTTGGGGAGGGGGGGGGGAGAGAAGACTTAGAAACAAAGCAGTCTCTGGCCTAAAGGGCACTTCTGCTTCCAGCTCAGCTGCGGAGTCAACAGTCAAAATGTCAGCCATCGCTAAAGAAGCCGAGCCAGGCTTGCTTCGAAACGCTTGCAAATGCACAGCCTGGCAGGAAGCAGGGATTTGGGAAGGCACAAAAGCCACACAGAGCCTTTGGAGCCGACAGATAAGGCTCGTAGCAGCCTGGCACCCGAGGAGAGCAAATAAATCCCGCCAAGATGACATGCTGGCAAAGCCCACACGTGGGGACGGCTCCCCCCATTAACGCTGATTGGAGATGGCATCACCTTCGCTCGCCTCCACCCCAGAGGGAGAATTAAAGAGGGGAAGGGGGAGAAAACATGACGTCAACCCCGGAAAGGAGTAGACAAGCCCGACAGTTGTCCGAGCCAGACAGCAGCTTGGCGTGCATGTCGCTAATGCCACCTCGGAAAGAGAAAATTAAACAGGTCTTTGGAGAGCGGAGTGCCTGCAAAAACAGCAGCCAGAGACAATAACGGGCTCCCCTCCAAGGCTACAGACCCAGCCAGAACGGCACGGCCTGCTGCAGCAGCACCCCCCCCCCCAAAATCCTGGCTAATGGAAAGAAATTTTGGGAACATGTTAACACAAGCAGGCAATTAGGTACTCCCTTGGGTCCTCTTGGCATAGGTAAGCGGGTGCAGCAAGAGCAGCCACCAGCAGGAGAGGCCGTGGAAGTGACTGCTTGTCAGAACAAACAATGGGGTGTAGATTGGTCTCTCTGCATCTCTGGGGGGAGGGGGGGGCACAGTTTGTAACCTGCCAGCCATGGGTAGGCAAGGACAAACCAACCCTTGAATTTACTCGACTCACTTCAGCCATCCTTTGAGAAATGCAAATAAGTCTATCAAGAGACAACCGCAGGGTCAAGCTTCCCTTCCCCCTCCAAGCAGGGAACAGAGATGTGGAGGTATTAAGTATTAGGATGACTTGAGAAAGAAACTGCTGGAGAGATCAGGAAAAGATTGACATGGTCAGTGGATGAGAAAAGAGATATTTTTTTAAAAACTTCCAGGGAGCAAGAAGGAAGGCCTCTTTGGTGCTGATCCCATCAAAGCAGACAGAACTCTTAACTGTGGTCAGGAGGTAGCAGCCATTGCCATGTGCTGGCCTGAACACCGGAAGGAAGCTTAAAGGAAACAGAACGCCTGAAGAAATCTGTAACTTTCTAAGCTACGGAGCCTGCCTTTTATTTATTTATTGCATCTGTATACTGCCCTCCCCTTAGGCTCAGGGCGGTTCACATGGAGAATAAAGAACAAAACAACGGACTCGGTTGTGTCTTAAGTAAAATATAGCAATAGTAATAATGATAACAACAGAGAATGATGTGTTTAACAGAACAACCATCTAACACAGGAGTAGTCAAACTGCAGCCCTCCAGATGTTCATGGACTACAATTCCCATGAGCCGCCTGCCAGCAAATGCTGGCAGGGGGCTCATGGGAATTGTAGTCCGTGGACATCTGGAGGGCCACAGTTTGACTACCCCTGATCTAACAGGTTCATGGTTCAGTTCAGGCACGTGGATTCCTGGGAGGGAGGTTCAGGGGCCCAGCGCTGGCTCTGTCCACATTTGCACCAACTCTCTCCCTCCCTCCATAGCCATCCCCTCTAACCAGCAGAAAGTTACTTTTAAAAACCTCCATATTGTTACAATGATCCTTCTGTCCAGTTCTATGAATCCTCAGCTTTCGATTAAGAGCAAAGACTGTCCCCAGCCCTTTTCTCTATGAAATACCCTTCCCCTTATTTCTATAACAAAAGGGACTATAGACAGCTTTCAAAAAAAATGAAAACTGAAAGCCGTGGAAGCTGACAAGATAGTGCGACAACAATGTCAAATTGCCAGTTTTCTGAAAAGAAAAAGCCCATGGTCCCTTGTGGAAAATGTCTGTTCCAGTGTCGTGGGCAGGACTACTACAAAGAAACCTGCAAAGGGGAAAGTCCCTTGTCCCTTGTGCCATATCAGTAATGGGGCAAGCACACAACTCCTCTCTGTGCAGAAAAAGTGACAGTATGCAATTCAAACCAACCACTGGCACTGAAAACACAGGCCTCATTTTAAGGTACCTTCTTGACTTGTTTTCCAGAAGCTCTGCCTCTTGAAAACAGCTGATGTAGAGACAGGAAGTGGGGGGGGGGGGAAGGATGCTGGGTGATGCTGTCCAAGCAACCCATGGAACATGACAAGCAGGAATATCCCTCACGATTCAGATGGGTGCTCTTCAAATTAACCCAGCCCACCAGGCAGATTTAGCATCACCGACAGCACCCACTTTGAGGTTCTGCCATCAGGCAAACACCACTCCATACGATTCATTCGTGCGTTCTTCAGTTTAAAAGGCAGGTGATTCAATCAAAAGGCCTTAATCAAGTCGCCTTTTCACTGGTCAGCATCAATACTGTCTTGTTGTTTGTTGTTATGTGCGAAGTCGTGTCCGACCCATCGCGACCCCATGGACAATGATCCTCCAGGCCCTCCTGTCCTCCACCATTCCCCGGAGTCCACCCAAGTTTGCACCTACTGCTTCAGTGACTCCATCCATCCACCTCATTCTCTGTCGTCCCCTTCTTCTTTTGCCCTTGATCTCTCCCAGCATTAGGCTCTTCTCCAGGGAGTCCTTCCTTCTCATGAGGTGGCCAAAATATTTGAGTTTCATCTTCAGGATCTGGCCTTCTAAAGAGCAGTCCGGGCTGATCTCCTCTAGGACTGACCAGTTTGTTCGCCTTGCAGTCCAAGGGACTCGCAAGAGTCTTCTCCAGCACCAGAGTTCAAAAGCCTCAATTCTTTGACGCTCGGCCTTCCTTATGGTCCAACTTTCGCAGCCATACATTGCAACTGGGAAGACCATAGCCTTGACTAAACGCACTTTTGTTGGCAGGGTGATGTCTCTGCTTTTTAGGATGCTGTCTAGATTTGCCATAGCTTTCCTCCCCAGGAGCAAGCGTCTTTTAATTTCTTTGCTGCAGTCCCCATCTGCAGTGATCTTGGAGCCCAGGAAAATAAAATCTGTCACTATCTCCATTTCTTCCCCTTCTATTTGCCAGGAATTGAGAGGGCCGGATGCCATGATCTTTGTTTTCTTGATGTTGAGTTTCAAGCCAACTTTGGCACTCTCCTCCTTCACCCGCATCAACAGGCTCTTTAGTTCCTCTTCACTTTCTGCCATTAGAGTGGTATCATCTGCATATCTGAGGTTGTTGATATTTCTCCCTGCAATCTTGATCCCAATTTGTGACTCCTCTAATCCCGCATTTCTCATGATGTGCTCTGCATACAAGTTAAATAGGCAAGGCGACAGTATACAGCCTTGCCGAACTCCTTTCTCAATTTTGAACCAGTCAGTGATTCCATGTTCAGTTCTCACTGTTGCTTCTTGACCTGCATATAAATTTCTCAAGAGACAAATAAGATGCTCTGGTATTCCCATCTCTTTAAGAACTTGCCACAATTTGTTGTGCTCCACACAATCAAAGGCTTTAGCATAGTCAATAAAGCAGAAGTAGACGTTCTTCTGGTACTCCCTAGCTTTCTCCATGATCCAGCGTATGTTGGCAATTTGATCTCTAGTTCCTCTGCCTCTTCGAAATCCTGCCTGTACTTCTGGAAGTTCTCGGTCCACATATTGCTGGAGCCTAGCTTGTAGGATTTTGAGCATAACTTTGCTAGCATGAGAAATTAGTGCGATGGTGCGGTAGTTTGAACATTCTTTGGCATTGCCCTTCTTTGGGATTGGAATGTAAACTGACCTTTTCCAATCCTGTGGCCATTGTTGAGTTTTCCAAATTTGCTGGCATATTGAGTGTAGCACTTTTACTGCATCGTCCTTTACGATTTTGAATAGTTCAACTGGAATGCTGTCACTACCACTAGCTTTATTGTTGCTCAGACTTCCTAAGGCCCATTTGACTTCACATTCCAGGATGTCTGGCTCCAGGTCAGTAACTACCCCATTGTGGTCATCAGGGATGTTAAGCTCGCTCTTGTATAGTTCTTCTGTATAATTTTGCCACCTTTGTTTGATCTCTTCTGCTTCTGTGAGGTCCCTACCATTTTGGTCCCTTATCATACCCATCTTTGCATGAAACGTTCTCTTCATATCTCCAATTTTCTTGAAAAGATCTCTGGTCCTCCCCATTCTATTGTTTTCTTCTATTTGTTTGCACTGTTCATTTAAGAAGGCATTCTTATCTCTTCTAGCTTTTCTCTGGAATTCTGCATTCAATTGGGTGTATCTTTCTCTTTCTCCCTTGCCTTTCACTTCCCTTCTCTCCTTAGCTATTTGTAAAGCTTCCTCAGACAGCCATTTTGATTTCTTGCATTTCTTTTTCTTTGGGATGGTTTTAGTTGCTACCTCTTGTACAATGTTGCGAACCTCCGTCCATAGTTCTTCAGGCACTCTGTCTATCAGATCTAATTCCTTAAATCTATTTGTCACCTCCACTGTGTATTCGTCAGGGATATGATTTAGTTCATACCTGAGTGGCCTAGTGCTTTTCCCTACTTTCTTCAATTTAAGCCTAAATTTTGCAACAAGAAGCTCATGATCTGAACCACAATCAGCTCCTGGTCTTGTTTTTATTGACTGGATAGAACTTTTCCATCTTTGGCTGCAGAGCACATAGTCAATCTGATTTCTGTGTTGACCGTCTGGTGATGTCCATGTGTAGAGTCGTCTCTTGGGTTGCTGGAAAAGAGTGTTTGCTATGACCATTGTATTCTCTTGACAAAATTCTACCAGCCTGTGCCCTGCTTCATTTTGTACTCCAAGGCCAAACTTGCCTGTTATCCCGGTTATCTTTTGGCTTCCTACTTTAGCATTCCAATCCCCCATGATGATAAGCACATCATTTTTGGGCGTTGCTTCTAGAAGGTGTTGTAGGGCTTCATAGAACTGATCAACTTCATCCTCTTCAGCAGCAGTGGTTGGGGCGTAGACCTGGATCACTGTGATGTTGAATGGTTTGCCTTGGATTCGAACTGAGATCATTCTGTCATTTTGGGGATTGTATCCCAAGACTGCTTTTCCTACTCTCTTATTGATTATGAATGCTACTCCATTTCTTCTGCGAGATTCTTGTCCACAGTAGTATACCTGATGGTCATCTGAATTAAATTCACCCATTCCTGTCCATTTTAGTTCACTGATTCCTAAAATGTCGATGTTCAGTCTTCTCATTTCTTGTTTAACCACGTCCAGCTTGCCTTGATTCATGGATCTGACGTTCCAGGTTCCTATGGAATAAAAATCTTTACAGCATCGGACTGTCTTTTCGCCACCAGTTACTTCCACAACTGAGCGTCCTTTCGGCTTTGGCCCAGCCGCTTCATTCATTCTGGCGCTACTCGTACTAGCCGTCTGCTCATCCCCAGTAGCATATTGGACACCTTCCGACCTGAGGGGCTCATCTTCCAGCGTCATATCGTTATGCCTATTGGAACTGTCCATAGAGTTTTCATGGCAAAGATACTGGAGTGGTTTGCCATTGCCTTCTCCAGTGGATCACCTTTTGTCAGAGCTCTCAGCTATGACCTGTCCGTCTTGGGTGGCCCTGCACGGCATAGCTCATAGCTTCACTGAACTACGCAAGCCCCCTTGCCACAACAAGGCAGCGATCCTTGAAGGGGGCAATACTGTCTAGGAGACCTAATTGGAGATCTCAAAAGGAGTCAACACGATGAGTACGTTTCTGATTTTTGGAGCAGCGAATCTTCCCTTGCCTTCAGAAGAATTAATGATTTTACAACGTGGCAGCTTTGCTCAAAAAGGAAGGGGGGAGGCAGCAGCTCCAGAGAGAGAAGCCACAGATGTGATATTTCCGCTTGCCAAGATCTGCCCCTGGCAAGAGCTTCACCACTCCAGCATCAGCCAATGCTGCACACTGCTCAAAACGTGTTTTCAGGCCCAAGTGCATTCATAAAGCAGGATTTAGCAAAGCTGCCTAAATCTTCTGGTTATGACCTCCTTTCGTATTAAGGAAGATCAGCCCGTCAAGCTTGCGGTGAGATCTCAGGCCTCTCAAGCCCAGCCCACCTCCCCAGGTTGTTGTGAAGAGAAAATGGAAGGGGAGCCCGTCCAGCGCCCAGAATCTCCTTGGAGGAAGAACAGGGCCAAAGCTTAACAACCAAAGTGAATAAATCAGCCTAGATGGGACTTTTAGATTTTAACATCTAGAAGGGTCTTCAAGGAAACCATTAAACATGAAGGGCAAGGGCTAAGGTCTGTCCCGTGGGGCCTAACTCTACTCCTCCTCACCCACATTTATTGCTTTGACTAGTATTCCCATTTTAATAATGGGCTTTGAAAGAGGCAGCAGGCAGGAGGGCTCCCACCCCAGCGGTCCATGCTCTGCCACAGAGTGCAGCCCTCCCACCTTTCACCTGTAGGGAAGAAGAAGAAGAAGAAGAGTTGGTTCTTATATGCCGCTTTTCCCTACCCGAAGGAGGCTCAAAGCGGCTTACAGTCGCCTTCCCTTTCCTCTCCCCACAACAGACACCCCGTGAGGTGGCTGAGGCTGAGAGAGCCCTGATATCACTGCTAGGTCAGAACACTTTTATCAGTGCCGTGGCGAGCCCAAGGTCACCCAGCTGGTTGCATGTGAGGGAGCGCAGAATCGAACCTGGCATGCCAGATTAGAAGTCCGCACTCCTAACCACTACACCAAACTGGCTCTCACTGGGAGGGAGGGCATCCAAGGTAGATGCTACATCTGCAGCATAATTGCATGGCCTACCCTGCTCACTGGTAGGGAAGAGGCTTCAGAGCACGGTGGCCCAAACATGGGGCTAGGCCACCAGGGAGGGCTACAGCACCTGTGGTGCATGGCTGCCCAGCCTCCCCTGTTTGCCAGCAGCCAAGAGGCCTCAGAACATGATGGCATGGCCACAGGGGTTGGGCTGCCAGTGCCAGCATGGTCAGCCTCCTCCCTGGCTTACATGCTTCTGGCCATTCTTCCTCCCAAGTTTCCAGAAAGGGCAGTAAAGAGGGTGGGGATGATCTGTGATTGGCCCCAAGTGAGGAATGCCCACTCCCTACTGGGGACATATCCCCACTGACAGCCAATTAGGTAGGGTATGCCTCACCCACGCATCACCAAAGCATTATTATGGGGACAGATTTGGAACAGTCCAGAAACTGACTTGAGAAAACTCATAAAGCAGCAATGCAATAGAGTAAAAACAAAACAGACCAGATTATGCATCTTGGATAACACCCTTTCAGTGTGCTTTTGCAGCTGTATGTTCCTGTGTGAAACAGGAAAATCCACTTCTAAAGAGCTTTGAAAGTGCATTATTCAATGCGTGCAGAATACAGGGTTTGGGTAGAGGATTATAACAGTCTGGCTGGTTATCAACCACTCCTGTTCACACATTTGTTCTTCAGGAGTTCATAAGTTTCTGTGGGTGAGAATTAACAGAGGCACAGAATAACAAAAGCATGGTGCCCTTGAGGACAAAGACAATAATTCTGCTGGGAAAGAAGAAGAGTTGGTTCTTATACGCTGCTTTTCTCTACCCAAAGGAGGCTCAAAGTGGCATAGTTGCCTTCCCTTTCCTCTCCCCACAACAGACACCCTGTGAGGTGGGTGAGGCTGAGAGAGCCCAGATATCACTGCTCGGTCAGAACAGCTTTAGCAGTGCCGTGGCGCGCCCAAAGTCACCCAGCTGGTTGCATGTGGGGGAGTGCAGAATCGAACCCAGCATGCCAGATTAGAAGTCCACACTCCTAACCACTACACCAAACAGGCCCCCAGGCTTTGCCCCTACAATATGCCTAGCAACTATCCTTTGGGAGGTTTCTCAATGCTCTTCAGACAAGCACCTCTCTTGCCATTGGAGGAGATCCTGCAGACAGAGCCAGACCAAGGATTTTCAGCACCCTCAGAGGGCAACTTTGTTGCTGCCACCAGCCTCCATCCCCTTCACTGTGGGGAAACAACCCCCACTCATATCACCCTGCATGGGGCTGGAAACAACCCATGCAGCATCTCCTAGCATTGTGACGTCCCCTCCAGCTTTAATGAGAAGCAACATTAACGTGTTAGGGCTATGCTTTAGCACAGTGGTCCCCAACCCCCGGTCCGGGGACCGGTGCCGGTCCGTGGATCAGTCGGTACCGGGCCGCGGCTCCTCCTTGTCCTCCCTGACTGCTGCCTCAGGGGCTGCCCTGCCACTCTGCTCCTGGCTCACCTTTGGTGCTCTCCAGTGGCTGCCATGGCTGGGGCTCCCCCTTGGCGCGGCACTGCACAGCTACTGCTGGCAGCGCCCCCCAGCGGGCAACGGGAAGTCAGGGGCACCAGCGGGAAAGCAAGTGGAGCAGGGGCTCAGGCACCGGCAGCGACATCCCTCAGCAAAAGACTACCCCCCCCCCCGAGCCTCAGTAAAATTGTCAAGCATTGACCGGTCCCCAGTGATAAAAAGGTTGGGACCACTGCTTTAGTAGACCTGCCTGAGCATTGAGATCTTAAGGAGAGAGGCTTCTTGTACCCCAATTTATATCCAGAGGACAAGGTATGCGGAAAATGCCCTTAATAGTTAGCATTATACAAGATGGTTATGCTGTCTCTCCAGCGACCTGCCATTTAGCTACTCCACTAGCGGCGCAAGGGCTGGGGGCAGGCTGGAGGGCCTTTTCTGTGGTGGCCTCCCTCTGTGGATTTTTCAGGCACTTTCATTGTATGGTTTTCGGTGCCTGATGAAAACACACCTCTGCACCCAGCCATTTAATATCTAGATTCCTCTGTGTGCTGTCCCTGCCAGGGTCTGAAGGAGTGGGCTTGCATTTAAAATGTTTTAAATATATTTTAGATTATTTTAATCTGGATTGCTGCGAGCCACCTTCGCTTCAGATGAACGTGTGGGATAAAAATTCCTATATAAATAAAAATGTTGGAAGACCTACGGTTTTACTAAAGTGACATCTTGGTCAGGGGGTGGTGGTGCAATTCCCTCCCCCCAAGCAACTAGTGGCAGGGGCACTGTGCTGCCTGCCAGAGACCTGGTCTATCTAGCCATGGCTTGCCAGCCAACAGGAGGGAGCAGGGCTGCTGGAGGCCACTGGTGGAATCCAGAGCACCACTTCCGCAAGCCGCTTGCCAGCACAGGCCTCGATGCCACGAGCAGGATGGTGGGGTGGCAGCAAGGCTGATTTCCCCCACACGCACTTTTGGTAACTGTGGCAATTGGCTATCTACGCCTCATGGCCTTGCCTACAGAATATCCCCCCCACACACACCCCCGGTAAAGATGCAACGTACCTGGGGGACAGGAAGTGTCACAATTACAACATCCAAAAGCCTTAATAAAAAGGGAAAGCGAGATGGGAGGTGGCACAAGTCGCAGAGCCCCCACCTAATGCTTGCAGCACCAAAGCCTTTTCATTAATAGAAAGCCTCAGCTCTAGCCAGGGGTAGTCAAACTGCGGCCCTCCAGATGTCCATGGACTACAATTCCCAGGAGCCCCCGCCAGCATTCGTTGGCAGAGACTTGTGGGAATTGTAGTCCATGGACATCTGGAGGGCCGCAGATTGACTACCCCTGCTAGACTCTGCGGTGACAGCCAGCTCAACAGGATCAGATGGGGCTCTGGGAGAGCCACATCCACCTCCGCCCTCTGCCAAAGAAGCCTGGTAGTGCCCTTGGGCTGGCCACCTTCTTTCCGCTTCAGTAACCTCCCAGGGCTGTCATTGGGATAAGGCGGAGGAGAGGAGAAGGTCGCGAGCTGCTTTGGGTCCCCGTAAGGGAGGAGGGAGGGATAAAGAAGACAGTAATAATGTGCTGCTAGAGTGCCCAGCCCCTTTCCCTTGAGCACAGCAAGTGTTTTGCATGAGCTGGGAGGGAGGGAGGGAGGGAGGAAGAAGGGCACCTTTTGTTCAAGCCTGCTCAGTAGAAGTGCTAATTTGGCCTCTGGGAAGGTTTTGGGGGTTTTGTTGGTCTAATTCACTGTTACAAAATTCAGTTTCGCTTCCTTTTTTGTGTCCAGTGTCATTCACGGGGCTTTTTTTCATAGGTGATATGTAACCCTGGTTATGATTGGTATGTTTGCTGTTCACCGATTTACCCCCCCCCCCCCCACACACACACCAAGGATCCTTTCAGGGTTAAAATCAGGGCAGAAATATTTAACTCCCAGCTACACAGAAAAAATGAGAGGTTAACTATTCAGCCCCAAAAGCAGTAGTCCCCAACCCTTTTATCACTGAGGACTGGTCAAATCTTGACAAATTTACTGAGGCCCGGGCGGGAGGGGCTGGTCTTTTGCCAAGGGACGTTGCTGCCGCCGCCTGAGCCCCTGCTCCACTTGCTTTTCCGCTGGCACCCCTGACTTCCTGCTGCCCACTGGAAGGCACTGCCAGCAGCAGCTGCGCAGTGCCACACCGAGGGGGAGCCCCAGCCATGGCGGCCACCGGAGAGCACCAAAGGTGAACTGGCGGCAGAGTGGCAGGGCAGCCCCCGAGGCAGCAGCAGGGGAGCAGGAGGAGGAGCCGTGGCCCGGTACCAACTGATCCCCGGACCGGGACCGGTTTCCGGACCGGGGGTTGGGGACCACTGCCCAAAAGGACAGGGAAGCCCACCACCAAAGCCTGATTAAGGATTGGGCATGCTCCATCTGGCCTTGTATCCTTTAAAAAGCTGGATGGCAGCAAGTTAGCGGCTTGCAATTTCTGCAGTGGAAACCCTAGCTTGTCAATCGTAAATAGCAAACGTCACAATTTAAATGTCAATCAGCAGCAGAGGGACAAGGGGCCTCTACCAGAAAAGATGGGCACCTCTGTACTTACTGGAGGCTGCCAAGGCACACCCAATTATATTTGTCTGCAGCTCAAAACAAAACACCCCCTCCCAAATGCCTCAATAAAGGCTGAGCATGCTCAGAGCTTTCCTGAAAGTGGCAAGGGAAGTGGGAAGAGGAGGAATCAGCCTGTTCAAGCTTTTTTTTTTTTTTGGGGGGGGGGAGCTTTCCAGAAGAGATTAAAAAAACCCTTCAGAAAAAAAACCCAAACAAATTTTAAAAACCTCACTCCCATACAGCATGGGGAAAAGGGGAAATAGCCACATCCCTACATATTACAGCCTAGATTCAGTGCTAGTGGGGCTTCCTCTCAATGGAAGATTTCCAGTCTGTAGAGTTGTGCACCCCCCCCCCCCCCAAAAAAAAAGAACCCATGGAATTTTTTAGGTTCTGGTATATTGAACCCCCAGAAGATCAATATTTTCCAATATTCTAAAATTCCCAAACCAGCATGGTATTCAGAGGTAATGGTATTTAGGTTCAGTCCCAATGGGATACAGTGGAGAATTGATCTGGGGCTCTATGGGTCTTTTTGTTTTAGCTGCTGGTGCCTCTCAATTTCCACCCCTCAGTTTCAAAAGGATTGGACCAGAGGGTCCAGTTCTATAGGCACCAAAGATGGCGTCTCCATCCTCCATTAAATTAACCATCTAATGCACCAGGAAAAGTGGGCATTTCGTAAAAGTTCATCTTCATGCCTTGTAACATCAGTGCTAAGCCCTTTGACATTAGATGTGCTGGTGACAGCATATGAGTCAATCCTATTGACAATTTGCCTATGTGACAGTGAGTTAGCAAGTTATTCTAATGGCAATCTTTGTTCCGGTAGCTCTTTGGGAACTGGCAAAGAGATTCCATGACCCACTTGCCAGGATTTCTGGCATGCCTCTAGGTGATGCACAGCTGAAGTCCTTCACTCCTCCTAGCATAAATGTCATGCGGACACCTCTGTTCAGGACTGGCAACATTCAGAAGACTGAATTGCTTCCTAATTTGACCCCAATAGTTTTCCCTTCCCCCAAAGCAGATTTAAATTGGGCTTTGTTCAAGAGGGAGATGAATTGGCTCTCCAAAGCCTTGGGAATCTTGCAGCGGCCATAGCCCCAATGGAAGAAATGACCAGCAAGGAATGGCGAGTCCCAAAGAGTTATTCCAGCAATACCGCAAAGTTAACACTTCCTAGAGCGGAAACCGCTTTCACCCAAACCCTCCTTTGCAAACAAGACTTCTTATACTCTGAGAACTGCTTGATGACTATCCAGTCTGGTTGTGTCCAGACTGATATGTCTACTGACTGGCAACAGCATTCCCTGGTTTCAGACAGAGGTCTTTTGCATCCCCTGATCCCATCTGAACCTTTTAACTGGAGGACTGAACTCAAGGCCTTCTACAAGCAAACCAGATCCTCTACCATGGAGTCATAGACCACCTCATAAAAAATCTACCAATAGCTATTAGCCTAGTACTCCATTTAGCCTACAGCAGGGGTGGCCAAACTAGCTCTCCAGTTGTCTACAGACTACAATTACCATGAGTCCCTGCCAGCATGGACAACTGGCAGGGGCTCATGGCAATTGGACCATGGAATCTGTAGAGGCTGTAGAGGCTCCATTTAACGACTGCATTTCACCCCACCTTCCTCCTAAACAGCATAGAATGGTACACACAGTTCTCCCCTTGCATCCTGACAGGCCTGTGATGTAGGTTGAACAGAGAATAACTATAACACCACAAAACATTACATCTCTGTGATCAGACACGGTCTCAAGGAATTAGTTGCTGTGGGGACCAACAGAAGGTGTTGGGGGGGGGGGCAGTTGCCAGGTTTATTTCCTGGAAATGCCAGGCTGAGCATGATTAGGAGAAAGATGCTAGACTACAAAGACAATAGGTCTGATTCATCTGTAACGTCTTGTTTTCACAGCAACACATTTCTCTTTCACAAACTCAGTGCTGGAAAGGGCAAGTTCTCCTCCTCTTCAAGTGTACTCTAAACTGGCAATGAAGGTAAAAAAAAATGTTGTCATCATTGCTCAAGTTTTACACCAGTTTTTCTTCATGCTGAAACATATATAACCCTCCCTCCATTAAAAAAACAAACAAACTTGCAAGAGCTAAAGTTCTTATCTTGAAACAATTTCAATCCTATCTTGGAGAAAGCCAACAGCATAGATGATTTTTAAAATGCAAGATAGGAGGGCACTCATGTTCCACCCATTAACTCGTGCAAGGAATGAGCAATTTATGGGATTACACGCGGGACAGGCACCCTCCCATGCCTGCTGTGCATAAGGGTTAAAGCCCGGCCTGAGGACAGGGCACAGCATGTCACGGCTCCAGTGATGTTTTTGTGTAAGAGGCTACTTTATAGCAGCTGTCCTCAATCTGCTGGCATCTGAAACACAGATATAGTTTAAAAAGGATTAGGCAGACACATGGAAGGCACTGCTAATATCCGCTGATCGAACTGGCAAGCTAAGTGGAGCCTCTGAGATTGCCAGAGAATAGGGCACAGCTATGATTATTAAGTCATCAACCTCTCTGATCGTTCCCATTGGAGACGAGATGCTTAACCGAACATAAACATGTAAGATCCCTACTGGGGCAGGGGCCCATTCTGCTCCACCAGCCTGTCTCACAGTGGCCAACCAGTTACTCTGGAGAGCCAGTAAAGGCACAGAGGCCCAAGTCTTCCTGAAGGTGCCTCCTGGACCCAGTGTTCAAAGATTTACCGCCTCTGAATGTGGAGCTTCACTTTATTCATCATGGCCCTTCTGAAGCCATCTATGGTTGTGGCCATCACTACACACCCTGGCAGCAAATTCCGTATTTTAATCTCTCAATGAGTAAGGAGGTATTTAATTTTCTTTCAACCATCCTGAGCCTGCTGCAGGGATGTGGAAAGAGAATTATTCAGGACTGAAAAATATTGGCATTTCCTAAACCCAATCCCGGTATGGTATTCAGATTTGGTAGATATGAGGGAATGCTGAATTTTTTCTGCTACATTATACCCTATATTATTGTTGTTAGTTGCGAAGTTGTGTCCGACTACATTATACCCTATATATGGGGTCCATTATATTAACTGGTCCTCGTAGGGTATAATGGAAAATTAATCATAGGTAGAGGGTTTTTTTTTTTAATGTAGAGGCACTAAATTTGGAGCATTAATGCTCCAGCCTCTCCTCACCCCCTCCCAGTCTGAAAAAGATTGGACCAGATGATCCAATTCCATGGGTCCCCAAAGCAGGACACATTCTCCACTGTTTCCAAAGGAGAGGGGAGGAATTTAGACTTTAAAGAACTCGGTCCCTTTAAAAGTTAGATGCTTTTTGCAAGCCACAGCACAAGTGAACAAAGGTACTTAAAAACTTGCAATCACTCTATATACCATCTCTAAATCACAAGTTCACCCAGAATGTTTACCCAGGACTGCAACTTCTTTCAACACACTTCAACTTCAGCTATCTAGCAGTTCCAAAAAAAAATCCTGAATAGCAGCCAAATAGCAAATTCTCTCTCTCTCTCTCTCTCCTGTTGTCTCTTTTCTACATGAAGTCCCAGACTCTTCAACTATAGGAGGCTGCTCCAACCGCTTAATCATCTTGACTACCCTCTTCTGTAGACTTTCCAGCTGTACAACTGGGCCCCCTTGGTCTGATCCATCTAGAGTCGACAATGCTTATGTTCTTATAGAAGACAGTTTGCCTGAAATTGATGCTGTTATTTAGGAGACAAGAGTCAGTCGCAAAGGTTGTATAGGAGCCAGGGGAGTTGACCTCTTATCACATACCAAGTGCTAATCTATAGTCAGCTACTGAGCCAAGTGTCTCCTGCCCAAAACCACCTGGGTAATGCTGCTCCAGGGTTTTTTAGTATTCCAATCCACCTCCATTGAGATTAAAGCTTTTATTTGCAAGGATTTGCATACAGACAATATATTTTTAAAAACTGCAATGAAGGCAGGTTCCAATTCTTAGCCCTGGCAAAGAAACCACGCAAAACCAAGATTAAATTTTTGCTTTTACCCAACTGTATGCCACCCTCACTCAAGCCCCCAAGTAAAGCACACACCTGTTGATTGGCTAGAAAGAATTTATGATTGCTTTGAAGTTTACACAGTAAAAAGGATCCTTTAAAAAAAAGACATACATTACAAACAGTCCCTCAAGAAAAAGAGAGAACAGAATGGTGGATCAAAGAGATTACAAAAGGCACATTAAATGTTTGAATTAAAAACTGCAACTATCAAGAGATGTTAAAAATATGAACAGAGGCTGACAAATTCTGAAGGAGGGAAACTTTATGGGTGGTCAATGACATTAAGCTCCCTCCTCACCCAACAACCAGGCTGAACAAAAACATACATGCTACTGGCCTTGGTGCTGAACAAGGGTATGGTCATTGTAACATTAATTGATAAAATAGAGCGTTCTACTCCTGGGTGTAGCCTTAAGATCAATTCCTGATGTCTGAGTCTACACTGACAGTTTCCAGGCATACTGTTTGTGCAAACGCAATATCAGATGCGTCATTGCCAGTGAATATGTGACAAGAAGCCAATCAAGGAGAGAGTTCATGGCACTGGTCAGGAGCACAACATGAACCAGGTTCTTGGTCCAATGGGCTTACCAGCCACTAAACGTCAAGGAACTCCAGCCGTAACTGTTTTCCTCACCAATGCCAAGGCTCATCCGGTGGGTCTATTCCAGGGGTGGCCAAACTGTGGCTCTTCAGATGTCCATGGACTATAATTACCATGAGCCCCTGTCAGCATGGCCAATTGTCAGGGACTCATAGTAACTGTAGTCCATGGACCTCAGGAGAACCACAGTTTGGCGACCCCTGGTCTAGTCTAATTAGGTCACCTCAATCAGAGTGCAAAGAGAGTCCTATCCTCCTAAGTCCACAGAAGTCAATGGGCTCAGAAGGGTGAGCCTCTGCTTAGGAGGGCACTGTAAGATCAACCGTTGGGGGGATTAAAGAGGAGGCTTCCTGTAGCATTTGATCTTTAACCTGTATGATACATTTGCAATCATTGCTCATAAATATATTTATATGAAATAAGGCACTTAAAAATCACCTATCATTCTAGACAGGAAGTAAAACATTGGTTAGTATTTTAAATCAATTAAATGAATCATGTTAAGAGCTGAATTTTGTTTTTATAAAATCAGAAGATCCCCAATCCCCTCTCTTCTATGTGCATTTGCAGACTTGTTGAAAAAAAAGATGCATACAAAAGACAGCGTTGCATGAGAGTCTCTGAAGAAATGGTAACCTCCTAAAGCACACAGCCTCCTTTCCCCAGCATGGAGTTCAAAAGCAGGCCCATTTTAAAGCAGGCCCCATTTCTACTAAAAGGTTGTCGGACACCACTTTGGCTCCCTGAAGGACTCCTCTCCCGGGATTTGGCTGAAGCAGGAAAGGGAAGGAGGAAAGCAAAATCAGTGACTGAAGGGGTCTCAGGCCCAGCAAAAGACAAGGAATTGAGAACTGGAGCATGGAGGTCGGGAGCAGAGAAGTGCCCTGACTGCTTCTTATTAGTATTTAATCTATAAACATGCAGAGAAGCTCCTAATTTTATTCTGGATTTTTTAAGGACACCATATTATGCCCTGGCTTTGAACAGCTTGTTACCAGTTCAGACTGGAGCAGCCATTCTGCACAGCACTGGGTGAGGCAACCTCTCTAGCACACTAGCCACTCCAATCCTAAGCAAAAAAAAAAAGAAAGCTGAAGTGCATTTGTGTGCGTGGGTTTGCACAAAGCACTATTTGTTCCCTTAGACAAGAACCCCCACTCAAACGTAATTCCATTATAGTTAAAACTAGTGCAAAGCTGCCTGTTTGCCAGTTTTGTTGCATAGATCCTGAGTGCCTAGATTGGGAAGAGCTACAAGAACAGAACAGATTTAAGGCCACCACATTTTACTCTCAGGAAGCTGCTAATCAGAGCCTTGAGCATGAGCTCATGCGGCCCATCTCCCAGAAGTCACTGCACTTTAAAAACAGGGCAGGATGGAAAGAATACAAGATAGTTTGGCTGGAACCATTTCCCTCCCTCCAAATCTTATATGGCATTTTATGCAGATCTGAGTACATGTAACAGCTAAGCTCACCAGCAAAAATGAGCCCACCCCCTTTCCTCCCATCTTAACGGAGAAAACAGACTTCTGGTTCTCTGTGTCAGTGAGCAAAGCACCAGGCTCTGAGAATATTATGAGAAAAATACTGGCTTATCTAGGGAAGTTCACAAATATGCTCTTCCCCATTACCTGCTCTGTAGTTTTGGGCTCAAACTGAAATAAAAAACCCACCCACTTTGACACTTTGGTCTCTTAGCCAAAACCAACAATATCTAGGCTGTTAAGAATTTATGGCATCAAAAACTCTGAGGCTTTTAAGCAGAAGGTCAAAAGTGTAAAAAGAAAACCAAAAGGACCCTTTCCTCCTACACCCCAAAATGACTCCTCTAACAATTCAGGTCAGTCGCCGTGTTACTCTGAAGCAGCAGGACAAAGGTTCCCCTGGACTCAAACTTTAAGGCCAACAAAGTTTTATTCACAATTTATGGATAGCACATGAATAAAATTTTGTTGGTCTTACAGGTGCCCCTGGACTCAGACTTTGTTCCTTCAACAATTCTGCCTCACTTTTGCCACAAGGTAGCAAGTTACAAGACATACCATGGCAAAAAAAGTCATGTGGGAGGTAGAGAATTTCAGTTTGGAAAAAAGGGAGGTACCCTTATTGGTACACAGAACCAGGGGGATCCAGCATCATTCTAGCAGTCAGGATCCCCAGGTATCTTTGCGATATTTTGCATATCAGTTCTTAGACAGGGAATCCCAAAAGAACCATCTAAAAGGCACTCGCTAAAGAGGTATTTGCATCTAATGCTGTTGGTTCTGGATTTAAAGTAATATCAGTCCATGCTGATACCCATGCAATTCGATCTGGGAAAGAGAATGGGGTTTTTTGGTCTGGTAACAAATTATGTAGAACTAAAGGAAAGCTTAAAGCAAGCTAGTAAATACAGACTGGATGTCTATTGCCAACAACCAATTTGGTCCTCAAAGCTTCCCTGGGGTCTCTGGAAAGGAACAGTGACATGGGCCAACAGCTTTAATTGACAACTGGTCTTGTACTGTGGAGACAACTCCCCAATCCAGATGACACTGCAAAGAACAACTGGGCAAGATGGAAATAAGGCAAGAAAAGTCAGTGAGGCTGGCAAGGTGGGTGTCCTATCAGCTTTATACTAGGGAAGGTACAAGGAGAGGGGTCCCCTTTTGATCAGTGGAAAGGCTATGCGCCTTATGAAGACGAAAGCTGCACAGGGTGGGAGGAGGCTCTAATGAGGAAAAGAACTGGGCACGAGTAACCAGAAAGGCTGGTAGGATCCTGCGCTCTTTGGTTAATCCTTACCCTAAGTAAGACTCTTTAGAAGTCCCAACTCTCCTGTACAGAATGCAATCCTGAAGCATCCATTTTAAACTTCTGGATTTAGCCTTTAAGAGAACATTGACAATCTCCATTAGGAGAAAACAGAAAATCAAGCCCATCTTCTCGTAACATTTCCCAATCAAAGTGGTCAAATCAGCCACTCAAGCCATTGGCTGTTGAGTTTCCCTTCTAATGCCTGACATGGTGTTGCGAAGGGGAAAAGGCCGAACCACCTGTAAATTCAGTGCCCTTCAAAATGCGTGGCCATGTGAAAGGATGCTTCTCAACTGCCTATGATTTTCAGGTTTGTCCCCAGTTGCACTGACCCTCCCCCCATGAAATCTTTAAATAGATTTGTGTTCTAGAGCCCTGAGAATCTGGAGCTTTGGAGATAATTTCTATTTCCCTCATTAACTGGAAAGGAGGCCCAGTGCAGTCCTGTCAATGAAAGAAGGCAGGCGGTGAAATCCCTTGGAATAGCAAATCTTTGGTTACTGGAGGAGAGAGAAAAGCAAGGATAGTTTTGGCAATCTGCGCAAGGGTAGTCGACTCTTCTTGTTCTTAAAAGAGAGGATTCGGTGGGCAGGCGGCTAATCGGACCACTCATCCTCGTCAAACTCTGAAGAATCGTCTTCTGAGTCGCTGTATTCCACCGCAATGCGACGGGAAAGGATGGTCGCCACGTCGTTGCCCACGATATCTCGTTTCTCTTGCTCACGCTGCTCTTCTACTTTGCGAAGTTGGAATCCTGGTGAGGAAAGAGGAAGGGAAGGACATGTTACCATCAAGGCCCTTATGGGAAACCGAAACTGTTCAGGCAACTGCGCAGAGGGCCCAGGGGAAGCGCTACTCAGTGTCCAGAAGGACATCAAAGCAGCTTGACAAAAGAAAATGCAGACAGCTACGATTGGGAGGGGGGGAATCCAAACAGAAGCATACCGTTGTACTACCTTCAAAAAGGGCAATTAAAAGTCACAGAATAACAAGCTTCACAGAAGTCTCCCTCAGGTGGTGTGTTAAGATATAAAAACAGGGGAATGGGGAGAAGAAAATGTATCAAATGCCAAGGACCTGTTCCACCAGAAGAGGTGTGGTCAACAGGAAGAAGAAGCCTTCTTGGAAAAATGTCTTCCATTATGGGGCAGACCCTTCCACTCAAGAACACTACCTCTGCTAGTGTACGCAGGAACCAACCCACTGGGTTGGGCCCAGTCTAAACTGGCAATTTCTACTGATTCCCCTCCCCACTGCATAGCCCCCTCATGTTGTTCCTCAAATTTCCCTCTCCCCTCCCCCACCGTGTAGAATCTTGTGAGCTATAGTGGGAGGCAACAGGCAAGGATGTTCCATTCAGCTGAAGCAAAATGTAGTCTGGATCCAACCCACTGGGCTGCCGGTACAGGCCTGTCTGTAATATGACAGTCCTGAGAGACACATCTTGCAGGCTGTGCAGAATATCTCAACGGAAGCATTCAGAGATAAAGCAAGTGCTCTCTCATTGAAAACATATAAAGTGGCAATTATTTGTTTTTGCTGTTTGGGGATTTTCAGTGAGTCCTAATAAAGAGGACTGCTGCTGTTTGTGCTAGCTTGGCATATACCATGAAACAGAACCCAGAGGTCACACTAACAGTGGCATTTGAGGACCCAAATGAGAAACACTGCCCTCCCCCCCAAAAAACAGAAAACATGACAATTTTAAGGGAGGTATCAGTGACAGAACATCTGCTTTACTTGCAGAACCCCTGCCATAGCCAGGTCAAAGACCAGGTAGGAGATGATTTATTTACTTCACTTATGCCCGGCCTTTCTCCCCAGCATGACTTACATTCTTCTCCTCTCCTCCATTCTATCCTAACGACTCAAGGTCAACCAGCAAACTTCCATGGTAGAGCAGCATTCAAACGTGGACCTCCTAGATCCCAGTCCAACACTCTCAACTACTACACCACACTGGATCTCATTATCCAAGGTTAGTCTCCCCTAGACTGTATTCGTAGGGGTGCCATTCTGAGTTAATGTTTTTAAATGGGGGGTATTTGCTTGACGGTTGCAGAAGTGAGGGGAGGAAACAGTCATTTGAGAGACCTCATGGGTAGGGGGCTTTGCAGGAGCACAGGCTCTCAGCCTGAGACCCTGGGTTAGCTAACAAACTAAGACTCAGTAGAAAACACCTTTATGGGTATCTCTGGAAAGGCTACATTTAGACAAAAGAAATTTACAACAGAAACAGTAAAGGTTTGACTGAAAGAGGATTCCCACCCTGGGGTGAACAAGGAAGGTAGCTGGATTCAATGAAGGAATTCCCAGCACGTGCTTGACACAGACTTGCGACTGATACGGCCTCCAAACCCCCTCTCCCTCCACCAGACCACCATTGGGCAAGGAAATAATCTCTGGTAAGGCCAGGTATGTGCAATAAGAGATGAGACTTACCTTGACGAATCGCAGAAAGCAAGTCACTTCTAGCCTCACTAACAGCAGGCAATGAGGACTTTGGCTTGGAGGGCACGGAGTCCAGCTGTGGAACAGCCTCTGGGCCATCTGGGCCACCAAAGGACAAAGGAGGGGGCCCAGGAGGGGGTGGGGGTGGAGGAGGGGGTGGTGCACCACTGGCTTGCTGGGGTAACATGGGTGGGGGCACAAGAGTATACTCTGTTGCTGGCGGGGGTGGGGGTGGAGGGGCAGCAAAATCAGGGTGGGGGGGAAAGGAAGGGGGTGATGGGGGTGGTGGGATTCCCACAGTTGGGAAGCCTGCAAGTGGTGGCGGTGGAGGAACCCCCATCATTGGTGGTGGAGGTGGAGGTGCAGGAGGTGGTGCAAAACCTGGCCGAGCTCCTTGTGGTGAACCAATGGGTGGAGCTGGTGGAGGGTGGCTTGGGCTAACTAGGCCGGGTTTCTTCAGTCCTCCAGAACTACTTTGGTTATGCGCTGGATAGTTGCTAGAATGGAGATATTAGAGAGACAGAGCAACCCATTAGTTTCATAAAGGATGACAGACCTAGGGCAAAACAATTCCTTTCCAACTTTCAATACTATTTTCCCTTGCTAGATTTGTCTAAGACAAAGGACTCTATATGTTGTATTCTAATGTACTGCATTTCATCTGATGGCTGGCTTTCAGAAGGATTATCCAGGATGTTTATGGGGAAAAGACTACTGGTGTAAGAATGTGCATGAACACAGCTGGCTCAAAAGATGACCCTCACAACAGGATGCTTTTCAAACAAGTTCCAGAAAATGGAGTTGTCTCGGAAATGCATAACTGGAGAACATTCCATAACAATATTTTTCCATGGAGGATGCCAGAGAAAGAAGATCTTGCAAGAAACACAAAACTGTACAAAATCTGCAAGATCCAGGAAGCATCAGCTGTGTTTAAATTAATTTCCTAGCTCTCATGTTAATACAGAAGTGTTGCATACATATTCGTTACCTTTTTCACATAACCTAATACTTTCCATACTAACTTCAGTGATAAAATGCTTCACTTATTAGGGAAGTGAACCAAAGTTCCATTTGCTTCACATTAACATCATACATGCGTGATCACTGCAAAAAGGTATGCTATTTTCAAACAGCAGTACATACTCTTTTCTCCTAGAGGAAAACTACATTCCACAAAGTTTAAAGGTGGTGGTGTAAAGTTTTAAGAAGCTACTGCAAATGAAATGGGATGAAGCTACTTAATACTTTCCCTGATGCTATTTAATATCTATATGTGCCCCCTCACCCAGCTCATCGGGAGCTTCAGGCTGGGCTGTCATCAGTATCCAATGCCATCCAGCTATTTTGCTTAATGGATGATCATCTGTCAACACCCCCAGACAATCTGATCAGGTGTCTGGAGAATGTGGCAGATGGGTTCAAGTGGAGTTGGCTGAAGTTGAATCCAGCCAAGATGGAGGTCCTCTGGCTGGGCCAGCACACAAAGAGACAGGAGATACAGCTCCCAACACTTGACAAGGTGCAGTGAACACCAGTTTGGACATGATTTTGGATCCCTCCTTCTCAAAAAAGGCCCAGGTCGCAAAGGCAGCCCAGCTAGGTTTTTTTACCTCTGTGCCAGGCAAGGCAGCTTGCATCTTATCTCTCGAAGCTGGACCTAGCCAAAGTGATCCATGCAACAGTCACCTCTAGACTTCTGTAACTTGCTCTATGCAGGGCTGTCCTTAAGGCTATTCTTTTTAACTCCAGTCCAAAATGCAGTGGCTTGAGTCCTGACAAGGATTCAGTGGAGGGCACATGCAACACCAGTGCTCTCCCAGCTGCGCTGGCTCCAGATTGGAGGCTGAATCAGGTGCTGGTGCTAACCTTTAATGGCCTAAATGGTCTGGGACCAGCATACCTGCAGGACTATCTTTCCCCTTATAATCCCCCAAGAGCATTCAGATCTTTGGATCAATACCTGCTCAGGATCCCCAACCCCAAGGAGGTGAACCTGGCTTCAATCAGGTCCAGGATCTTTTTGGCCCTGACCCCAGCCTGGTTGAATGCACTCCAGAAGGAGATCAGGGCCCTCCAGAACCTCAATCAGTTCCGCAGGGCCTGTATCAAATCAAATTTAGTTTTAGTACAGCACTGCGGCCAGATAAAACAGATAGCCAGAAAAAAAACATATAACAGTAGAAAATTGCATAATCAGGGAGCCAATATATAAAATTGTATAACTGATAAGGACATTATAAAAAATGCATAGTCAAATTCCTCTAAAACATCTTTACTTAAGCTTAAGTTGTCTTTCCTGTGTGCTAAGCACATGAGCACAAAATTTGGCAGCCTGCTTAATAATATGGCGCCGACTATTCCACAGGAGGTGCAGGGCCTGTAAGACAGAGCTCTTCCACCAGGTTTACTGTTGGGGCTCAAAATAGCATCCCCCAATAAACGTTGGCCTCCCTGTGGGGAAGGAGAGATAGCGAGACCAGCTCCTGCTGCCAAAACCCCTTGTTGGGAAATTTTAGTTGGGGGTTTTAGTGGATTACAATGTTTTTAACTTTTGCATGTTATTTTATATAAGGTTGTTACCTGCCCTGAGCAACACTGGGAGGGCGGGTTAAAAATAAATTATTATTATTATCTGGCAAGCAGCCATGGTGTCACAGCCCTGGGTCTGGTGTTCTGCTCCTGACCACCTGCTTTGCTAACATTGAGTCTCAATTCAGCACAGGCTCCCTACAGTCTCAGTTCAGCACACAGTTCGGAGGTCTCTAGGGCCAAGCTATGACTCCCTTTCCACCTCTTGTCATTTAGGGATGCTTACCTAAATTCCATTGGTGGTGGAGGAAGGCTGTCCTCAGCAAATGAAGGAGATGGAGAACCTGAATCCGGCTGTGGAGGCGGCGGATAGTAGCTTGCATCTATGCTTTCGTTAGAGCCGATACTGCCATTCTGGTACACCATATTAGACGGGTATCTAAAAACAAACAAAAAACCATCACCAGCTGCATAAATTGAGATCAAATAAGACCCTCCTCTTCCAGGGTTCCATGGCATCCTTTGGTGAGAAAATAACTTCAGGCACATTCAGGTCACGACGAAAGTCAGGGCTGTCAAGAAACATTTCCCCTTGTGACTTAGTTTCCAACTCTTCTGAAAGAAATCAACAGTTACTCTGAAGGGACAAGTAGTACTGAGCACCAGAACTGATGTGTGATGTTCACCAGAGATATGAGGAACAGTTCATCTGCCTGAGATCTATAGAAGGCTTACTAAATATGCCGGTCTAGGCACTTCTCGAGAAGTAAAATCGGTTTGCTCCTTCTTTCTGGTTCTGATGAGATTGGACTGGGTATGTGTTGATTTGGGTTAAAATATAAAGGATTGGGGGGAAGAGGGGGAAATCTCTCAAGGAAGGAAGTGGGGACTAGAAATTCTTTTCAGTTTTCTTCCCAGCCATTTCCCAGTCATGTCCTTCAAGAATGAGTCTCATAAAGTGCAGGCCTTTTGGGATTGCACCAATTTTGAATGCAGGTGGGTGATTGCATGTCTGAAAGCTTCACCATTCCTAGAACATCCTATGTTGGAAAGTTAGTATGTTGAAAAGGGCTAAAGCTTAACATGCTAATATCCTATGACCAGCTTTTCTGTTTAAACACTGAGAAGAATATGATCATGCAACCTTCCACCCATAATCTCAGGTGGAACAATCCAGCAAGGGATTCCCACATAAACCTGAACACACAATTCTGCTCTTAAGATCAAACTGCTGAAATTCTGACAGAGAGAAGACGGCAGAGGCAGTAACAGCAACACAGCTCTTCCTTTAGCATTTTGATGGATCTTGCCAGCCCCTAAAACATGGTGGCAGCTTTGAATCCATTTGTCCTCTTGACAAAGAACGCTGTTTGACTGGCCTCTGCCACATCCCCCCTTGGACTACAATCCATGCCCTGCTCCCCTTCACCTCAGGACTTTTTACAGGATAAGCCCCTCTCCAACCTCCCACCTACACCTCATTCGCAGGAGAAATGCAAGCACCAATGGCAGTACTCTGCTTCAAACCACAGCTTTCAGATTTTCACCATTCACAGACAACTGTCCACACTGACTTATCAACTATAAATTGCAGAGAATTCGGGGTATATGTGTCATTCACATGGAACACTAGGTACAGGCCTATTCGGCCTCACTATTGCTTTGTGTAAAAGGAGCAACACCAGTTGGTGCAGGGGTAAACTGGTGACTGGAGGGCAGGGGGTAAGGTAAGGTACTTCCTGGAAAAATTCTCCCACCGTTTTCAACTTTCCCAATGAGGTGGGGCCCTGGGAGTTCTCGAATGAAGACCCAGATTCTCTGGAGCACTGATGCTTTCTGTTCTAATCCATGGCACAAAATGCCAACTGTCACCTGGTCCCTCTCACAGCTGCCACCACACAGAAGTAAAGAACAAGGCTCCTTCTCTGGCCAACCTAAACTTGGTCTCTCCCTGCTGTGGCACAACAGTCACCAGCTACCACTGCAGGACAGACAAAAAGGCAGTTTACAATTTCTCTGTGTGGGTTGCCTTGAGATTTTGATTTTTTAGGGGAAATAAAAAGGGGGTACAAGTATAATAAATATATTTGTCCAAGAGCAAAGGACACAGCATTAAAAGGATAAATATCAGTGCTTTTCTTTGCTAGAACATTCAGCACTGAGAGCAATAGAGACATAGTTAGGATTCTAAGAGCTCACAAACAGGCACAGGCCATGAAGGAGTGGGACAAAAGCCTCCTGAGCTCAAAGGTTACCAAGACCCAGCTGAACAGCAGGCCTTCTGAGACAGAAGATATTCTCTCCTCTGGAAAAGGGCAAGAGGGACCCAATTGGGGGATTAATTTCCTTCAGATTTAAAACAGGTACACTTTTACAAGTATTTGCCCATGGTCTGGTTTCCATGGTCTGTCCTGAATGGGAAAGTATGAACACCCAGCACCATTCAAGAGGGATGCAAATCCAGTAGGCTCCCAACTGTCCCTGAGAGCTTAGGTGGAGGTGAACCCAACGCGGAGATGGGCTCAGTTGGAAATGATGCAGCATTAAATCTTGGATGGCAGATTTAAGCAGTAGTGTGGGGTCTATGGGGCCCTGCCCCTTGTGAAAGCGGCAAACATATAAATGGGAGGCAGTTACCGTGCAGAGAGAGAAAAGCAGTCATGTTAATCTAACTCCTGCTCACGCAAATTACACACTCATTAGAGGAGCATTTTCCAAGCCCAGCCAACACAATGTTGGAACTTGACACCATTTCAACTCAGATTAATGCTTGTTAAGAGTCTGCAAATTTGCTATGAGTTTCAATGCCAACAAGCTCTGGCTGTGAATGACGGGCATAGTAAAAAAACCTGTGTGTAGAATTATCCAAGTTCCACCTGTTTGCCAAAACAATTTTAAAGCATTTAAAGATACGTAATTGACATTTCCAGTTCAGTGCTAGAGCAAAGAGGTGTGGAAAATAAATGCTGGTGGGCAGATAACAGCAGCTGCCTCTGAACACGTGACAGTTTGGCAGTTCTCCTCTAAGCATTTCCAGGAGTTTGGGGCCCAGCAAAACAAAGACGGGACAGGGCTAGGCCAGACCACAGGCATAGCAATGGTCAATCTTGTCTATATTCTTGCTTTCTAAAGGTTTCTCATGTTGCAACACAAATAGATGCCAACAATTCAAGGGAAAGCAACGTTGAGAGTAGTTTTTATTTATTTATTTTATTTATTTATTAGACTTTTATACCGCCGTTCCCTTAGGCTCATGGCGGTTTACAAAATAAAAATTGCAATAAAATCCATAGTTAAAACCCATCCACAACATCAACGTTATCAATGTTAGGTGAGCACTAATTCCACTAACCCCCACCCCCCAACCACCCCACGTTAGCCGAGGGACATCAGGTTGCTAATACTATAATACTGTAATATGGGAGTGAGGCAATCAGATCACTCAGATGAACCCAGGGAGCCCAGATCTAATGTTGGGACAGCCCGCCCTGGCCTCAACCATATGCCTGGCGGAAGAGCTCCGTCTTGCAAGCCCTGCAGAAAGCTGTTAACTCTGGCAGGGCCCTTAGCTCTTCCAGGAACTCATTCCACCAGGTTGGGGCCAAGGCCGAAAAAGCCCTGGCCCGGGTCGAGGCCAGGCAAACATCCCGAGGGCTCAAAACCACCAGCAGGTTTGCACCCGCAGATCAAAGGGCCCTGCGGGGGGCATAAGCAACCAAGCGGTCCCGTAGGTAGGCAGGACCCAGGCTGCGTGTAGCCTTAAAGGTTAAAACCAAAACCTTGAACTTGATCCAGAAACAAACTGGCAACCAGTGCAGATGTTGAAGTACCGGCTGAATGTGGGCCTTCCAAGGTGTTCTAGTGAGGACCCTAGTAGCCGCATTCTGTACCAATTGTAACTTCCGGGTCAAAGACAAGGGCAGGCCTGCATAGAGCAAGTTACAGTAGTCTAAGCTGGAGGTGACCGTTGCATGGATCACTGAGGTTAAGTGATCTGAGGACAGGTAGGGCGCTAGTAGTCTGGCTTGGCGAAGATGGAAAAACGCCGTCTGGGCTACTTTCGTGACCTGAGCCTCCATGGAAAGGGAAGCATCAAAGGTCACTCCCAAATTCCTGGCTATTGGTGCCGGTGTTAATTGCACTCTGTCCAGGCATGGGAGGTGCACTTCTTGATCCGTCCCTCTTCTACCAAGCCACAGGACCTCCGTTTTAGAAGGGTTGAGTTTCAAGCAACACTGCCTGAGCCATCCAGCCACTGCTTCCAAACAGCTGGCAAATGTATTTGGGGGGGGGGGAGTCCGGCCCGCCGTCCATTAGGAAGTAGAGCTGGGTGTCATCCGCATATTGGTGACATCCTAGCCCATAGCCCCAGGCCAGCTGGGCTAGAGGGCGCATATAGATGTTGAAAAGTGTAGGGGAGAGTATCACCCCCTGCAGAACCCCACATGGGAGCTTGCAGGGTTCCGATAACTCATCCCCCACTGCAACCCTCTGCGTCCGATTCCGGAGAAAGGAGACCAGCCATTGTGGTGCAGTCCCTCTTATTCCAGTTCTGGCAAGGCGGTATGCCAGTATCTCGTGGTCAATCACATCAAATGCGGCTGACAGATCTAAGAGCACGAGTACGGCGGAACCACCTCGGTCCAGCTGGCACCGGATATCATCCACCAGGAAATTCTGCTGTTGCAGAGAACTGGATGCATACAGCTTCCTCCACCTTTATGAAAGGCAGAAACTAGCATTCACGGTTCTGTTGCAATAGTTCACCTTTAGATCCAAAACTAATGCCAAAAGTAATATCCCCAAACAAAAATGCATACATGAGGAGGGAAGGAAGGCATTTTCATAAGACGATTGAGAGAGGAGAAAACAGCTTTCTAGTATCATAAATGAAAAAGAAAGAAAGGAAAACAGACTGGTTTGGGGGCCATTTTCAGTGCTAGGTATGTTTGCCATCTCCCACCTGCTGCCACATTCGTCACAAAAAAGGACAACCTAAAAAGGCAGGCAGACCATCAAGGCAGGGGAATATTGAACAGAGGAAAGCCAGAAACTGCCAAGCAAGTCCAGAGGTGCTCTGAAAGCCAAAACACCACCACCCCCAGTCATGGGAACGATGCCAGTGCTTTCTGCAGCCAGGTACTAGGCAAGTATGAACACAGAGCCCATGGCTGCGCTTCAGGTGATGGGGGTAGCTGCATATCATTTGGTGGGCAGAGCCTCTTCCTCAGATATCCACAGCCCATTCCAAGTGAGGAATGGACAGTCTAAAAACTACACTCCTGCCTTTGATAGTCTGATCATACCTGGAGAAGCCAGCAGTTCCTATAACAGTTTTGTGGTTCCCAAGCAGCAGTGGGCAATTTCAGCAGTTCTTAGATTTGGCCTTGGAGGTGGGTGGTCCTCCGGCGTACGCTGCAGGCAAACTGCCTACCTTCCTGTATATGATGTGAATTATGCCCTTGGCCTTGATAATTTCCTTCTGTTTCAGAACTTTTGCAGGATGTGTGAGAAGTAGGAGAGGATTTTGCGGGTGAGTAACAAGATGTAAATTCTCTAGGCTACAAAACTAAACAGTCAAGACAGTGTAGTCACCAGTTAGTACTCCTAAGCATTTGAGATAAGAGGATCAAAAAAGACACAAATTGGTGAGGCTCTAAAGAGCTGGCTAAGGTACACTTGGTGATTTTGTGAATTCTCTAATCAGACCACCCTCCCTACCATATCCAGCTGGTAGTTCTGTTTTTCTTTTAAATCCTTTCTTTGCAAGTGCGATTGAGCAGCAGTCCCCAATGCTGTATGCTGAACAGCACATGCAAAAGCTCCCTGGGCATTCAGTACTAGCTGCGTGGTTCTTTAGATCCCAGCCACCTGATGCTACCCTAAAGATGAATCAGCTCTCAAGTTACATGGAGGGAGCAATTTCCCTTACCTATGTTAAATGTCAAAGCATTTCAATAACTTGCCTTGAGTCTCAGGGACATGGCAGGGTACAAGGGTTCATGTTACCTAATTAGCAAAAAAATGTTGCCAAATGGGTTACCACAAAAATCTATAAAATGTTGCACAGGGAAGCAGAAGGAAGTGCAGATCCTCACAGACAGCATGCACACCAACCACGCTCTCCTTCTATCAGATCAGCTGCTACAGTTTCTCTTACCCAGGTGGTCCAAGTTTTTCCCTTGACTCTACAAACTCTTGTCCCATTTTCATTTTCTCCCACTCTTCCTTCCGGGTTTTGATTTTCCGTGGATTCACATTTCCTCGGTTTGGATTATCCTTCTTTTCTTTCTAGAAAGAATTTTTTTAATCTTGTTAAAAATGGGCTGGGAGAGAGGTGTTTTGTTTAAATGCCCTGTTTTCATTGCAATGGCAGAAGTAAAGTCAGGCCCCACAGCACAAGGAGCCTTCTGAAAGTGCAGTCCCCCTTGCCTTATCATATACGGGTAACAACGGATGAGCAAAAGGCCTCTCCAGTGTTCCATAATACAAGGTAACACCTCTTGTCTGTACAAGTTTAACCAAATTATTTCATATATATAGGTATATCTGTACATAACCCAGATTTTTCATAGAATCAGAATAATAGACTTGAAAGGTACCTCCTGGGTCATCTAGTCTAACCCTGCACAATGCAGGACACTCACAACCCTACTGCTCACCCACTGTAACCAGCCACTCCCTTGAACCTTCATGGAATCAACCTGTCCGTCAGTTGGCTATCCAGCCTCCATTTTAAAAAAAGATGGAGAACCCACTACCTCCGAAGGAAACCTGTTCGCCAGCTCACCTTTGGTGCCCTCCAACAGCCGCCATAGCTGGGGCTCCCCCTCGGCATGGCACTGTGGAGCTGCTGCTGGCAGCGCCCCCCCCCCCCCACAGGCAGTGGGAAGTTAGGGGCACCGGCAGGAAAGCAAGTGGAGCAGGGGCTCAAGTGGCAGCGACGTCCCTCGGCAAAAGACTATCCCCCCGGCCCTCAGTGAAATTGTCAAGTGTTGACCGGTCCCCGGTGATCCCCCAGCCTTTCTTCATATGTCTTGGCCTCCAAACCCCTCACCATCTTTGTTGCCCTCCTCTGAACACACTCCAGTTTGTCTACATCCTTCTTCAACTGTGGTGCCCAAAACTGAACACAGTTCTCCAAGTGAGGCCAAACCAGAGCAGGGTAAAGTGGTACCACCACCTCCCATGATCTGCACACGATACTCCTTTTGATACAGCCCAAAATTTGTCTTTTTAGCCACTGAGTCACACGGCTGACTCATGTTCAATGTATGGTCTTACTAAGATTCCTAGATCCTTTTCGCACATACTACTGTTAAGACAAATCTCCCCCATCCTATATTGGTCTATATGTTTTTTCCTACCTAAATGCAGAACTTTACATTTCATTTTATTCAGATTAGCTCAGTTCTCAAGCCTATCAAAATCACCCTGTATTCTGATTATATCTTCTGTCGTGTTTGCCACCCCTCCCAGTTTAGTATCATCTGCAAATTTAATAAGTATCCCCTCTAATCACTCATCCAAATCATTCATAAATATGTTGAACAACACAGGCCTCAGGACAGATCCCTGGGGCAATCCACTTGTCACTCTTCTCTACTTTTCTTCAAAGTAAATGGATTGCAGCTGCTTGCTCAGAAACTGGCAAAACTACGCTCAATCAAACTTTCCCTACTTACATTCCTCCCTCCCCCACTCCCACTGACATGTTCAAGGTGTTTAAAAACTCAGTAAGCAAAAGATGCCCTTCCTCTCACCCGATGCTTCCGCTTTTCTTTCATGATATCCTTGGTGTCTTGCAACATTTTCTCCTTCCAGAGATCAAAGAAATAAGATGGATTTGTGTAGAATTTAAGTGCTTCTTTGCCATCATCCCTAGGAAAGAATACATGTGCGCACAGTGAAGACAGTTTATCCGAAGTCTCAATAAAACAAATTAGATACCAGGTGCAAACACTATGGATCCTGAACAAAGATCTCACCCACCCATCCCCAGCTGTGGAAAGAGTTGAGAAAGGACTGGCATTTCCCATCTCAACCTACATAACAAGGCTGCCTGCTCTGTCTCCAAGATGCAGAAGCCAACAGGACTTCTCTGCTAGGCAACAACACCCTTGGAATGGCTGCCGCCGCCAACTACCTCTAATTGTTACGTGTTCAAAATGTATGAATGGGGGCCAAGGAAGCATTTGCATTCTTGATTAAGCCTCTCTCACTAGTCTGCCTGCTGTCCGCCAGGACTGATGTGATTCAGCCAGATGTTAACAGAAGGAAGCCGGCTGGTTACACCACAATATTCTGCCCTGAGTTGAGCCAGTCTCCCGAGACCTAGCCCAGAGGGACCAACAGATAGTAACTTGCACCTACTTTAGGTGTCCCTACATGGAAATATATGCACTGTAAAATGCACAAAAAAGGAAAAGGAGCAAGATTACACAGACAAGTATATGAAAAAACATGATCATGTGCCTTATGTTGGAAGAGTATGCAGCAATTCTGACAGTCAAAAGCACTGCTGCACAAAATATATAAAACAAAGTAACCAAACTGACAGTTTTTCAGCCATAACAATTTGCACAATTTCATACAAGGAAATTACAAATAAACCTTGTACAGAATGGGTAGCCAACTGGGGAGCTGCTTGTCACACAGGGCTCCCTCCCTGGGCTCTGAGGAAGCGATAGGTGCACTTGACCAATAGGAAGCAACAGCACCCCTCTTTAATTTTCTGGGGCTAGGAGGAGTGTTGGGCCATGCCCTCACAATTCAGTGTGGCAAGGGGTGGTGAGGCTGGGAGAGTCGCATGCTGTTTCATTATCCCTTGTCTGGAAATCACAGGTTACCCCTGAAGGCTCCCTGAGATGGCTCAGAGACCACTTGGGGAGTCTCTTGCTTGAAAAAGAGAGGCCGCACCTATTGGGTTAAAAAAAAACACATGCTGCTCCTACACATTGCTTTTTGCCAAGCTCCAGAGCTTGCTTACATTAAAATCACTTAGGAGAAGAAGAGTTTGTTCTTCTTTGCTGCTTTTCTCTACCCGAAGGAGTTTCAAAGCGGCTAACAGTCGCCTTCCCTTTTCTCTCCCCCAACAGGCACCCTTGTGAGGTGGGTGAGGCTGAGAGAGCCCTGATATTACTGCTCAGTCAGAGCAGTTTTATCAGTGCTGTGTAGAGCCCAAGGTCACCCATGTGGGGGAGTACAGAATCAAACCTGGCTAGCCAGAAGTCCTCTCTCCTAACCACTACACCAAGCTGGCTCTCGGAGAGACAGGTGCTCCTCTCTTCACCGAATAAGAAGTCCTTACAAAGATCTCAGCATGGATTTCTTTCTTCTGGGAGGATGCGGTCACCTAAGCAGGTTAACTAATCAGGCCCCCACATCCAAGGTGGTGGCCAATCCGCTCTAGAGAATGGAGGCCAAGGTCTATCCAAGCCAGTGTTCCATTTCCAGTATTGCTCTTGTACCTATGGAAGCACATGTGGAGATCAGAGTTGCCTGCTTGTCCTAAGCATCTGATACTCAAGAGAGTGCTACACCCCTGAACATGGAGGTTCCTTTATCCAAATACGTTGCCATCCTTTTAAAAGCCAATTTATATGCTGAATGAAAAAGCACTTCTTTTGTCTACCCAGAATAAAGTGTTCAATTCACTGAGTTACACCAAGTTCTGATATTGTTGGAGAAAAAAGTTTTCCCCAGGCTGCTTTCTCCTTAAAAGTCCAGAACTTTGCAGGTCTGCCTTGTGTTGCCTCCCCTGCCTTTCTCCATCACATTGTCCTCAAGTAAAAAGCCCCAAACGCATAGCCTTTCTATGTAGGGAGGATGTGCCAATCCCTTGATCAATCCTCCGGATGCTCTCTTATGGACTACCTGTGTTGCTCCATTGCCTTTGGGGAGGAAGGCAGTTTCAATGCAAGTTCATGACCTTATCAATCATCTGGGCAGCCTTCCCTGCTCAGTTCTGAATACACATTACCTGTAAGGGGAGAGATTGTTAAGAGGCGGTGGTGTATTGCAAACGCTGTAGGTTTCAAGGACAGGCACTGGGAGAGAGTCTCTGTCAAAGAGCTTTTGGTCCTGAGTTGTGGAGCTTTTGAAGGCTTTCCTTGTGTTAATACCTTGCAGGGACACTAAGAAAGAAAGAAGAAAGAAAACTGACACTTGATCTTAAACACAAACTAGGTTACTGTTTGTTCAGTGACTGTCTTCAATATACTCTGATAATGGTATAAATTCTTTAGTTGCCTCTTGAAGGAATCCTTTAAAAAAAAAACTCTTTTCACAATATCATCTGAAGCTACATTTGAAACCCTGTTAGGCTTAACTGCTCTACTGGGTACTAATGAACCAGACTGCCCTAGAATCATTTCTTGTTTAAGTAGCCGAACACTTTCTTTAAAAAAAATAGAGATATGGTAACATTGTTCCTCTGCTACCTTTGTCAAAGATGATTTCCATCTGAATTCAAAAAGCTTCAGGCAGGACTGACACACACATCAGTCAACTAACTGATCAAACCGTGTTAAATAATAACCAAGTATTTGAAAATTGTTTACTTATAACAGAAACAGAGAACAATATCCAGTACTAAGTCTGTTTTCAGACATCATGAACAAATGAAAATTTGTTCAAAATGAGCTCTGCTCATCAAAAAGGGGGCAGAAACCCAATCCAAAATTGAATTAGGTAGCATGAAAATTGAGCAAAGACAATATAAAATGTATTAAATGAAATAAATCAATTGCACAGTGCACTTAAAAACACAGACCTTTAATTCAGGCTCAAGACTAAAAGTCACTGGACTAAGTCCTCAATGTGCAATTTATAATACATATGAATATCCCAATGTTGATGATGTACAAACAAGACTACAGTCACAGTGAACAAGATCAAATGCAGTTTGGCCCCATGAGCCTTCTTCAGTGGTCACAAATACATACCTACACACATATTATACCCCCCCCCAAGAACAATTGTTGATACACTAAGCAAAGCCAGGTGTTGATTTATTCACTTTTTATTCCATCTGGGAAACTAATCACATTATTTAGATCATGGATCTTGTTCCGTGAGATTCATGCTCACGCATAAAAAAAAATTATTGTAAACTGAATTCCCTCATAATGTGTGTGTACACATCAATGAGCAATCCCAGAAACTGTCAGAATGTCAATATTTGGCCACTTAATCTAGAGGTTAAAATCAAGGCCTGTTTTTAAATTTGTATTTAAATGAGCATAATTAATTGATGTATTTTGTTTAATTCATTTTTATATTGTTTATGCTCAACTATAATGAGGTCCCAAGATTGGGTTATTCTTAGGCTTACACATTCACTCCCCTCCCATGGGGAGTCAAGAATGAAGACTGAAGAATTGCTGGTTGTGACAATGGAACCTGGCAGCTAAAACCGACTGAAATGTGTTTCTTTCCCACAAACGGGAATCAAATAGATAAGAAAAATTCAAGTGGTTAGCCGTGTTGGTCTGAAGTAGCACAACAAAAATAGAGTCCAACAGCACCTTTAAGACCAACAAAGATTTATTCAAGGCATGAGTTTTCAAGTGCATCACATATTTATTTGTTTAGATTTCTATACCACCCATTTCTTTGCAGCTCTGGGCGGTTTACACTGAACATGAGCCAGAGTGACTTACTTCTGCATATAGTTAAAGTCTGCTGATTTCTACAAGTGTCTAGAGCTCAGTCAAGGCCACCAGCTTGATAGAACACCTTTTAAGATCGTCACCAATAATGCAATCATTGCAAGTCTTGGACACTTGAGATCTGATAACAGTGTGTGTACTGGTGTTTGCTTCATAATAGTCCCTGAAGTCATGTTATGGACTCTGGCCAGGGGCTCCATAGGTTTGCAGAAGTTCCCAAATAACTGATACAAGAAAGCCAGATTTACTTACAAGGAGAGCTTTAATAACTCATCACAGCTATCAAAGCAGATGCAGAGCTAAGCTCCAATCAACTGGCCTTGAGATGCATACACATGCACAGCAGAGCATAGCTAGACCAAGAGCATAACTTAGAACTATGTATCTTATATGCTAAATACTGGTTGCAATCCTAAATAATGGTTAATTAGGCTATCTCAAACACCTCGATGTACCAGGCTATTCTGCACCTGGCTTCCAATGAGGGGGTGGGGTGGGGGAACAACCCAGACCTTGAAGATGAGGCTCTAATAACAAGCAGGAAAGTGAGAATGTTCCCCTGAGAGCAGGCTCATGCTATCCTCTACCAAGACACTCAGGGAAACTACTAAAGATGGAGTCACCAGGACCAATACAACCCAGTATTCCCATTTTGTTAAAAAATTGGTTGCAGAAGCTAGATTGTGGATGTTTATCAAGATAGGGAAGAAGTCAGCTCATCTCTGTGAAGGGTATGAGGCACTTGCTCCTAAGTGAGGATAAATACATGCACAGCACTGCCCCTCCCAGATGCAGAGTAAGGAGGATCCATTCCTACCATAATGATCAAATGCACTCATGGTACAATAAAAAGGGAGGCTACTTAAACAAGGGCATTCCTGACTATAGACAACCATTTTGAGTGTAGATACAGGTCATAGAGTTGGGTGCTTCGGCTGCTAAAGTGGCCATTCGCGTCCAAAGCAGCCAGCGCTGCGCCGGGGGGGGGGGGGGGGGCGCGGTGCAGGCACCGGCGCACCAGTTGGAGCACTCATGCTAGCACAGAACTCTGCGCCTGTGTGTGTGTGCCGACTGGTGCACCGGCCCCGGCCCCATGCGCTGCTGGCTGTTTTGGGTGCGAACGGCTGCTTTGGCAGCTGAAGCGCCCAACCCTAACAGGACACTTGGTCCACTGACAGGTGGCCCAGCCCTTGTTTAAATTTCACTCCATGGCACTGAGCATTGTGCAGCTGCTGCTATGGTTCTTTGGAGTACTTGGCCTAGAAGGACATCATTCGATTCCTTACCTTCCTCCTCCTTGGGATCTAGCTGAGTGACTTTGACTTGCAGGCGGTCTACTCTCTCGACTAGAGAGCTCACACGAATGGAAAAGGTGTTAGCCTGAGTGAAAAGCTCACCAAATATGTCCTCTGCAAATTTACCTAAAAGGAGGAAGAAGAGAACAGGATGTGAAGAAGTCCAAAATCATTATACATTTCTATCCCTTCAGCTTCTTCCTCTTTCTCCAAACATACCATTTCCACCTCTGTCTGTTGTGCCTATAATGCACCCCAAGTGTTGATTGGCAGAGGGGAGATAAATGGATTCTGTAAAAATGTCTGTGTGTAAACTGCTTATAATTATATATGTATTTCCAGAGGTGTCAAACTCATTTGTTGGGTGAGATCTAACATATATGTCACTTTGTCAGGTCGGGTCATGTATGCCATGAAATGCAATGCCAGATACAAGATATATAAACTTTATAAAGGACACAGGCAAACCAAATTAATGATTTTTGTACTTAAAACACAAACAAAAGCAATTGATTCCTATCAGTGAAAGCAGCCGATTTACTGGGGAACCCAAAAAAGCCTCAATAAACAATTGCAAAACTAGAAAGTTAAAGGCCAGGACCTTAAAGGTAGTATTCTCCGAAATGCTGTGAGTTTCAAGCACGGGGCCAGAAAAAGTGGTACTGGGAGGAGGAATTCATTTGTTAGGCATAGGGAACTTTCTGGGACAAGCCGAGCCTGTACAAAAGAAACAGCTTCACTTGATCCAAAAGGGAACCAGGCTGCTGGAGATTAATATCAAAAAGGTAGCGCTGCAGCTTTTACACTAATCTTTTTTTTGGGGGGGGGAAACCAACAGGAGCTGGGGAGCCTCCAGGTTGTAACAAGTCAGTCCAAAGGGATGATGGTATAAATACACAGGGTGATATTGATACAAGCATAATAGAACAACAGAGGGAGGGTAGGATGCTGACTGAGAGCAATATACGGCAACTAAGGGGGCGAGAGTTACTTGAGAGGGAAATATTATAGTGGTTAATATCCTAATGCTAGAAGTCTCCAAGCAAAGATGGGGGAGCTGGAGTACTTGGTACTCAATGACAATTTAGATATAGTGGGTATCGATGAAACACGGTGGAATGGGGAAAATCTATAGGAAACAGTCATTCCTTGGTAAAGTTCTATAGGCAGGATGGGAGGACAGGTTGGAGGAAGTGTTGCATTGGACATCAAAGAGGGGATAGAACCAAATAAGTCATATAGAGAGATTTTATTGTTTATAGCTGAAGACCATCAATAAATACAGATAAAATCAGTAATTGATAAAACAATAAAACACTATAAACAAAGGTATGGAAATAAATAAATACCAAGCACTAAAGGGTTAAAAATATTAACTCTTTGATGGGGGGGTCAGTTGGTCTTTAATTTTCCTTGCAGTCAATGCAAACAATGATACATTATAATTAATCAAAGGCTTAGTATACAATAACAGAAAAAACAATTTATTTGTGTCAGTGCAAAAATTTGACCCAACAGAACTCTAGTTATGCATTTCAGCCTTTGTTCCAAATATAGAGTACCATCTAAAACATAATGAGAAAGGTCTTCAACAGCAGGTGTTCCACAAAGGTACACAGGAGTTAACAACCAGAAAGTAAGGCTGATGGTATGGTTTGAAATTGCAAATGGGTAAAAGCCATTTGGAGATTTTGTGATGAAATGGTAGCTAAATAATCAGATCTGAAATGAACTTTTAAAAATTAGTTTAAACAAGGGGGGATTAGATTGTGTAACTGCGTGCCTATCATATAAGATGTAATTTTTAAAGACACAGTCCCATGTAAATAAGTCCAAAAACATTACCAGAATTAACTTCCCAACAGAAGCAATATGAGTAGAAATATGGGTGGTCCCTAAGGGTTACTTGAAAGTGGGGGTGTACATCATTCACTTGATCAAACCCTTGAGGCTGATCTTGAGGTGAAGGAGGAAATAATGAAGATGACTAAAGTCAATAATATTATACTGGGAGACTTCCACCACCCTCACATTAACTGAGTAAACATATGCTCAGGTCATGCGGTCGAAATGAAATTCCTATGCCCGGGAACAGTTGGTCACAGAGGCAACAAGAGGGGTAGTGATCTTGGACTTAGTTCTGAAAGGGTCTCAAGAACTGGTGAGAGATATAGAGGTTGTTGCACCAATTGGAAAGAGAGACTACAATGCTATTAAGCTCAGCATTCAGGTCAATGGAAAGTTATCTCAAAAGTCCAAAACTGTAACATTTGATTTCAAAAGAGGGAACTTGACAAAAATGAGGGAACAGTTGAAAAGAAACTGAAAGAGGAACACAAGAGAGTCAGATTACTAGAGGATGCTTAGAAGCTATTTAAAACGATATTAACTGAAGCCCAGACGGAATCCATTTCACAGGTTAGGAATGGCACTGTTAAAGCTAAAAGAAGGCCTGCACGGTTAACAACACAAGTCAAAGAAGCTATAAAAAGAGGATTTTTTTTAAAAAGTAGAAGGTCTGCCTGATGAACAGGACAGATTAAATGCTCTGGCAAAAGAAATGGAAGTTAATAATTAGCCATACAAAAAGATATTTTAAGGACCAGATTGCTAAAAGCATAGACAAACAATCAACATTTAAAATATATACATATCTCAAGCAGCATCTTAATTTAAGATGCAATTGGGCCCTCAGTTGACAAAGGAACAAAGGGATTGCTAAAGGAAGATGAGAAAATGGCAAAGAAGCTCAACGGCTTTTTTGCTTATAGGCTCACTGTGCAAAGTGTGGGGCATAAGGGTAACTAGATAAGCGTCTATCTGATCTTAGAGCACCCTGAATATTTCAGATAGTAATCTCCTCTCTCATAGTTAGCTTTAAAAATGAGAAAGATTTTGGAGGAAGATTATGAAGCCCAGGAGTATCTACATTACCAGTCTAATGAACTTCTGATGGACCATGATCATTGGCTCCCAATTAGGCATATATATGAATTACAGAAGGTATAGTTTGAGCTGTACCAACATTGTAAGTGCTTTCAAAATCGCCTCTGGTTAGTGCAGGTCTGAGGCTCCTTGACTGTTTTCTCAGAGTGGCACATTTAAGCATGCTTTTGGGGCTCTGCTGTTAGCTCCTTTGCAGTCACAGTCAAGGCAGCCCTTAGGGATGTGTCTACTGGAATAAGTAGCTCCCTGTTTTCAGCTGAAATTGGAGCTGCAGATGACTGAGAGAAAACTATTGTTCTCCAATCTCTCCACAGCTTGAACATGCTATATGAGCCTTTGCACAAAATGGACTGTCATGGACTTTTGTAACCCACGAGCCGGGTCCGGGAGTGGCAGGAAATAAAAATCCCCCCCCCCCAAAAGGCTGCCACTCTGATTTGGAGTCTGTCGTTACTCTCTTCTCAGAGCTTATTCAGTAGGAAAGGGAAAAGTTCAGCAGAGATGAAAGCACAAGTAAAGGGCAGCTAAGATTCTAAAAGTTGGAAAAAGAAGACCAATAGAAGGGAAGCAGGACAGTCTATTGAACTAACTGTTCTCCCTGATGAGGCAGTAAAAGAACTGAAGATAACTTTCACCAAAGAGACTGGAATAATAAAAAAAAAGTAGTCCTTACCTCCCTAAGTGGATGGTAGGAACCATCCACCAAGATGTCCTCTGCCTTAGAGGGAGAAAAAAAGGCAAACTTTTATGTTAGGGATTATTAGGAAAGGGACTGAAAATAAAATGGCTGAAATGATAATGCCCCTGTACAGAACTATGGTGTGCCCTCTTTTGGAATACATATACCATTCTGGTCACTGTATCCCAAAAAAGACATTGCAGATCTGGGAAAAGCACAGAGAAAAGCAACCAACATGATAAGGGCGTTGGAGCACCTTCCCTGATAAAGGCTGAAAGAGTCTGGGACTTTTCAGTTCAGAAAAGCGATGAATATTGGGGGACATGATAGAGGGTTATTAAATTATGCATGGGGTGGAGAGAGTTGACAATGATAAATTTTTCTCCCTCTCCCAAAATACCAGAACTCAAGGGCATCAAATGAAACTGTTGAGCAAGAGATTCAGAAGGACAAAAGAAAATACTTCTTTATACAGAGAGTGATTAAAATGTGGAATTTGCTGCCAGAGGATGTAGTGATTGTCACAGGAAAAGCAGCTGTCAAAGGGATTAGACAGTTTCACAGAGTCATAGGTCTATCAATGGCTACCAGCCATGGTGACAGAGGAGGAGCTAAATGTCTGAATCCCCGAGCCAGGAGGCAACATCAGAGGAAGACTGCAGATTTCATACCTTGTCACTGACTCTCCAGAGAAACTGGTTGGGGTTTGTGTATAAACTGGGAGGCTAACCAGAGTCTTTTACTTACATCTGCTTAGTTAACCACAGTTCATTTCATGTGCTTTATTGTGGTATTTGAATGTAGCCACTACCTTGCAGCAGAAGTGACTAAGTGCTAATGTGAAGCAATTGAGACATAAAGTAGCTGGATGAAGACCTCACTGGAGGCCTTCTTGTAGGAAATTCAGGACCTTCTTTAATTATCAGTGTAAGTAGTCTACATTTTTTCACCTGCACCATCGCACAAATGCCTTCCAGGAGCAGTTGTATATGGGAGTCATGGAAGGTTTCCTGGAAGCCAAAACTGTTTCAGCCATAACAGCACTACAGTCACTGCCTAGAAGAAAAGATTATTCAGTTTCCATCAGGTCATTCTCATAAATTCTGGGTTGAGATGCCATATTGGCCTTTGATAAAGCTGGTCCAGTCAAGTTGGTAGGGCCAGATGTGGACTGCCTGCCATTTGTAGAATTGTTGTGAACTGTGGTCTCCAGGCCCAATAGATCAATACCAGAATGACCTGTGTGCGCTGTTGTTGTATCTTTCAAAGAGGTTTTGACAACACCAGAAGCAGAGGGAAAGCGTAGAGAAGACCACAGTTTCACTGGCAGGTTACTACACCCATTTGTTCCACCTTGTGATTTTGGAATCTTGAGCTTGGTTGTTGTCATGTGTACCAAAAAGATCCACTAAGGCAGTGGCCCACAACCTTTTCCCGGTTGCGGACCGCTAGGAGGGGTTGGGGGAGAGGGCAGCATGGGGCGCCAAGTATATACATATACATGCTTCGGCGACCAATTTGCTCGCAACCTGGCGAGCTTCCCACTGTGGGGGGGGGGCGGGGAGAGGGAGGTACGCCCCCCACGGCCCGATGAACCTTGCCCCCCCCTCCCAAAATGGCCTATGATGGGCCTGGAGGGAGTGGGGATGGGGGGAGGGCCAGGTGGGCATTTATACAGCTATGTTTCCCAGCCAGAAGATGACGACTTCTGTGGGTGTCAATAACACCCTTGAGATGTTCCAGTCAGTGCCCTCTTTTCTAGATTCACTATGAAAACAAACTATGGTTCTGGTGTGCTGTATTGACAGATCATGGGAGGACACTCTGATAAGAATGTCATTTAGAGAGGTATAGAGATGGATTCCCTGCTGTCTAAGAATCACCTCAGTATTTCCCAGTAATTTGGTGAATACCTTCAGGGCTCTTGAGAGCCTGAAGGGCAGGGCTCTGTACTGGAAATATCTATCCTCAAAACAAAACCGATGATAAGACTGAACAATGGGCATGTGGAGTTGCAACTTCGTCAGATCTAGGGTTGTCAGAAATTCTTCCTCTTGCAGTGCCTCTGAAATCAAAAGAAGTGTCTCCACGCGGAAGCATTTGAGATGGATGAAGGTGTTTATGGACATCTAGTATTGCTTGCCAGTCTCCACTGCGCTTGGGGACTGTGAAAAATATGGAATATATGCCATGCCCATGTTCTGACTGAGGCACTAGTTTGACTGCCTTAATCTGTAATAAATCGTCTATGGAGTCCTGGCCCTCTTTTCAGGATTTCTGATCGCTGGAGAAGGGAAAAATCGATTTGGTGGGGTGCTGTGAAATTCTATCTTGTACTCCAAGGTGACTACTTCTATAGCCCATTTATCCACTTGATACCTGGCCCAAGTGTTTTTGTAAAGGGCTAAGCATCCTCCCCCCAGCACAATCAAGGAGCCACACTCCATTAAGTTTACCTTCTGTCTTGTCCTGTCTGCCTTTTCCCTGTCCAAACTGTCTGTAGGAGAATCCTCCCCTGATCTCAGAATTCCCTTTTTCTGCCTTCTCTGAATCAGGGCAGGGTACTTCGGGTACAAAAAGGAAGACCCTGAAAGGACTAATGTTCCCCACACTTTCTAACCTATTGAGGATCACCTGTTTCTTATTTTGGGTTTCAATTAATACTCTGTTGAGTGCTTCCCGAACAGTTTGTCACCCTGGGACGAGTAGGAACTTACAGCAGTTTTGGAACAGTTATCAGCTAATCATGCTCTGAGCCACAGTATTCTTCTCGCAGCTGCTGCCAAGGCGAGTCACCTTGCTGTGAAAATAATTGTGTCTATGGTGGCATCCACTGAAAACCAAGTTCCTTTCAGCATTCTCATTACCCCTTCAACTAGCTTGCAATTATTGGGGGGCAATAATTGATTAATTTTCCAGGCTCATATTTTGAGGGCTCTGAGAACTATGGAAGAAGCTGTGCTTGCCCAGATGGTCATGGTGAGAGTCTCATGTGCCTTCCCAAGGGCTTGGGTCAGTCCTTCTGTACATACTATCTCTAACTGAACCTTCACCAGCCTTGAAGAGAAGACCAGGATTCTGAAGGGCTGTAATGGGAGCACTGACAACTGAGGTTTGAAGGAAATCCTCGTTATAGTCAGTCAATTCATACAGTTTTTATGCCTGCACTTCAGCAGTGCTCTTTTCCTCATGCAGCTTCTTTTCACACCACTTGGGTTCAAGCCTGCTTCTTTGGCTTTGCCACAGTCAATATAGCCTTCCTAGAGGGAATGCCCACTGGGTCTGATGCCTCTCCCAATGGGTGATCAATAGGGACTTCTAAATGCCTTTCAGAGAGGAAACCATCCTTCTGTTGACATGGGTCAAAATAATGACCACACTCTCCAGCAATTCAAAATGTCGGATGGAGAAATGGCAAATGTTGAATAACATTTGTCAATGAATTTAGTTCCCCTTGCACTAAGTAGTTGACTATCAGCTCCAAAGTAGGCGGAGAAAGGATTAAAGTAGTATGAGGGGGTAGAGAAAGGAAGAAAGGCACAAAAGATAAAGAATTGAAAGAATAGTGCAGAACTTTCTGGACAACTGCCCTCTCTCTCTAAGGCAAGAAGGAAAACTGGAATGAGGGCAATTCCTGCCAGGAAGCAGGAAGTGGAAGAAAAAAAGATTGTCTCCTGCCTCCCTAGAAACAGGCAAGAATCCCTCAGAGGGAGAACAATGTAAGCTTCTTTAGGTTCCCACTGGAGAGAAAGGCAAGGTGTAAATAAAGTAAGTAAATAAATAAATAATTTGCACCACAAAAAGCAAGTAAGGTGACATGATCTAAATATGTATCCAGGATATATGAAAGCTCCATTTAGTAGCAAGCTAATATGTTTCTATTTTAAGACCAAAACAGATCTGGAAATATATATAAATTTGAAAACAAGAGGCCCAGCCTCAGAGTACCCTGCATGGTCCTTGGGAAAATCACTCATCAGATTCCCACCTCTTTAGATTGCTGCAAATAATAAGTGAGCCAACACTTGCGATGCATTCTATAAATAAGAAGTGACATAGTTATTGCAAGTCCTAAGCAGTAATGCTCTTAAAAGAGTAAACAAATGCCCATGTTGTTCCTTTGTTTCCTCTTAATTAAGCCTGTATCTGTGTTTTAAACCTACCCTTTCATAAAGCTGCTGGCCAGCAGAACATAATGCCAAATCCAGCAGTTTCTATTTGACATTTGCAGAACACTGACATATTAACAACCAGGAGCGATTTGTATCCTGTTAGAGGCCCGAGGAGTAACAAAGCAGCGTCGAAAGTTTAAATAAGTAAAAGGCAGCACATAAAGCCTGACTAACTTTTGCCAGACAAATACTATCATGCTGGGTACTGACAAATCACTGCACCCACCGCCTTTGGTGGTGGGTGCAGGAGATTCTTAGCCCAAAGCTTCTGTGTGTCTGCCATTTTAGAAACCTGCTTTGCGCTCATTCCATCTGTGCGTTTCCTGCAGGCACTGCATGTCATCGTTACACAGACAGGCCCTCCCATTCCCTAGCTTGAGTGATGCAGGGGGTGGAATGGGAAACAGAATGGCAGAAAGTGGGGCTCAAAACAGGTTTTGTTGGGAAGGTATTTTACCACTACCCCAGAAGACAGATGGGAGACAAAGAGGCATGGGAAGATGGCTAAATCGAGAGGCCAGCAGCTCTGCAGGACAGTGTGCAGACTTGCCATGATACTCACTCAAGCTGCCCAGCTGTCGAATGACATTTGCCAGGGTGATGTTGGTCACGCACTCCAGTTCATTCCGAACATTAGGCAGTGTCTGGCGGCACAGGTGCCTTGGCTCGATGTTTCGCGTTACTAATGGCATGGTGGACCAGCTTCAGGCGGTGTTCTGAAAGATAAAAACACATCCCGGAAGAGGGGAAAGGATTACTCAGCCACAAAACCTGGTGACATCATAGGCACCACACTCCTTTCTTTGCTTGGAATAGGCTTCAGGCTTTATTGAACTAATAATTTCTATCCCCTTCTTTACTGCCTCTCTCCTACACTTAGCAGAGCTGGCCTTTCAAAACAAAGATGCAGACGTTTTCAGGCAACACCACCAGGACCAGCAACCGTGGGACATGACTCACTCCTGCCTCACACAAAAACATGGCTGTTGTTCTACCCTGTCCACTTCTACACATCCAGCTGAACTCCCTCTCAAACACTTCTTAATGTTTCATTTTACATGTGTGTGTGTGTGTGGGGGGGGGGGAGACTGGTTTAAACAGAGCAACAGATTTTATAACTAAAGATGCCACTGCATTTCTCAATCCCATTATTTTGCACAACCCCCCCCCATACACATAAATATCCACTTTTATTTTGCTCCTTCATGTGCAAACAGAATCTCTGAATCTTTATTTGCATTAACTTTTTGCCTGTTAAATCAGCACAATTTTAAAGATTTTTCATCAAATGTAATTTAAAAAATCCACAATTGACCGAAGAATACTACCAACCAAAAATGGGTGAACTGAGAATGCTCAAAGTGGCAAGCTATGAAAACAAAATGAGCAACTGCATATTCATCCATACCAGCTAAAAATATTTCTGTCATGCCAAACAAGCCGGGCTTTCAGGAAAAAACAGGAAGCTATTTTAGCTGACCAGGAAGTTTGCTTAACAACTGCCTTGCAGCTAAAGAACAGCATGCCCCCCCTACACACTTCCCTTGCGATATAAGGTCTTTATTGTCTAAAAGATATAGAGGTCCATCTGCATCAGAAGTTAAAGAAAGATTACCCCTTCTAGTATTAAAATAAGGTTCTGAAAGTATTTGTTAGTGAACCATGTTTATTTGTAAGAAGTAGACAGGAGATGACAGCAGCTGATGAAACAACAACTTTGTTTCATCTTCACTGGTTGCCAATTTTCTAAGCATAATTCAAATTGGTAGTCTTAACTTTTAAAGTCCTAAATGGTCTGGATCCGCCCTATCTCAGGGACAGCGTTCTCCCACAGAGATCATCATTTCTGAAGTATCAGCAGGAAGGAGCTACCTTCTTTATCCCGCTCCATCAGGGCCTTAAATCTGTGCTGTTCCCTCTCCAGTTATATCATTTAGTTATATTGGCCTGCTGCTTCAAGTTCGGCAACTTGCATATTAATTTCTCTTTTAGATGGAAGATCTCAAAGCTTTTAAAGAGAAACAAAACCAGGTATTTAGGACACATGCAAACAGTGACATCAACATGCAACATACCTCCTTGGCCGGAACCTTAGAAGGAAAAAAACAAACCTCCCATCCCAACCCAGGTCAGATGGTGAACAGCTCTGCTGGAGGAGACAGCTGTCTCACAACAAAGACTCTGATCTGCTATGGATGGAATGGTAAAAAAATTACACGGAAAGCTGACAGCTTTGGAGAACAGGGCTTTTCTGTCACCAACAGCAACAAACCAAGACACTTTTTTTTTAAAGTCAGCTGTTTGTGCTTGACTTTGAACCACCCTTTTGCAGTCTCTATGGCAGCTGGCAGCTTATCTCTGAGGTCCAGGAGTCATTCCTGGATGCTTTTCTATCAGGGTGTTAAGGGATTGAAGCTGATATTAGCTTTTGCTAATTACCTCCCAAGCCAAAAAATCTGAATTTCCAAATTTGACCTGCATCTGCAGAGGAGTTCAAGATCTGGAGGGCATCGTAGCCAAGGTTTTTAGATGTATCATGAGGTTACTAAACAAACTACCCTCAAGATATTAACAACCTAAACCAAGAAGATGTAGGAGATCTTGACAAGAATACATTCTGCTCTTGCTCTGCTTGGATACTGCCAAGGTCAACCAGTTTGCCGCATCCATAATCACAAGAAGGATGAGGACAGATTCTTAGTCACGGCATATTTTCCAGACGGGGAATTTGTTATTGCGTGTCTGCGGACTAAGTGGTCAGTCATTTACCCCTCACATTAACTTTGTCTGGGTTTGAACCTCACTTTCTCAGGTTGATGGACAAGGGCTATTTCAGAGGTGTGGCTTTTCCTGCACAAAGATTACATCTGTGCAGGCAAAATGTCACCCACAGTTTTTCCTTTGTAAAGGGCAGAACTTCATGATTTCTCAATTACAGAGTTTGCCCTGAAAACTTAACCCCTGTATTGAGCTCTCCCATTCTCTAAAATGTGATATTACCAAATCACTGGATGCATTTCCCTATACCTACTCCTACATCACACATTAGGGGAGGGGAGGGGAGGAAAAATGTAGGACAAGATGCCAATGTGATCTGGGATAAGTAAACTTCTGTATTACAAGGGTGCTGGGGAGAGGTTGACAGCTTCATGACACGATACACAAGTCCTTCCCAAATGGTTAAAACCAACAATTATCTTGCATTACAGCAAAATGGTGTGCAACATATCTTGCATCTGGAGGGCTGGCGATTAAGGGAGAATCAAAATGTCTCAAGTTTCCTCAATGCTCAACCCTAATTCTGTGCATACACCCATGGATTCTCTAATGGACCTAATAAAACATTAGGGGCAATAGGAAGTCAGCAAAGAAGAAACAGTAAAGAAAGGAAAATACACAAGTCTTGATGAATCCCTGGACAACAACCAAAAGAAAATCACATGGAAGACGCAGGATCCCAACAGTGGCTCCGGACAGGTGCTCCCCTGCTATGACAATGACTACTGGCCAGCAATGTGTGTTACTGACATGTTGCTATGAAGACCTCAGGCCACTACAGACTAGGATACCACAGCATCCCACACCTGAGCGTGCTGTGGCTCATGCCACCACAATGGGCTGCCCACAGGTACTGCGTTTTCTTGACAGTGGCCCAATAGTCTTCACCCATGAAAGGCGAAGGTTGCTGGGGGCCAGGAGTCGCTCATTACTCAAGGAGAGGTGTCCTAAGACTTGAGGCTCAAAGAGACAAAGAGAGAAATAAAAGGAAATGGGAAAACCACCCAAACTTCAGGACAAGTCCCTGGAGACGTTCTTGGCCATGCAGTCACCACAATCACATTGAGGGGGGTCAGTGACAACCGTCAGAACCTGGGCTCTAGTAGTGCACTGCTGCCACATCAAATTACTGAAGTCCAGGGACAGAGAAGAAGAGGGATGGATAGCAGGCCCTGAGATCAGTGTGGGCAAAAGGGGGTGGATATGAAAGAATTGTGTGGCCTGGGTGGGGGAACCAGCCATAAGAAGGAAGACAAGTTGAGTGAGACAAAAAATAAATAGATAAAAGAGGGGTAGAACAACCCTAAATGCAAAAGGTAATAAGAAAGACTGAAACTAAGCACACATGCTTTGGTACATGCTGCTGTACAAGATACAGTATATAAATTAATGATACATTCAAAGGTGCTAAACTATAATTTAAAAACCACATTCTTATGGCTCTGCATAGAAGTACTATGCCTAATATAAAGACAAATGTCCAAATATACAAGTGCAGGGCTAGGGTTAAAAGGTACAAATTATGTCCATATATAAGAACCAAATGAGTTCAGACCAACACGGCTACCCATTTGAATCCTTCTGCAATAGTAAAGTTCAAACTGAGCATTCCATAAATTAAACAATATATTAAAAATTGATCTAAAACTCATCATATATTATACAGCATGGATCTTACATTAAGACACTCACCCGTGGAATAAGTGATACTAAATATTCTGAAGATGCAACATGGGCAACTCTTCAAAATGTGCAATATTTCATATGCCCATGGATCTGTTTAGGCCCAATCTGCAATGTTCCAAGTTCCAATGGAATGTTCACATACAATACATTTTAGCAAGTTGGCCTTGTCCTTACACTACACTCTCTTCACCAACAGAGTAGCTGGAAGAGGATAGCCAGTGTTGCATAGGAAGAATAGTTGTTTTTTATATAACTCTGGGGAGAAGCAGATCAGTTTGGAGAGAGGGGGGCATTTGAAATCAGGTGTAGAGAGCTGAGCACTAAAATCTCCCTGAGTCACTTCCCACTAACAGAACAAGTTCCCCAAGAAAGGTAAGGTGCAGGAAGGTAGGCGGACATACACAGATCACCCTCCAAGGAGAAGTAGGACAATGGGGGTGTAAATACAGAGCTGGGAGTAAAGGGAAGTCACCCAGGAACTCTGGAACAAATAAGCCAAGGCAGGGTGACAAACACATAGCACTCACCAAGAAGAAGCAGGTTGGGGGGAATGGAAAATTGGGAGTAAAGGTAAGTTACCCCAGTAACTCGGGAACAAGTACCCCAAAGCAGGGTAGGGGAGGTAGGCTAACAAACACAGATCATCTCCCAAGGAAAAGCAGATAAGTAGGGGAGTTCCAAATGGAGAAGTGTCAGTAAAGTTAAATCAGCTGGCAGTAAAGACAACACAGGTCATCCTAAAACAAAAAGCAGCAGTAGGCTTGTGGGAGAGATAAAAATGGCAGAAAGCTAAGTAGAAGTCACCCCCCCCCCCCAAAGCAGCCTGGGGAAAATAGTGTAATCCCTCATCTTACTACAACCCAAAGCAGGGAGTGTATGTGTGTGCGTTCCACCCTTTGCAGCAAATCAAAAACCAAATTGCAACACAGAAGAACTCATGACAAAGCAATGTCCCCCAGCTGAGTAAGCTAGCTAAGCAATCTCTCCCCCCCCCCACACACACACACCCAGCAGCAAAGGTCTTCTGTGAGTGCACCTTCGCTATCCAAAACTACAATGCCAACAAAGGGAATGCTCTCTTGTCCTCTGCATATATACATCTGAGTCCCATTGCAACAAATGGAAACTCCACTATTGGCAGACAGTGGTGCCTGCGTCCCTATTTGTTTCCAAGGCTGGAAAACATCCCCTCCCCCAACACACAAACACTCACTCACTCCCACCCATTGCCTTGTATTTTCACCCCAAGAGTTCCCGGGTGGGTTTCATTTTCCAAGCCACCCCGAACCACACCAAAAAGCTCAGATTTGTTCTGAGATCATGTGTGCACCAAACATCTCCCCCAATGTGGTCAGGATCTGGCCTAAGTTGTGGCTCATCATGTGGTTCGTGTCCATCCCTAAACATATTAACACCGCCCGCGGCGCCACGGACTAAATAAAACAGTAAGGGCTTTAGAGGCGGGATGTGTCCGGGATGAGGAAGGGTCCGGATTGGACCCTTCCTCCGGACAGACAATCGGAGGGACCAATTGGCAGGCGCCAAGCACCTGCCAATTGGTCCCTCCGATTTCCAGCCCCGAGCAACTGCGAGCCGCGCACAGCGTAGCTCGCAGTTGCTCCTTTGCCGGTGGCCTGGCACGTCGGGAGGCGCAAAGCGCCTCCCGGAGCGTCAGGCCGCCGCCTGCCACTGCCACCAACACATCGCCCCCCGGCGCAGCCAGCCAGAAGCCGCCGCCACAGGAAGCTTGGGGACCGCCGCCGCCAGCTGCGCCCTGTCCCACGGAACAACAGCCACCCAGCTCCTGCGATGCCACCCGCGGCGAATCCCAGCTGCCGCCAACACACCAGGTAGGCACCAGGCCCACAGGATGACCCCACCCTTGCCAAGCAGGGCCACACAGCCCCGCCGCCCTCATGGTGCGCCCTGCTAGCGCCCGCTGCATTTTGACTGCAGCGGGCTTATTTACTAGTCTCGATATAATTTCTGGTTAAAAAACAAGAACTATGGGGCATTAACCACCAAGACTTGGAGGGCACAGCTGAGCAAGAAAGGAGGGGAAGACTGATCAAGAACAAGGAATGAGTGGTGGGAAAGCTCTGCACATTAGTCATTATAAGAAGAAGGGGAAGAAGGATGTAGCAAGGGAATGGCATATCCTGAATAGCTTCATGGTTTAAATCAGCTTTAGTTAGGGATCAGAAAAGAGGGGCTATACATTCCAATCTAAACACTACTTGATTATTTTGGAACATGACAATATGTGTGAGGCTGCCCCGTGTGTAATCTGATAGAAGGTACTATGCAATGCTTTTGTCAACCTATTTTATAGCAGTGTTTGGTTTTCTCCACAAAATCACTTTAAGAAATCGTATCCCACAACCTCATGGAAGTTCTCCAAAGACTGAAGTGGCTGCCAAAGTTGTTGCTGTTTCCCAATATGGTAACACCTATGACTAAGTGTGCAGATTTGAGGTCATCTTCCATCACACCCCTATTTATTTAATATTTTTTGTATATTGTGAGGAATGACATAAAAGTGTGGACAAAGTTTCTCATTATACCAGTTTTTAAAATAAAGAGCCCTCCTTTTGGTAGATGTCTGCTCTGTGCACAGATATCACAATTTTAAAAGAAGTCTAAAGGCACAATCTGGCAGACAACACATTATCAGCTCTGTGAAGTGCAAAGATACTCTTGCAGAGTTAGCAATTTCTGTGCCAGTACTGTCATGCACTAACATAGCAAACTGAAGCCTACATAGTCTACTGTCAACTCAGATGCTCTGGCATTCCTAACAACTAGTCTAGGGGAGACATTACAATATCCAAATCTGCACTGCACACAAAATATAACATATATATATTCCACAACACCACAGGGAATATTTACTGCAACTATTCAGTCATAGCACTAAGAGCCAACTTGCCAGCTACACATGGTAGACAAAATCTTAACTAGCACATGAGACTAGATCTACAAGGATATCATCTTGACCAGACAGTAGAAACTGTCCTTCTAGTAGTGAACAGCTTCTAAAACTGGAAGCTCTCACACTTCCCAGACACCCCAAACCACATAAATTGCTGTAAAGAGGGGCAACTGAATATGGGGAAAAAACTGAAATTAAATGGAAAAAAATATTGGCCATATATTTTTAAAGGAGGCTTTCTCAATCAGGGTTTCATGATGGCCCAAGAAGTATTTCGCTGATTGGGTGAGAGTATATGATCTCCCCAATATGATCTCCACAAATAACCAATGATGGGCCTGGAGGGGGTGGGAGGGACCCCAGCCATACAAATAATTGCTGGCCAGGGGAGGGGCAACAGAGTGGCATAGGCCTGTTCCAGCCCTGTTTTGGGAGTTGGGGTGGGCTGGAGGTGACAGAGTGGCATGGGCCTGCCCCAGCCCTGCTTCTCATGTTGGGGTGTGCATGTGGGTAACAGACTGGCATAGGTCTACCCTGGTTCTGTTTCTGCAGGCTTCCTATGCACACTCCCTTTGGCAGTCAGTCCACAGTGCAGGTATGGTTCTGTTCACAAATCATCTGACAAATCATTCTGTGTTGTCACTTATGGTGGCATGAAACTTCTGGGAGTTCGGCAGGAAGGTGTGGCCTGCTGACTTCATGTCTGGGGTATCTCAAAGCCTGAAGAAAGTTTCAGAGGGTTCTCAACAGTAAAAAGGTTGAGAAAGACTGTTTTAAAGTATTGACTTTTATCCAAACAATATTTTTGATAAAGCATAATGAAATAAAACTGTAATGGAATATTTCACCAATATGGTCACCATGATGCCACTACCATAGCTGCCCTACGTGATCCACAGTCTCGACATATAACATGGAGGAAGTGTGCCATGATTCCCACAATAGCAGCTTCTCTACCCTGTAGCAAGAAAACATACTCCAAACCATACAATGACATAATGCTGTATCTTAAGCATCTGAAAGCAGATGTGGTGAAGCTGTGAGTCATGCATGGACTACTACTGGCTATTTAACTCCTAAAGCTACAGCCTTGTTGTTAGGCTTTTTTTTTGCATCCCTTGCATGTAGGTGATAGGAAGTTTCCTACAATGAAAGCTCCACTTGGGCTATATAGAAAAAGTAGCAATTCTCAAACTCACAACAGTAACCTAGTTGTTACTGTTACAGGAATATTAGAGAAAAGTCATCAGAGCCTTCCCCTCCAAGCATAATACAAACAGGAAAACTTACCCCAATAGTAAGTAAATACAAGCATGAACTGAGATACCTTCCTTTTGGAATGAAGATAGCTCCCTGAATACTGAAAGGTCAATACAATTCTTTTAAGAGAGCTCTCACCTATGACCTGTCCTCTTGGTACCAGTCAGTTCAGGTTTTTACTTGAAAAGTGATCTGAACACATAGAGGAAGGAAGCCAAGGCATGCCCCACCCTCCTGTAACATGCAAGATAAAGTGCAGATGAGACATGGTAATCCTGTTTCCACACTGCTATTTAAAAGGGGATGGAAAGTAAGTGGTATGCACAGAAGTTAGCAATTCCAGTACTGTGAGAAACTAATCTTTTTACACTTGTTAGGAAAACAACCCTTATATCTAAAAAAAAACCTTTATAAACCCTTTAAATCTAAAAAAAAAACCCTTTAGAAAAAAAACTTTTCTAAAAAAAACCCTTTACATTGGGGAAAAAAACCCTTTATATCTAAAGTTATATTTTGATATCTCCTCAATGGGGACCCAAAGTAGTTTGTTACCACCCATGAAGTAGGTGCGTATGTGGCCCAAGTTCACTCAGCAAGTGTCCACACCAAAGTGGGGCCCATTCCTCACAGATTCATTGTAGCAGGAGTGTGGCAAATTGTAATCGCTACTAAAATGCAGTTATGCACAACGTCGTACACAATCTGCCACACTCCTGAAACAGTCCCGCTAGAAGCGCTTAGTTGTAGCGCTTTCAGGGAAATCCCCAAAAGTAGATTCACCCTCTGGAAAGTGCTACACTCTTGCAACCAATCTGCAACACTAGCGAAAAAATTCAGTGCGTTACCATTGTTGCGGTTTCAGCAAAGTCCCTCCCCTTGGCTCTCTCCTCTGATCTTCCGGCAAAGCGATCGCCATTTTTTTTCTCGGAGCGAGCGGAGAGCAACGAACCGGCGAGCCTTCATTCACCCAGCGAGGCTTCCCCGGCTGCAGTCCTTCCACAGAGCTGTTTTAAGTCACCAAGCACCACACAGCCCCGTTTGCTGGTTCCCTTTATTTTTGGCTGAAAATCGTGCCCGTGTACAGGGGTGGGGGGGGGATTTTTTTTTCACTCGGGGGAGCGTGGCAACGATGAAACGGCAGCTCACATGCCACCTGCCAGCTAGATGGGTCTCTCCGTTGCAACGAATCAATGCAGATTTGTTGCAACGTGTGTGTGTGTGTGTTTTTAAAAACCTGCCTTAAAGGGAAAGGGGCTTTTCAGGAGCATGATAACGGCTGCCCATTGGCTGCTCGTTTGATTGACGGCCAGGGGCAGGACAAAGCTCGGCAAATATCGCTTCCTTCCTAGCAATTTTTGCCGAGACCGGAAACCTGTGGGAAATGACTGAAACGCAACTGGATTCCACTACAAAGGCAGGTATGCATAACGACGAATTCCGCTACTTTAAATTGCGTTTTTTCTTTCCGTGATCAATTTGCCACATAGATCCTGGTGCGGAATGGGCCTGGGTATCTGCATCTTCCAGATGCCTGGCGCGCTGACGCGCCTCTCGCCGCGTTAGGCCGCCGCCCGAGGGAGCCCGAGGGAGCCCCCGGCAGTCACGCGAAGCGCGGCTGCCGGGGGTTCCCTGCGCGGCTGCCGGGGGTTCCCTGCGAAGCGCCTCTCGCCGCGTCAGCGCGCCGCCAACTAAACGAGCTCGCCGACGACGACCACCCCGCCGCCGACCAGCCCACCGCCATCGCCGACCAGCCCGCCGCCGCCGCCCAAGGTAGGACCTAGCGCCCGCTGCATTCCCCTGCAGCGGGCTTGATTACTAGTCCTGGAATAATGCACAGTTTTTTTAAAAAAATTAAGGTTCTTCATTGTTGTGGTTCTGGGGAATGGTCTTACATTGTGGCCAATAACATTTTCTCTATTAGTTCTGGTCCCCTCCATCACCAGCCACCCATCTTTTCTATCCATTCACCACTACAATCTTGCAATATATTTTAACTGAGGAAAAGAACTCCAGATACCAACTGAAACTTACACTCAACCTCATCTTTTATTCTTTTATTGTATTAAGTTGATTTAGCTAGTTTGAGAACTGCTCATAAAATGTTTCTGGAACATGAAGCCACCAGCTATAACTATAAGAATGGACAGCTGTCAGCCTTTAAGACTTCAAGCAACCATAGGAAAGTTGTCTTTGTCCCCCCTACATTTGTTATCAAGGCTAAATAATGTTGCTTCTACTACAGTTATAAACAGAGGGCATTCCCAAATCTAACTCCAAACAGCCAAAACAATATCATTCTCATATTAGAACTGTATACAACCAAGAACAAATAAGGGGGGGAGGAAATGATAACGGAATACAGATTTCATCACCCCATTTTAGATCTTTGGTCCACATATGAGCTGTCTGAAAAGTTCATAAGTGAATTGTGCAAAATAAGTTAGCTTTTGACCATTAATTTGGTTGCCACACAAATCACAGCCAATGAGATTCTGACTTCACTGGGTCAAACAGTCACTTCACCTGTTATTTTTGGATGCCATTGCAGAAAAGAATGTATATTCAAACAGAATGGCAGAATGAGCAGTTTTACTCAAATATAGCTGTTTTAGAAACATACATCTTGGATCAATAGGACAGTCTTTTGCAAAATTTTCATATTTTAGTGCATGCTGCTGAAAATGACAGTGACACTTCCAAAACACTGCAAAGATACAAGCAAGGAATGTAAACTGGATAGGTATGAATTGTACACATACCATCAAGACAATCAAACGGGATGAGATAGGGTGCTCTCTGACTATTTAAGCCTCTTTGCCTCTAGCCATCTTCAATCCACAGGATTACTGTGCCTAGGACAGAAATGTAAACTTTCCAGGGGAGATTCCCCCTCTTATTCAGAAACCCAAAGAAGATGGGCAAAAACTCAAATATATGCTGTACTTAGAATTTAATTTACTGTTTAAGGAAATGAACACACATACAAACTTACTGCTCTAAATGTCACAAATATACAGATGCAGAGATGCTTTATTGAAATATTAAAGCTGCATTCAAAGATCAAAAGGGAAGTTACTGCATCCTAAGATACTGACACATATCTTGGTTTATGCCAGCTGGAAAATAGCAGGAAAAATATGAGAATAGAAAACAAAAACAATTAACATCATCATAAATAAAGGATGTTCTTATCATCTGGACATAGAGACTGCCTCCTCTCCATACATATAATCTGCAGTGCCTGTTTATCAGAAGCAACACACATTAGTTACAGCACAGCAACCCTCCTTCTTTCTAGTGCTCCAGGAGAAGGACCTAGTATGTCCCCATCCTAACAGTATTAAGGACTATCAGAAAATATTTACTTAAACTTTAGACCACTACTGCTTTATAATCACTACTACACACAGTACGTGTTGTAGCAATGGTAAATAAGATTAGCTGCATAAAATCCCCAGCATAGGTTTTCAAGCCAAACACATGCTATACTACTGAGGCATGATTTTGCACACAGATCTCCAACAGGTCCATTTCCTTGACTCAGCGGAACATGAAAGCCTTGTTTTTAGTGACCATCAGATCAGCCAGGAGGGCATCCGATTTAGGGGCCCTATCAGTCAACAGGGGTCTATGTATTTTCCAGAGACAAGGTAGTATTAACAACCAATCCCCTCTTTGGACTCAAGGTCAATTTCATCTGTTGCAGGAGCTTAGTTTTCCTTTGTTCTTTCTCATACAGCATCGGCCGAGGACAAGCTCTGGCATAAGCTGGATGTACAAAAAATGCTAAAACCCTACATAGAAAGAACCAGGGAACTGAGGAAGACTGAGAGCCTTCGTTCCTGCATTGTTGAAGCTTGTTGATCCCAGGGGAAGGCAGATGGACTCAGGAACAGCTTTCAAGACCCAAGAGAGTGGTCCCTCCATCAGGACCTGTTTCTTCAGATAACAATACAAAGGTGAGGCGGTTCTTTTTCTGTGTTCCCCGCCCACAAGCATAGCAGACACACTAACGGTCTCATGGCTACAGAAGTACTGTAAACCTTCCCGCCAATTCTGATCTTTCTAAAATGGATAAACTCAAACAGGAAAGATATGAGTTGATTTGTGTAGCTCAATATGGGCCAAGATATCATGGTTCTCCAGTGTGATGTACGTCAACTCAGCCCTCATCACAGTTAACAGAGATTTCAAACATGTTTACATAAGTTCTGATAGCTCATCCAAATCCCTCTTGATGAACAGCAAGCTTTGCTAGGATAAGGTTTTTCAGAGCAGATAACTACAATGCTATCCATCCAATGGCCCTCAACATTCAGACTATATGACTGAATCTGTAAGGTGGCATAGGAGGAAGTACCTTCCAGACTCATTTTTGAACCTACGACAAATCTTCCCACAGTATGTTCTGTCCCAAGGTCTACAGATAAACACTCAGTGTGGACAAGTAGACCCTCGGTTCCGCCATGAACAAACAGCCGTCCCATGAACAAATAGCTGACCTCAGACAAAGAATATCTGAACTGGGGGCACTGTCTATCTCGAAGGGTGCATGTCCTATGCCCAGATCCCACCTTCATGCCCAAGGTCAATTAAGTCATTTATAGACCACAAGATATATGCTTCCTTTTTTCTGCCTGAACCCAGCTCACCCACAAGGGGGGGGGAGGCACTTTGCAGTGTTCTGCACATATATATTAGGCCCATGGTCCCCAATCTTTTTATAACTGGGGACCGGTCAACGATTGACAATTTTACTGAGGCCCAGGGAGGGGAGGTAGTCTTTTTCCAAGGGACGTCGCTGCCGCCACCTGAGCTCCTACTCTGCTTGCTTTCCCACTGGTGCCCCTGACTTCCTGCCGCCGACTGGGGGATCCTGCCAGCAGCAGCTGCACAGTGCCACGTCAAGGGGGAGCCCCAGCCATGGTGGCCGCTGGAGAGCACCAAAGGTGAGCCGGCGGCAGAGGACACTGGGTTGTAACATCATTATGCTGCAATCTTACTGGTCAATGACTGTATCAGTAAAATGTAGTGGCTTGTAACATCCTAGGCATAACAAAATGTCCCCTTTGTCAAAAAAGGAAAAGGAAATTGGGCTTACTGGGAAAGAACTTCTGTTTGAGAATGAGGAGGACATCCTGAACACACTCAAGGTATAATAGATAAGAAAGCAGTCTTAATGAAACTGACTGCAAACTATTGCATTATATTCTAAACTTGTAGGATTCAGCTGGTATAATGTTTAGCATCATGTTTTGTTTTGCCAACTAATGAAGCAGTAGGGATGTCAGACTTATGAGCTGTTAGGAAAGTACAGATACACCCAGCACACTCCTAAAGATGCTGTAGAAACCTCCAAAGTGGGGTGGGAAGAGCAGCCCATTTCCTCCCTGATAAAATGATAGGAAGCAGAACAATCCAGGCATAACAGGAAGTCCTCTATGTTCTCAATTGGGTTTGTTTCTGGGTTAGGTCTTTCCAAATGCTGACCAACTTCTTTTAAATACTATAGAAAATGGTAACATTTGAAGGTGTCAAGAAGATCTGAGAGTTGTACAAATTGGCAATGTATAACTTGCAACTCAATGTACTATTTTATATATTTACTAGGGATAAACCCATTTATAAATATGGGCAGAGGTAGGCTGTGTGCGTGAGTGTGTGTGTGGGAGGCTGTTAAAAGGGAGGGGAGCGGTGGCAGGGCGGGAAGGGGTCTGGGGATGAAGGGGGTAGTTGGTGTAGTGCAGGCTCGTAGTGTGGTCCGGGAGGAGGAAAGGAGCATGGACACCGCGTGTTCAACGCGGTGTCCCGGCTCCTTTCCTCAGGGCAATGGGAAGGCAGGAGGACTGACCGTGGCCGAAGGCAGTGTGTCCTTCGGCGCGGCGAGCCCTCTGGCGGGCGAGGCGAGGGCCAAGTGGCAACTGCTGCTTGGCCCTTGAAGGGGCGAATCGGGAGCCGCTGTGCAGCTCCTGATTCGCCCCTCCGAGTTTTTATCACGGACAAAGCCCACCCTAACTCCTCCCCAGTAGCCCTTAGGGCTTTATTTTATCCACTCCGCAGGAGCGGTTAAAGATTACAAGTATTAGCAAGCTCTTTCAAAGAACAGATAGTGTAATATTTTAAAACCATTAATTTTATTATATTTTAAATAATCACAATTTCCCCCGTCTGCATTTTTTTCTTTAGAAACCAAACCCAGGGTGGAGGGCTCAGTCTGCTTCCAACTTTCCCAAACCTTCCCATCTCTATGCTAGGGTGGAAAAGCCCCTCATCTTTAATGTCATCCTCCTACTCTAAGAACAACTGTGGTAGTGTAGCAGCTGCAAAGAGATTAACCAATTAGATGAGCAGAGAAGAAAGAGTTTGCAGACTGGAAGTCTATTTCTTCTGAGACCTGCCCAAGGATATTTCATCAGCTAATATGATAAGTATATCTTAGTGGATCGCAACTTTTGTCAATCTTTTTGGAGTCTGGATTGTCCCAAATAGCTAAACTCACTCAAAGCTGTTTCAATTTGCTCCCATTTGCCAATCACATCCGTTTCTTAACCTGAGCATCCTCCTTTCTTAAAACTTTGCATGAGATAGGCCACAAACAGCATGAGTTAATTTTTTACACAAACAGAAATTATTGACTCTTAAGAGGCTTTTCCTTTCAGGTCACATTACATCAAGCTATGACTGGTTATATGGTGGCATCTTCTACAGCAAGTACCAAAAATATTTGTCTGACTAGCAAGTCCTCAGAAGCAGATTTAAAATTCACCACTTTCCCAACGGCGATTCTAAATCTATTATATAAAGTACCTTTTCCACAAATCGTTCAGTAGCCCTTTTGGTCTCAGCTGATGCTTTGTTAATTATAGCCCAGCACCGAGCATCCCTCTTCTGCTTGTTGCACTTGGGGAATACTGAAAAGATAAGTCTTTTCTTAATTATTAAATGTAAATAGCTCATTAAATATAATCCAATTACTTTAATTGTAGGAAAAGGAAGTCATTACAATATGTACATGCATTCTTGCCTGAATAGATTTAATATCTTAAATTAATCATTGTCACATTCATATTAAAAGACAACCTCTGACATTACTGAATTTGTGGCAGGCAATTTCTTTTTCTTAAATGTTTTATAGATAGCTATTGGAATTTCATTCCAAAAAAATCCCAAAATCTGCAGATAAAATGATTTAAGCATTTGAACTAAGTAATCTATAAATGGCACTGAGATGATGAGAGGGTCTGGGCTATTGTTGTTGTTGTTGTTATGTGAGAAGTCGTGTCCGACCCATCGCGACCCCATGGACAATGATCCTCCAGGCCTTCCTGTCCTCTACTATTCCCCGGAGTCCATTTAAGTTTGCACCTACTGCTTCAGTGACTCCATCCAGCCACCTCATTCTCTGTCGTCCCCTTCTTCTTTTGCCCTCAATTGCTCCCAGCATTAGGCTCTTCTCCAGGAGTCCTTCCTTCTCATGAGGTGGCCAAAGTATTTGAGTTTCATCTTCAGGATCTGGCCTTCTAAGGAGCAGTCAGGGCTGATCTCCTCTAGGACTGAATGGTTTGTTCGCCTTGCAGTCCAAGGGACTCGCAAGAGTCTTCTCCAGCACCAGAGTTCAAAAGCCTCAATTCTTTGACGCTCAGCCTTCCTTATGGTCCAACTTTCGCAGCCATACATTGCAACTGGGAAGACCATAGCCTTGACTAAATGCACTTTTGTTGGCAGGGTGATGTCTCTGCTTTTTAGGATGCTGTCTAGATTTGCCATAGCTTTCCTCCCCAGGAGCAAGTGTCTTTTAATTTCTTTGCTGCAGTCCCCATCTGCAGTGATCTTGGAGCCCAGGAAAATAAAATCTGTCACTATCTCCATTTCTTCCCCATCTATTTGCCAGGAATTGAGAGGGCCGGATGCCATGATCTTTGTTTTCATTGTCTGGGCTATAAACAATGAAAATCATCCACACAGCCTAAGTCAAAATCAGCTTTTACTCACTCATGCATATTAAAAGAATAGACTAGACTGAGGGACCATTATAAATTTCACAAAATAGCCAAATTAAAAAGTCTTGGGGTAAAATATCAGAGTCATTACTCAGAGGCAGGCAATGGCAAGCCATCTCTGAACATCTCCTGCCTTGAAAATCCCATGAGGTCTCCCTAAGTCAGCTGTGGCTTGAGAGCAACAACAATGCTCCCATACAAATGCAGCTGTCCATGGCATGGCAAGCTCTCATGAGCAGGTCTACAGGCTGAATTTCTTTCCAGCCTCCTTGTTATAGGTGGCAAAAAGGTATGGATCGTAACAGCAGGAAAAGTACCCCTGCCACTTCGATTACTTGCCTCAGACTCATCATGAACTAACTCCCTCCTCCTACAGATATCTTAGTATATCTCAAAGTATCAATCTTTGAACCACATCTCAATACCTACGTCCACACAGAATAGATGCCTTGAGCAAATTAGGGTGGGTTATTTGCCCAACATATTCCCAACTCCGAAGCTCAGGGCCAAGCTATATATGTGTCCATTTTTTCAAGTCTAAAATATGTGTAGGGTGATGAGCAAGGAATGAACAAGTAAGGAACACCAAATTCTGCCTCCTCCCTTACCTTGATGCATTCTGTTACAACAACCAGTCTGGTGTAGTGTTAAGTATGTTTGAATCCCCATTCTACCACAAATTGATTGGATGCACTCCTTCCCAGTGTAATTTATTTCACAGGGTTGCTGTGAGAATAAAAGGGAGGAGGTAACAATATAAACTGCTTTGGGGGAAAAGGAAGGTTACAAAATAGATAAATAATAAAGAAGTTGAAGACTAGGGTGGCAAGGAGAGAACGGGTAGGCAAGAACCTTGCCAACTAGTCTATGCAAGTCAGTTGGCCGATTTGTATTCTGCACCCAATGCAACACACGATACAGGATTTGGATTCTGGAAATTCTCCATATACAGGTTCTTCCACTTGCACCAGAATATTACATTCCTATTTCTATCTAGAGCTCAAGTTGATGTACACTGTGTACCCATCCACATTTTATCCTCGTGAGGTAGTTTAGTCTATAAGTGCATGAATAGCCCAAGGTCACCTAGCAAGCTTCATGGAAGAGGAAGGATTTGAATCAGGACTTCCTAGACACAACTATACCACACTGGTTTTTATGATTTTGGAGGAAACCATCAATGCACAGCTTATGAACTTCCTTTGGCCATTTCCCAGGAGAGGCTAAATTCAATGGATCTTTGCTCTAACTTCACTGGGCCATTATGTTACCATTAAACGTCTACCAATATATGCATATTTTTTGTGTGCGACTGGCAACACAAAACAGAAAATCCATTTTTAGATTTTGCTCTGGCTACAACTCAAGGGTACAACTCAATTTGTGCCACTTTTATGTTTTTAAACAATGTTACTCATCATCTTCTCTCAAACTGACCTCTATTTCTTGCACTCTCAACCACCATTATGACCAGCATCAGATGCTGGTTATTCATGTGTGCCATCTGGAATCTGTTGCTGAAAAGCTGCTTGAAAGGCAAACATTAATTATTTCCCCATGCAAATAATTTCAGCTACCAAGTGAACAAAAGGGAAAAATAATACAAAGACAATATAACTAGCCTACTGAGGTACTGTACCAGTACACAGCCAAGCTATAGCACGCCCCACTTTGGATGCAGACACAAAATTGTTTCAATTCCAAAAGTAAAATTGGAGTTTCCAGTTCTACTGTCAGTAAGTCAAGTCTAACTGATAATGAGTACAATCAACAGTGCAGAGGTCCTGAACCTTTGGAATTCTGACAGTGTGGTGGACACAGTTGAAAAAATGGCTGCCACAGGAGGCAGGGTCAGCCACCAAATGGCTGGTGTAGCAGCTTACCTTCAGTCACATAGTCCTTTTGCTGTGGTGGTAGCTGCTGCCAAAGCAACATTAAAAAAAATATCTGCACAGGAAATCAAATCTCCACTGACCAATCAAAAGCCTTGCTAAGCAAAAGACCCTCTTCTTTAAAACACTTGGCTGGTGCCAGTAAAGGTCCTGGCAGGCCCCATGGTGCCCTCAGGCTCTACAATGGGATTATTGCAATGGTTGCTACACGGTATGACAGAAAAACAACAGAAAAGTCTGGAGTACTTGTATGAAGGATTACGATACCCACACTAATGCACAGAGTATGGGAAACAAGCAGGAAGAACTTAGAAGTCCAAATAAAGGAAGGGTTATGCTCCTTCCTCCATAACCGGACCCAGAGGGTGGAAGTTGGGGAGGAGTTATCAGGCCCTTATCAGCTCCAGTGTGGGGTCCCTCAGGGCTCAGGGCTCCCACCCACGTTGTTCAACATCTTCATGCACCCTCTAGCCCAGCTGGTAAGAAGCTAAGGGCTGGGATGCCATCAGTACGCTGATGACACCCAGCTCTATCTCCTCATGGATGGTCACCTGGACTCCCTCCCGGATCTATTTGCCAGATGTTTGAAAGCGGTAGCTGAATGGCTCAAGCATAGTCGTCTGAAACTCAACCCCTCCAAGATGGAGATCCTGTGGTTAGGCCGTAGGGGACCAGGAGGGGAAGTGCGTTCACCCTCCCTAACAGGGATGCAACTTAAAATCGCACCTTAGGCCAGGAATTTGGGGGGTGACTATTGATGCCTCCTTAACACTCGAGGCTCAGGTCAAGAAGGTAGCTGGCCAGGCTTTTTTCCATCTGTGCCAAGCTCAGCTACTAGCACCCTACCTGTCATCCGAACACCTGGCCACAGTGATCCATGCGACAGTCACCTCCAGAATAGATTTCTGTAACTCGCTCTACGCTGGCCTGCCCTTGAGCCTGATCCGGAAGCTTCAACTGGTGCAGAATGCAGCTGCTAGGGTCCTCACAGGTACATCTTGGAGGGCCCATATCCAGCCTGTGCGGAGGCAGTTGCACTGGTTGCCGGTCATTTTCCAGATCCGGTTCAAGGTTTTGGTTCTGAGCTTTAAGGCCTTACGTGGTCTGAGCCTGGCATATCTGAGGAACCACCTGTCGCCCTATGCCCCCCGCAGAGCCTTACGTTCTGTGGGTACAAACGTATTAATCATTCCCGGCCCCAGAGAAGCGTGCCTGGCCTCGATCTGGCCAGGGCCTTTTCGGTCCTGGCCCCGACCTGGTGGAATGAGCTCCTGGAGGGAGCTTTCAGTGTTCCGCAGGGCCTGCAAAACAGAGCTCTTCTGCCAGGTCGTGGGATGTGTATGGGCTGCATGGACGATCTGGTCCCCCTTACAGTGGCAGTAGCATAGTCCATCTGGCACCCTCTGTTCTCCACATCTTGTCTTGTTTTTTTACTATGTGGGGAACTGTATATAGTCGTTTTTATATGTTTTATTGTATGGTTTTAGTGAGTTTTTTATATGCTTGAAACTCACCTCGTGGCTCCCCTCCGGGGAGAGGCGAGGGATAAATCCAATAAACAAACAAACAAATAAAGCTCTAACAGGTATTACAGAAACCTGGTGGGATAACTCTCACAACTGGAACAACAGGATTGAGGGGTACAACTTATTTAAAAGGGACAGACAAATAAAAAAGAAGAGCCTCTTGTGGCGCAGAGTGGTAAGACAGTAGACATGTTGCCTGAAGCTCTGACCATGAGGCTGGGAGTTCCATCCCAGCAGCTGGCTCAAGGTTAACTCAGCCTTCCATCCTTCCAAGGTCGGTAAAATGAGTACCCATCTTGCTGGGGGGTAAACGGTAATAGCTGCGGAAGGCAAACCCACCCCGTATTGAGTCTGCTAAGAAAACGCTAGAGGGCGTCACCCCAAGGGTCAGACATGACCCGGTACTTGCACAGGGGATACCTTTACCTTTGCCTAAATAAAAAAGTGGGAAGAATAGCACTATATGTTAAGAATATATGTACTTATGAGGAAATACATGTTTCAGAGCATGAAAGTTCAGCTGGGAATCTTTGGGTAAAAATAAAAGGAGTAGGAAATAATAGTGGTATTATGGTGGAGGTCTGCTATAGACAGCCAGGCCAGGCAGAGGACTTGGACGAGATGCTCCTAGATCAGATTACAAAGTTCTCAGAGAGACAGGACCTAGTAGTCATTGGAGATTTCAATTACCCAGTTATCTGTTGGGAGATCAGCTCTGCTAAAAATGAAAAATCCAATAAATTCCTGACAATTTCATTTCCCAGAAAGTGGAAGGGACAACCAGAGGGTCTGCTATTTTAGACTTGATTATTACCAACAGGGAAGAACTGGTTGACAAGGTAAAAGTTGTGGGTGCTCTTGGTAGTAGTGATCATGTGATTTTGGATTTAAATAAAAGCTGTACATAGTCACACATACAGGCCGGGCTTCAGGAGAACAAATTTTAACTAACTTAAAGTTATGTTGGATAGAATCATCTTCAAATATTTGAGGGGCTGTCATGTAGAAAATGGAACAGAGTTGTTTTCTGTTGCCCCAGAGGGTCGGACCAGAACCAATGGATTTAAATTAGTTCAAAAGAATTTTCAGCTAAACATCCGGAAGAAGTTCCTAACAGTTAGAGTGGTTCCTCAGTGGAACAGGAGGTGGTGAGTTCTTCTTTAGACGTTTTTTAACAGAGGCTAGATATCATCTCACATAAATGTTGATTTTATGAACTTAGTAAGATTGTGAGTGGGTGGGCAGGAAGGGCCATGCCAGTGTTTGTCTCTTGTGGCCCTTCCTTGCATACCCAGGGAATTGTTAAATGCCATAGTGGGTAGGTGAATTTCCTCCAGGCCAGGCTGGATTCTGGAGATTTGTGGTGGAGGGAATCACTTGGGCATGAAATTGGGGTCACCGTGGGTGGGCAGGTAGTTGTGAATTCCTGCATTGTGCAGGGGGTTGGACTAGATGACCCTGGAGGTCCCTTCCAATTTTATGCTTCTATGATCCTAAATAAGGTACTCTATTATACTCCCCAACCTTGGGCACTGTCAGAGATCTGGTATTAGGTAACATGGACTATTTGGTCCAAGGCAAATATTATTTTATACCTAAATCAAAGCAATTGGTAGAATTGACAGTTAGCAAGGTAAACTTTTGAACCCAATATTATGTAATAGCCATATCTGCTATGTAAATTATGGCAACCTTTCAGATATATGGAAGCTTCAATGCCCTCTTCTACACAATCTAAGGTATATCTCACTCAGCATTTCTTGGTATACCAGACATCCCAAACCAATAAAAGCAAAAATGGTAACATGAAGCAATTGGGGAAAATGCACAACTTCTGAAGCTCCATCTCTTATGAAATTGAGTTAGCAGTTCCAAGACAGATATGGTTCTACTTGTAAACATAAACAATGCCCCATAATGGGGAAGAAGACCTGCTTCATGGAAGAGTGAGGATTTGAACCAGGAGCAAGAAAATGTTAGAAACGAAAGCTTCCAACAACAAGCAACAGCTGCTCTGCATATAAAATACACCTTTTGGTTGCAATTGTATCTGTGGAAGTGCATGTGTACACAAAAGCTTGTAACTTGAATAAAACTTTGCTGGTCTTAAAGGTGCCATCGTACTAAAAATTAGTTCTGTTCATAGGTAAATTTGTCACCAAACTGCCAGCAAAGCATGCCAGGAGACAATGCAGCACAGGAGACTAAAAATATTTCACTTACAGGGCAGAACTTGAAATTGAAATGCTGACCCTAACAAACATCTCCTCTGGGTTCCATTAGTTAGAAAAACAAACCTTGCAATTCCCAGAGTTACACCCTTACACCAATGGATTTAGAAGGGTGTAAATCTATTTCAAAATGCATTGTAGGAGTTATGCATATATACAAAGCTAGCAGGCTCAATGGACACTGGAAAGAAATATGCACACTCAATTAATCAAATTGTACATCATCAAAGTGTAATAATGCAGTAGAGAATGATCACCAAAATACAAAGAAAGTAGTATGCGTATCAAAACCAGAGATAGGGGACGTCCTGTGAACAGCAATACACTACGATTTTTCTAGATAGGCCTGTTATTAAGGAAGGCTGCAATAATTACAGACAAGAAAAAAACCAGGCAATAATGCATGCCAAAAGGGCAAATGGCAACCACTGGCAGTGGTAACAGGAGTCAATAAGAGAGATACAACCCCCATAATATGTTTGAAAAACTATCACAGAAAATTTGCACCAGGCTTTCACTAAACATACCCATACGGCAGAAATCACATCCCAGTATTTGTATTGTGTACGTGGAGGGGGAGTTCATAAGGGTTTAATTTTGAAGAACATTTCCTGAAAAAAATTATTCTATGGTTCCTGTAAAAACATCAGCCTTTAAAACAAAACAAAAAACCCCAAGATCTACTATTCCCAAATGTTATAACCTGTTAGAGTCAACTGCTTAGAACTTATGTAAGTGAATCAAGTATGCCTGTATGAATCACTTATCAACACACTTTGGCTAAATGGCTGTGTCACTGTCTGTCTGAGAACTGTGTGGGATGGTGGTGGTTCATGCCATCCTGAGGTTTTACATTCTGGAAAGTTAAGACAGAACTGTAATTAGTCACACAGGGACCAGCCATCCACCAAGCCCCAGGAAGCCAGGTAGCTGACTAACAAGCCCAAGATAGGAATGTCTGTACTGGTGCCAAGCGTGGCATGGGGTTACAAATTATAAGTTTATTATTTTTGACTTATGATAATCCTATATACATGACCAAAATGCAGCTCCTTTAATGCATTAAAGGTAATGGCACAAACAGTGTTTTGGATCAGTTAAATCTAGGCGATCAGAAACCAACTCCATAAGACTCATCTTAAAAAATCTCCATACAAAATTTGGTGATATATATATTAAATAAAAACCTTATAAGGCAAACGTCTGAAGGCAACGTTCTCCAATCAGTAGCATTTCCATATTTACACATATTTTAAAAAGTAGAGTAGCAATAAAGGTGTGTCTTGGATCCTACTTAAATTTCTGCAGGTCAAGTGAGGGAATTTTTGGTGATGCCCTGCCCTTGGCGTGAAAGCCAGCTTAGTGTAGTGGTTAGAAGTGTGGACTTCTAATCTGGCGATCTGGGATTGATTCTGTGCTCCCCCACGTGCAGCTGGGTGACCTTGGGCTCACCACAGCACTGATAAAGCTGTTCTGACTGAGCAGTAGTATCAGGACTCTCTCAGCCTCACCTACCTCACAGGCTGTCTGTTGTGGGGAGCATTAATATAATTAATTCTCTACCTTCGGGTAGAGAAAAGTGGCATGTAAGAACCAATCCGCCTCTTCTTCCTACTCCAGAGCAGCATTCCTGGGCTGCTATGAAAGGGAGGAATTAGACAGAATTGCTCCCCCTGAACTTGTGAAAACATAGGCAGGATCCAAATCTATGGCATGTAATATGCACTCAGCACAAATTCCAGAAAAGCAATTTGCCTGACTGTCATGGGTCCTGTTGGGGTACAGCCATATCACAGATTTAAACTGGTTTAATGGTCATGTTCTTTCTTTTAAAGAATGTGGCTCTCTAATGGAGTTCTCCACACTTTCACCAAACTACAATTGCCTCTGTTCTCTTGGGCAAAAGCCAATACAGTTAAACTCACTTGGCAAGGTGATTAGAGAGTCAGCAGGCACGTGGGGAGGCACATTCAATCTAGGAACCAAACTACATGACCCTGGGCCAGGCTCTACCATTCAACCTTACTTAAATCACAGTATTGTTGCGGGACAGTGGAGAGGACACGCACACCACCTTGAGCTCTGTGGAGAACAAATGCCATAACTTATTTACATTTGTACTGTACATTATCTTTTGCCTCTCATGAAAAGAACAGCTGGAGGCAAGATGCATGGATTACACAATAAAAAGCTGATATAGCGCCCAAAATTCATTTTCTTCTATATTGCTAAATGAAAGATCATACTAATTTCTTATTCTAACCATAAGAACACACTAAAACTATTTGTTCTTTTTGCTTTCAAGTCACAGCTGACTTATGGTGACCCTGCGGAGTTTTCAAGGCAAGAGAAGTTCAGCTGTGGTGTGCCATTGCCTTCCTTTGTGTCATGACCCTGGTATTCCTTAGAGGGCCCCCACACAAATACTGACCCTGATAAGCTTCCAAGTTCAGGCTAGCCTGGGCTATCCAGGTCAGGAAAAATACAGAATATTTACACTTCCTCAGAGGGTACTCCAGCTGGGCTTTTTTTTTTTTTTTAGATATTTCAAGTTGACATTTCAGGCAACTAGAGGGCAGGGAGATCATGCTTTGTGGGTAGAAAACTTTGCACTTGCAGAGACACTGTTCTGGCTCCAAATTACTGCTTTTTAAATTATTGCTCACAATCCTAAAGGTAAAGGTATCCCCTGTGCAAGCACTGGGTCATGTCTGACCCTTGGGGTGATGCCTCTAGCATTTTCTTGGCAGACTCAATACGGGGTGGTTTGCCAGTGCCTTCCCCAGTCATTACCGTTTAGCCCCCAGCAAGCTGGGTACTCACTTTGCTGACCTTGGAAGGATGGAAGGCTGAGTCAACCTTGAGCCGGCTGCTGGGATTGAACTCCCAGCCTCATGGGCAGAGCTTTCAGACTACATGTCTCAATCCAAGATAGCAGCTATTTCCAAGGACAGGCATTGGCTGCAATCAACCCTAAAAGGTGTTGCTTCATTCAAACATTCCTTCCTACATTAGTCTGCTCCTTCTTAGCCAATCATTATCTCACAAAATAATCTCACCTAGAAGGAAGGGCTGGTGGTAGTTCTGAGTGGATCAAAAGTTATCACCTGTGTGTGGTTGACTTGCCACCAGCATCAAGGCATACTACAACTGTACTACAACTGTTTTGTATGACAGCTAGCAAAGGCATTTCCCCAACACTTCATGAAGAAAAGCAGCTTTCTGTAAGTTCACAACAGGGTCACAAATTCAATTTTAAGATTGTATCCTTATATTCACCCTGACCTCAATAGCTTAGGCTAGCCTGATCTCATCGGATCTCAGAAGCTAAGCAGTGTTGGGCCCTGGCTAGTATTTGATTGAGAGACCACCAAGTAAGCCCAAATCATGACACAGAAGCAAGCAATGGCAAACCTATTCTGAAGAGAGAGCCAGCTTGATGTAGTGGATAGGAGTGTGGACTTCTAATCTGATCTGGTAAACTGGGTTTGATTCTGTGTTCCCCCACATGCAACCAGCTGGGTGACCTTGGGCTCAGCACTGATAAAGCTGTTCTGAACGAGCAGTAATATGAGGACTCTCTCAGCCTCACCTACCTCACAGGGGAAGGCAAATGTAAGCCACTTTGAAACTCTTTCGCGTACAGAAAAGCAGCATATAAGAGCCAACTCTTCTTCTGAATGTCTGTTTCCTTGAAAACCCTATGGGGTTACCATAAGTCGGCTGCAATTTATAGCGAGGAAGATAGAAAACTACTGAAGGGCATTATACTCACTGAGCTCAACCTAAATTCTTAATGGAAATATGACAGATATATAACCAAATGTTAATTGAGCATTTGATATGTCACCACAGTTCCATGACACTCAGCCAAAAAACAACTTCTTCTTCAGCAAAATTAGCTACTTGTTGACTACTGTTTCACAGGCAGCTCACAGCACTGAAAACTACTATGCATTCTAAAAGACGTATATGCAAACAGAATTCCACCTATAATCAATTTTTACAAATATGAGCAACCAGCTAGATGCAGGAAAAATGGATGGGACTTCCACAAGCAAAACAAATTCATGGAGGTAAATGATATAAATGCAAAAAAGAAAATAATTCTACATGAAAAAGATATCAGCTGCTGATAATTTCTGTCTGTACAGTGAATACGCAATAGCTGTCCAAACTTAGGCTACAAATTTCAGGGATGGGGAGGTAGTTGGTAAGTTACCAACAGACTGGATCAGTCATAGCACTCATTAGCAGGGGAGGAATCAGCACAGAGCAGGCTTCTCTGACTTTTGGCACAGCCTCCTCTCAGAAAGGGCTCAGAACAAGCCAGCCTGTTCCCAGTCACAGTCTTTATGGTGCAGCAGGCTGTAAGAACAACAAAATAAAGGACACTTCCTATGATACAAAGCCCACCGCTGTGGAGTGTTGCCACAGTATTTCCATGTCTTGCTGCACCTCTATCACTATCCCAGGATATCCAACCACATTCATCTTCATCTCCTACACCAGCCTGCATAAGGCAAACATAACTGCTCTACTTGAAACAACTCCCGTGCCCAGTAGACAAGCATCTCTCCTTCTGAGAAGTACCATAGTAACACAGGTACTTACCTCTGCTCCTGTATCACAACTCCAAAGACACCAGGACAAGTACCGCTTATTGGTTATAGTGAACACTCAGAAATGCACCCCTCCTTGATCTACCTTATTTCACGTCCCATACCAGATGAGATCTTGTCCACTCCACTCAGACCTGAACTTCCACTTCGTCCTAATCTCACTGTCCACTCTAGGCTCTTCCTCCATCACATCGCCAAAGGGCAAAAAGTCAGAAACCCAACTCAAATCTGAGTCCATCTCCTTGTCCATGCCATTCTCTGCTGCCTTTTCTTGCAACATTCATCTCCTTGGCCCACTAGCTGATCCACTTCCAACTAGCAGCACCATCAGAAGCTTTCTCGTAGTTCCAATCCTAGCCCAAATTAGGAGTGCATTTACTGTCCCATTATTTCCTATCTTCCCCCTACAAAAAGCACCCTAGTTGCCCTCCCTTTCATCACCCCAAAACACAGGCCCTTCAAGTCCCAAGGCATCAACTTCCCTACTCTCATCTTGTTCATTAGTCTAAGACACCTCACCTACAGACAACTTCCCCAATCCCTCACGCAAGCTGACAGTCTGTTTTTAAAAAGAGAAGAGACACAGCCAATCTCCTTTGCCAGTATGAACAAGGCTTTAACCTTCCAAAAGCAGAAAGAACAGGTATTAAGGAGATAATGGGTGCACACAAATATATTCTGAAACTGTACTAAGGCAGTTTACCTTCTGCACACGAGGTAACTTAATGGGAAATAAAGTGACTTGGCTGTGAGAACAGCATCGAAAGCACTTTACTGGTGCAAGAGTTAATCTACTGCAATTCAATAAAACAAGTGTGATCCCACTGAAAGTCAATTATCTCAACAAGACTTTTGCTTCTGTACTTGTCTACACTGTCAGCACTGTGTAGAACAAAACTATGTGAAGAACATGCAAAATAAAGCACTTCCATACCAAAACTGTTACAGCAGTAAGGTCTAGCACATTTTCTCCCATCTGAGAGCCTCAAGTGAGAACCTTGCCTGCAGAATTTATTTCAGTAGCATCCTCAGCTACGAAGTATACCCCTAGCCATTTCTTTACTGCTTTCTTTTATGCCATTCTTCATCTAAGCAGCTCAGGACACTGCATACAGTTCTCCTCCATCTCAGTTCTCCTCCATCTCATCTTCACAACCACTCTGTGATGTACATTAGACTACCAGGCGGTAAAGAGCCCAGGGTTACCATGCAAGTTTCATAACTGACTGGAGCAGGCTTTCTTAACAGGGCTTTAACGAAGGGGTTCTCTGATTGGATGGGAGTTAATTAATTTTAATCTATTTTGTATTTTTTAAAGTTATATAGTGATATGACCATATATGGTTATTTATTTATGCTTTGATTTATACCCCAAAAAGACCCCCCCAAAAAACAAAAAATGCCTGAAGGAGACAGAGAGGGGAGGGGCCTGGCCATCAACATCCTTGCTGGCCAAGGCTTGACTCCCATGTTAGGAACTGAAGTCCGGAGAGGTAGATACTCTCATTTTAACTTTAACTGCATGGGAGGTTTGACAGGGGGCAACAGAGTGATAAATGCCTGCCCCCTGTGTTCCCACACCAGCAGAATAGGTTGCTGGGCTGTTCCTGGTGGTGGTGGGGGGGGGGACGACACAACCATGTGATGTCATATCCAGTAGGAGTATCTATGTGATGTGACTCCTGGTGATGTGACTCCTGGGAGTGTGGCAGGGAGGTGTGGCCTGTTGACAACACTTCCAGGGTATCTTGAAGCCTGAGTTTTGTTTCAGGGGTCTCTTAATGGTATAAAAAGGTTAAGAAAGGCTGGATTGCAGACTTGAATATTTCAACCCCTAGACACACAGAGAGAGAGAGAGAGAGAGAGAGAAAGGACAGTAGACAATACCAAAGTGAAAAGTCAGTATGGTGCACCGAGATCCAGCAGAACCGGGTTCAAACAAACATTCTGCCATATAAGCTTGCTGGGTAACCATAAGCTACTTATCAAGTCTCTCAGCCTAACCTATCTCACAGGTTGCTGTTGTGAAGAGCAAAGTGGGGGCGGAAAGAATAAATATGTAAGTAACTTTGGGTCCCCAAACAGGACATAAAAATGGATTTTACCACAAAAATTGTTGCAGCAATGTATTATTCCTGTTTGAAGATACCCTCCCAACACATTATTATTGCAGCTCTATCAGAGCTCTCTCAGCCTCATCTACCTCACTGACAGGAACAAGCTTTCTCAACAGTGCTTTCTCAGCCCCACCTACCTCACGGGGTGTCTGCTGTGGGAAGAGGAAGTGAAGGCGATTGTATGCTGCTTTGAGTCTCCTTTGGGCTGTGTAGAGCGGTAGTGTGAGGCTAAATGCCTGTAAGACCGAGGTCACCCAGCGAGCAGCATCCCATTTCCCCATGTTTTGTCTTCACAACCACCTTGTGAGGTGGGCTCGGCTAAAGATAAGGGCCACGTCGAGTAAGGGACTTGAACCCCCAGACCCCCGTTCAACGCTGCACCCACTAACACAACACTGACTGCAGGCCCAAAAACACCACACACACAAAAATAACAAAACACCAGGGCATCCCCAAGACAATGCCCAGGAACCCCACCCAGACCGCTTCCCTGCCGACCCTCCACGTCACCACGCCCCGCCCCACCCCCCTCCAGCCAAGGCAGGCCCCGCCCACCGCCCCAGCCCATGCGAAGCCCCCCCAAAGACGCCGGTTAACCCCCACCCCTTCCGCGGCGAGGAGCGACTCTCACCCGCCCGCCGCCGCCGCCTTCTCCGTGCCTTCCTCCCTTCCCCCGCCGTCACGACCTAAACGGCCCGAACAGACCGTCCGCCATTCCACAGCTTTTTCCTCAGCTTCCTCTGGGCGACGTTCGCCCCGCCTCCTCCGCCGCCGGTGTGCGATTTCATTGGCAGCTCGCAGCCTTCCTGCCTTCAGCCGATTGGCTCGTTCTCCCTGTCTGTTTAACGTTACCTTACGCGATTTGCTTACGCGCCCAGATTCCAAATAAAAAATAAAGAAAACCACCGACCCCACCCAACGGAAGAGACTTTGAAAAAAAGAGATGGGAGTAAACAAGGTGGGATGGGACGGACCATGTGCCGACACCGATGGGGGGAAAAGAGGGGTGTACCACATTAGGAGGAGAGGGCAGCGGAATGTTTTTAACAGTTTTATATTTTGTGTTAGAAAGACTGGCGGAGATTTATCATCATGATGTTATCAAAGAAGCCGCCGGAAAGTTTCGCTCTCTTTGTCATCATTGCTTTCGTTGGAATGGTTTGGTCTGCAAAGGAACGCTCCCCCTGGCGCTTGAAGGGTGTTATTGCAAGGCAAGAAAGTTGTGAACTCCCGGAATAAAAGGGCGGGGTGAAGACCGCAAAATTAGAACCTGGTTGGCACAATAGGGTGGGGTTTCCTTCGCTTGCACATTACAGAGCGACAGGCGTGAGCGTCTACACATTTAAAACGGAGTTGCGGTCAATCCTCTTTCTCTTTAAAATGTGTATCTTTTCAAAATTAACTGTTTAATGCAACTATCTAGCCCGATTTCATCCGATCTTGGAAGCTAAGGAGGTTCGATATTTAGAAGGGAGGCCAGCGCACTAAGGATGCGACTGCAGAGGAAGGTAATAGCAAACCTGCTCTGCTTCTAATTTACGGATGCCAATTACCAGGTGAGACCTGAAGATCCCCTGGAATTGTAGCTCAACTCCAGGTGATAAAGGTCAGTTCCCCTGGAGGAAATAGCTGCTCTAGTGGGTGGACTCCAGAGCATTACACTCCACTGAGGTCCGGTCCACGCCAAATCCCGCCCACTCCCATCTCCACCCCCTCCAGGTATTTCCCAACCCACAACAGGCAGCCCTTATGATGTTGCAATAAAATGGTGATTTTATGGCACTTTGCACACAATGCAGATGTTTAAGCTCAGCTCAGTCACATGTATGAAGAGGTCAGGCACTTCAGAATTTTTTTATAGAACTGTTGGGTTTTTGTACCTCAGTTTTTATTATCCTTACAATCACCTACCCTTCCTCTCCCCGCAACAGACACTGTGTGTGGTAGATGGGGCTGAGAGAGCTCTGAGAAACAGCTCTGTAAGGCCACCTCTAACAGGTCAGTGACTAGCCCAAGGTCAGCCAGCTGGCTGCTTGTGGAGGATCAGAGAGTCAAACCTAGTTCTCCAGATTAGAGGCTGCCACTCTGAGCCACTACACCAAGCTAGCCCTCGAAGGTGCATAATGAAGGGGAAAATAGTTCATGCCATCCCCGACATCCCTTTATCTCACCATTCCTCCAAGGAGTTCAGGATAGCATGCATCTTTTCTCCTTGCTTCTTTTTATCCTCACAACAACCCTGTAAGATAGGTCATGCTGAGTGAATGTGATTGGCTCAAGGTCACTCAACCAGCTTCCATGGCAGAGCAGGGATTAAATTATAACCCGGTTCTTTAAGATCATAGACTCACATTCTAATCACTACACCCCACCATAGCTCTCTACCTATTCTTTGTCATATGTTGGCAATCACCAGATGTATATAGTTCTTGAATTGAACTTTAGTGGGAGACTGGAGCCCATGTTGTTGTTAGGTGCAAAGTCGTGTCCGACCTATCGCGACCCCATGGACAATGATCCTCCAGGCCTTCCTGTCCTCTACCATTCCCTGGTGTCCATTTAAGCTTGCACCGACTGCTTAAGTGGCTCCATCCTGCCACCTCACTCTCTGTTGTCTCCTTCTTCTGCCCTCAATCGCTCCCAGCATTAGGCTCTTCTCCAGGGAGTCCTTCCTTCTCATGAGGTGGCCAAAGTATTTGAGTTTCATCTTCAGGATCTGGCCTTCTAAGGAGCAGTCCGGGCTGATGGTCTCCGGGCTAGAGACCATGTTGAACATCAAACTAGACAAATGCTTACAGTACATACATCTGACCAGGGGCTATAGATCAGTGGCAGAGCATCTGCTTGCTTTGCATGAAAAGGTCCCATATTCAATCTCCAGCATGTCCCATTGAAAGGATCAGGGAGTATATAAATGCCTCCATCGGAAACCCTAGAGCTCCTGCCAGTAGGCGGTACTGACCTTGATAGGGCCTTGAGGGAACTCTCAGTGTTCCGCAGGGCCTGCAAAACGGAGCTCTTCCGCCAGGTCATGGGGTGAGTCCGGGCTGCATGGAAGATCTGGCCCCGCTTGTAGCGGCAGTAGCGTACTCCATCTGGCACCCTCTGTCCTCCCTCCCCCCTCGATAGTGGGTTACCAAGGGGTACAGTAGATATGAACTGAGTTTTTACCACATCTTGTTCTATTGTCTGGGCTTTTTCAAAATGGCGGCTAGGGAGAGCCCTCCCAGCCTGTGCCTGCCATTTCCAGCTCCAAGCAAAGGGGAAAGAAAAGGTTTTTAAAAAAATTAAAACTATCTAGCCTAATTTGGGCAGGATGACCCACCTCTTCCCAAAGTGGCCAATTATAGGCTTGGAGGGGTGGTCCTCAGCCATTTAAACCTTGGCAGCCAAGGCTCCTCTTACTTCTGGGGGGTGTAACAGGGAAACGTGGCCAGCTGACATCACTTCCTGGCACTTGGAAGAATTTCAGTGGTACCTCCACCATTCTGTGAATTTAGGCAGGTTGTAAGCAGGTGGGCAGAAGGGATTGTGTTGGTGCTGGAAGGCAAATTTCCTCCAGGTCAGAGATTCTGTTGTTGTTGTTGTTGGTTTTTTTTTGGGGGGGGGAGGTGGGCATCATCCGGGCATGGGATTGGGATCACTGTGGTGGGCAGGTAGTTGTGAATTTCCTGCATTCTGTAGGGGTTTGGACTAGATAACCCTGGAGGTACCTTCCAACTCTGTGATTCTGAAAGTATGAAAGAAAGCTACCTGGAGCAACAAAGCATTTGACAAATTCATTTCCACATTCACAAGGACCAGAAACTGGCTAAAATGTCTTCTAAAGCAAAATGGAGGCATGATTCTGGGCACTGAGATTCGCACGTAATCGTGCACTCACCAAATCCTGGCAAAAGGAAAGGCTTGGTTAATTTCTGTATAAAGTTATCCTGGGATTCTGCATGATTTCCACAAAGTTTCCCTTCTAAAGTAAGAAGAAGAAGAAGAGTTGGTTCTTATATGCTGCTTTTCTCTATCTGAAGGAGGCTCAAAGCGGCTTACAGTCATCTTCCATTTCCTCTCCCCACAACAGACACCCTGTGGGGTGGGTGAGGCTGAGAGAGCCCTGATATTCCTGCTCAGTCAGAACAGTTTTATCAGTGCTGTGGTGAGCCCAAGGTCACCCAGCTGGCTGCATATGGGGGAGCGCAGAATCGAACCAGGCATGCCAGATTAGAAGTCCGCACTCCTAACCACTACACCAAACTGGTTCTAAATCTATTCTAATCAAGCACAGAGCTAAATTTCATTGGGCCTTTCTGACTCTCCTCAGAGACTTCCCATTTGTTTTGCTAAGCCAATGTGCAGTTTGTTGGGCATGATGGTGTGATTACCATGTAGGACTAGGATTTAGGAAACTCTCGTGGAAGTTCACTGTATGACCTTGGGTTTTCCCTCATCCTCACCTACCTTACAAGGTCATTTTGAGGATAAAAATAGAGGAGGAGAAGAATTGTGTCTAGTGCTCCAAGCTTCTTGGGCTGAATTTAAAAATACCACAGACTTTCTCCTCTGCAATAATGAAGGTTACATAGCTGTGACATTGACATGGATTCTACAGGGAGTTGCACAATTCCCTCCTCCTAAAGTCTACGTTCCCTGCTGTTCCAGATGCTTCAGTGGCATGAGTAGTGTGCATTGTTCTCGTTTCCGAGGCTGTATCTTCTTCCTTCCCAGCACAAGAATGCACAATGCAATATAGAAATTGCCTCCCAAATCCCTGTTGCTCCTGCCCACTCCAGCCTCCCTTTATCACATACAGGCACAGATCATAGGCAGTAGCACAGAGTTCTGGCACTGAACATCACTATGCTGAAAATGGAGTCTCATGGCATCATCAAAATGCGCACCGGTTTATTCCAGCATAAGCCATTGGCTGCAGCCCACTTCATTGTGCATATGAGTGCAGGCATTCTTGTGTAACAAAACCTGGGGCTCTAGTCTGGCGGTCTTCAGCCATTTCAAACCGAGGATCCCACTGAACTTGAGAGTGGGATGGGACAGGAAGTCATGTGACTTCAACTACTGGATGACTTCACTATCCCAGTGTTCCTTTCAACAAGCATTTGAAATGAGACAGAAGGCATGTTTTGTGGTTTATTATTCATGTGCAGCATTAGGGAGATTAAGAGAAGGAGGGGAAGATATTTGTCAGTCACTAAAAACAGGCTCCCATTTCACAACAATCCTGGGAAAATGTTTTTTATCTTCTGACTCTTAAAGCTCAGCAAACCTGGAGCCAGGGAAATAGAAGGAATTGCATGGTGCCACTTCAGAGAAGATTCTGTATCTGGTGCTCACCCAACAAATATATGAAAGTGGAAAATTGGTGGGACAGTAGCTGCAACTAGCACAGACTGCTGCAGCTAGACTGCTGGTAGGGACTCAGGTTATCCTATCAGGAGCATATGAACCCAATACTACAGCAATTACACTGGCTGCTGATCATCTCCTGAGCCCAACTCAAGGTGCTGGTTTGTCCTTTAAAGCCATATGTGCCATGGCTCTGGCTTAGCTATGGGTCTACCATACGTTGCAGTCCAAGAATGTAGATCACAGGGTGAGGCCCTCCTGATTATCACACTAATCTGTTGGGCACATAAGAGAGGGCCTTTTTGGTAGCAGCCCCACAATTATGGAACAGTATCTCCAGGATGCTGTGCCTGGCCTCTCACTTTTGATCTTCAGCAGACGTTTATTGAGGGCTGCGCGTGATTATTTTAGTTTTGGTTTATTGGCAGTCCTGAGATTTTAAATTGTGGTCTTTTAAGTGTGTTTCTTTTAAATCATTGTTTTGTTTATGCTGTAAGCCACCTTAAATACTTTAGGGTAGAAAAGCAACTAATAAACGTTTTAAATACTTTTGTACACCCTGCTTGGTCTTTTTTATACTCAGCCACATTTCTCTCTCTGCTTGGAGGTGGAATTGATTTTCTCTTCTCCTCTTATGGGTGGGATTGAGTTTTCCCAGTTAGAACTTGAGGCATTTTGGGACAAATTAGACATGACAAGCATCCATGATCCAACTCAATGCTGCTGCCATTCTAACACCCAATGAGGTGATTTAAAAAATGCCACAAGGGCAAGGCAGAATTAGATGTTCTTGCTTTCCTTACCCCCTCTCTTTTTCAGGTGCCAGAATGGCCACATCCCATGCCACGGTTAGTTCAGCATTTTAAAAAGCCTGGGGCAGCAAGATTACCTCATCCATAAGTATTTTTAATCACTTCATTAGAATTTAAAACAACCCCAACATCTACTGGTCCACATCTAGTCTGACCCTCAGAAAACCCACAAATCATGTTTGATCAGAGAGCAGGCTCTTGCCACTCAAGGTGGAAGAGTGTTTATTGTATGTGGCCAAAGCCCATCACAATTGAGCAGATAAAACATACAAGTAAAACATGAACAGAAAACAGCAAATAAAGCTGTAATGTTAATAACACTTAAACATTCATTCAAATAGATCAGTACCTTCTTTGTATACAAGTGAAGGAGTCTCAATAATTAAGCGCACCATGTCACTGAATTTTCTAAGCTGCCAGGTCAAACTGTGCAAGTCTATAAGAGCTATCCATGACTCCACATTGGAAAGGAGGAATAGTTTTTCCAACATGGCGGGGGGGGGGGGAACTAGGCCTTTAAAATTTGCTCCAGTGAATTTGTTTCTGGGCACTATATACAAAGGGCTGAGCCAAATTTCTTGTACAAGGTCATTTGGTGACTAAAGCTCCACAAATATAAAGATGGGCAGCAATCTGTACTTGTGTATATAGGCCATTTAGAATGGGTTTTGCTAAATATCACCCCAAGATACTTCATAATCCCATCTAACAATGCAGAACCTTGAAGTATATATCTACATCTTTGAGATCTCTTCCGAAAGACTAACTTTGGTCTTAGCAAAGTTGATGTTATTTCCTTACAGAAATTGCCCAGTGTGTAACATCCTCTTTAAGTCAATAAAACTTCAAAATGATGTCACTGGCATACAGGAAAACCAATTTCTGCCCCCCTCCCTACCATAAAGGATGGTGGAAAGAATTTGGGGCCAGACAGAATTTGACTATATTGTTTGAAAAGCAAAGGGGCCAGAACACACTCCTGATTGATTCTCCACACCGACCCCCCCCCCCAATAGTAGGAATCTCCTTTGTAAGCCCCAAAGGCACTTCATTAGTTAGGTTGGAATCAAGTTCCTTAGGAACAACGGGCATTTTATCAGTACTGGAACCTGCTAGTCTTGCAGGCATGCAGTTCCAAGCCACTGAGCAGAAGGCAGCAGTTAGGTCCATAAATGCTACAAACATAGCTTTGGTGGGGTGCTGAATACTCTTTTGAGCCATCTGATAAAGAGTCAGACAATTACTAATAGTGCATATCCTTGTCCTGAATCTTGGTTGTTCAGGATGGATGTTATTGGAGTTTTCCCAGTACTCCAGTTTGTGCAGCAAAAATCTGCTGTACATCTTGGAGGCTATATTCAGCAGGCTAATTTGAGGGACCAATTTGCAGCCTTTTAAAATACTAGGACAAAAATGCTTTGTTTCCACCCTAAGGGAGATTCACCAATTAGGTTGATTTGTGTGGACAACTTTGTTAAAATGGGCACCCACAAATTGGGAAAAGATTTAAACCCAGGAGAGATCAGGTCCTTGCTGGGGGACTTAGCAGAGGAGAGAGAGATGAGGCCCCAGGAATGGACAAAACATGTTTCTACAAACACAAGTAAAGTCTCAGAAAAATATAAATGCAGAAAAATATAAATTTATACATCCATGCATAAATTGATGGTTTAAAAATCCTAATAGAAGCAGTACTTTTAGGAAATGAATGCCTTCTGCAATGGTCATTGTGGGGCAACTAGACAACTACCATAGTCAGCCTTCAAGCCTTGGTTTCTGTCAGTAAATCACAGGGTCATTTCCAGGTCTGTTTTGGTTTTTGAGGGCGGATTCATCAAGGCCACGCCTGGAAATAACACAGGCAGGCCTAACTACTCATTACTATTCTACAAGAGTATAAGAAGGATGGTCTAATAATTAAATCAAACAGAGAGAAAAAGACCTATCCAATGGCAATACAATAAATATATTCATAAAAGAAAGAAAAGTGTCTTTTTTTGTAGTTTTCTCTCATAGGTATGGGGATACTGGTCAGTATTTTATAGGTATCAAGAATTTAAACCTTATATATAATAATAATAATTCTGGCCACAGGCTTTGACAGGTATGGGGATCACGTGTCAATACAGACCAGTATCCCCATACCTGTGGGATTACCTGTGGCCAGTATTATATTATTATTATTATATATAAGGTTTAAATTCTTGATACCTATAAAATTGATAAAAATATTGAGGACTCAGAGGACTTGTCACTGATGAAAGAATCTTACTGAAAACGGATATTACCTGGATTCCGTTTTGACAGAAGTCCTAAAGAATAAACGGATAAGGAAAACTACAAAAAAAGACACTTTTCTTTCTTTTATGAATATATTTATTGTATTGCCATTGAATAGGTCTTTTTCTCTCTGTTTGGTTTACTCATTACTATTCAACAGCACTTACCAGGCAAAACTAAATGTGTGTAGTGATTAGATTTTCAGACTAAAATATGGGAAACCTAGGTTGGAATCCCCACTCTGCTGCAACCTCACTGGGTGAACTTGGGCTTGGACAGAAGAAAGTAGAGATAGATGAGGGTATGGAGGTGGGAAAGAAAAAAGACTGCTGAAACAGAGGAAGATCTCCAGGGATCTCGAATCCCCGCCAGACCTAAGTAGACGGGGCTACTGTCATTCCTAACAAAATGTTTTAAATGTTAATATTTTGATGTTATTGTGAGATGGGTTTTTTTAAACTATGTAGTTATGTGCTCTGAGCTGTCTAGGAAGGGCATGATAAAAAAATAGTTTATCATTATATTATTAATATTATGGGGAAGGGGAAGTGAGATACCTCATACAAGTTATTGCAGGCTCTCAGCTCCAGGAATCCACCCAGGGCAATTGTGTTGTTAGGTCTATTTTTCCCCCCTGCTGAATCTCACAGCTGAAATAGCGCCGGAGAAATAGCGCCAGTTTTGGTGACAGGCAAACTGAGTTTAGATGTGACTGATCCATCTTTTCTTTTCCCCCCAAGTGATCAACTTACCTTTTCAGAAGTTTATAAATACTAAGATTTTGGTTCTGCTTATAGCCAACAGAGGCAGAGCAGTGACCATAGAGTTGACCTTGGTCCAGAAGTTATTGCTTAATTTCTCAGCTGGGGAAGGAGAATTAGAAGGTCTGGTTTCCTCTTCTCTCCTCCCTTCCCTTCCCTAACATATTTTGTTTTCGGACAGGAACCCATGCCAACATTGACGGAGGGCAGTTCCAGAATCGCCACTGCTGTGATACCACTGACATTTGCTAATCAGCTTTAACCTTAGATCTATACACACACACACTGTCTAACTGAGTGTCTTGTCTCCATGGAGACGCATGGCAACCTTTGCTCACAAGCTAATGGTACTTCGGAAAGCAAAGCTCATTCACTCCCCATCAGCGCCAGGTGAGGAAGAAGAGTCTGCCCTGTGGAGAGGGGGGAAGATTTAATAACTCTGGATTTCTTGCTTCCCAGATTTTGCAGCTAGGTTGGTAGTGTTTGTACTCTTTCTTTGGGGACCAGAATAGTTTGAATCATTTGAGCAGTCTGAAGTCACATTAGGTCAAAGGAATGTTATCCTAGGGTTGCCAACTCTAGATTGAGAAATTCCTGGAAATCTGGGGGGGGGGGGAAGGAAGCATGGAGACGGTGGGGTTTGGGGGTGGTAGGGACCTCAGCAGGACGTAACGGCATACTGTCCACCCACCAAAGCATCCATTTTCTCCGGGGGAATCATAGAGTTGGAAGGGATCTCCAGGGTCACCAAGTCCCTGCAGTATTCAGGAAATTCTACCTGGCCAACCACAGTGACCCCAATTCCATGTCCAGATGATGCCTCCCCCCCAAAAAAAACCCTTCTGACCCCAAAATGGCTATCAGCCTTTCCCTGGGCTTGCAAGAAAGGGCCACAAGAGCCATTCCTTCTGCCCACCCACTTACAATCTGCTTAAGTCCACGATTCAGCATTTGTGAGATGGCTATCTAACCTCAGCTTAAAAACTTAAGGGGAACCCACCACCTCCCAAGGAAGCCTGCTGGATCTCTGTCATCTAGAGAAAGGGTTGTCAGCTCTGGGTTGGGAAACCCCCAGAGACTTTGGAGATGGAGCCTGCAGAGGGCGGGGTTTGGGGGGAAAGGACAGTCCATATTCTAAGCAGCCACGTTCTCCAGGGGAACTGATCTCTGCAGGCCGGAGATAAGCCATAATCCCAGTGGATCCCCAGGTCCCACCTGGAGGCTGGCACCCCATCTAGAGATTATTTGCCTTTCCAGGAGATTTCCAGGCACCCCCTGGAGGCTGGCAGCCCTATGACCTACATGGGATGGTAGGGTTGGGCCTTGTAAGCAACACTGCTAGCTAAAGAACTGAGCTGGTTCTCAGAGTCCCTTAGCTGCAAGGGAACATTTATGGAAAAAGCAAGCACAAGGCCCTCCCCACACACCACAGAGCACAGTCGGCCTTGACAACCAATGGCCACATTTGCTTGGGTCCTGAGTATGCTGTAGACCCAGCCACCCAAGGCTGATTACTGGCCAGAATCAGGTTGGAAAGTTGAGCCAGCTTCATCCAGGGCTTAACTTTTTTTTTTTTGGGGGGGGGGGAGATTCCAGTTGCTAAGCAACCACCAAATGGACAGCCCCACTAGCTGTAGGTCAAAATAGAAGCAATTATAGGGGGGGGGGAACAAAGGGGTGGGGGGTGAGCAGGCCAAGTTTGGGCTGGAGGCTGGCTCCACCTGGTGGCCTGACAAGCTCCTGGTGTCTAGATCCTAAATAATCCTCAGGATGTCCAGAAATGTCCTTTTGACAACTGTTCTAGAAAACAAATTCCATCTGCTCAGAGGCACTGTGTTTAAGGGATTGGTACTGCAAGGGATTTAGTTCTTTGTTTGACTTCTCCCCAATGAGACCAAATTCCTTCCTCAATTGCATACTTTGAGTCTCGGACACAGATTACTATACCAGAATCACAAATGGACTATGAGCTGATGCATTTGTGGAAAAGTGCATTTTGATGGTAAATACTAGAACTTTGTCATGATTCTATTCATCCACATTATAAAACTTCAGAAATCAATCCTGCTGTTCTCGCATACCAGGGACTCAAAACAATAATAATTTTTAAAAATACACACGTAAACAGGAATGTGTACAACCCAATTGAAGAAGAGCATTTTTTAAATACCTGTTTTCATTACCCAAAGGAGTCCCAAAGTGGTTTACAAATCTCTTTCCTTCCTCTCCCAACAGACCCCCTGTGAGGTAGGAAGAGCTAAGAGAGCTCTGAGAGAACTGTGACTGGCCCAAGGTCTCCCAGCTGGCTGCATGTGGAAGAGGAGTGGGAGATCAAACCCCTGGATGCTGCTGCTGCTCCTAACCACTACACCATGCTGGCTCAAGTGTCTCCTAATGCAGGCTTAACATAAGCAATAAGCCACAAGGATTCTCTGGGCTGGAGAGGAGTCTGCAAGCGGGGGTCTAAGAACTAAGAGCCAGGAGCCTGTGCCTCTGGCAGATGCCCAGCCCAGATCTTCACAGGCTTCAGATTATCCCAGTTCCTTTGCCTTCCCTTCCTAAATGGATACATTTTATTCTTAAAACAATACACAAAATAAGCTCTTGTCCTTCTATGTAGGCAATCAGTATGGAGGAGTGCGAGGAGACCTTGATACATATTCTGAATCAGTGGTAAAGCTCCTAAGGAGACCTTGGTTGGGCCCATTACTCTTTCACAGCCACACTGTAACTCTGAGTTATTGTAAGGACAGAACACGGGGGCAGAGGGGAGAACCACCTACGTTGACCTGAGCTCCTTGGAGGAAGGGCAGGATAAAAAATGTGATACCTACTTTTTCCTCCTCTTTAAGATGCCATGGGACTTGTTTATATTTGTTTTATTTTGCTCCAACAGACTAACATGACAGCCTGTTTGCAGTGGGCTTGTGCCTCTTGGTACATGGCAACCATTTTGCAGCAGTGCCCATGACGACCCCTATAATTTCAAAAGTGACCACTGCAGCAAAAAAGGTTGGGGAGGCATGCACCAAACTGTGGGCAGATTTTCAGTAGGCAGAGAAGAAAATAGCTTTATTGTGAAGAGAAAGAGGAGAGGAAACAGTCCTAACTGTCTGTTCTGTTATCTTCATGCTGTCTGTCTGTTCAGGAGGCAAGCAGGGAGGAAGTGTGCTCAAAAGAGCCAATCAGAGCACAGGAGGAGATTGTCTGAAAAAACATACAGAATTTCCTACACTATGCTTAAATACACATATCCTCCAATGCCCCCTGCAGGAGATTCTTCATATCCTTTTGAATCATGCACACTACTGATTTTGCATATTCCAACGTAAACCTTGCACACTCAGCAGTTGGGGGCATGCTGTAGCTGCATATTCTCTGGGTTTGTTTGCCAAAAAGATAGCTGCAGGAAGGCTGATGAGGGTGGGGGTAGGGCTCAACACACAAAGTATGTTTTTAAAGTATCTGGCAAAGGGAGATTTGACTCTGGAAAGCTCACCTCCTGAAAATTGTGTTGGTCTCTAAGGTGCTACTAGACTCAAATCCAGCTGTTCTATTGCAGACTGAGACGGTTACCCTCTGAAACTATGTTAAGAAAGATGCTTGAGGTCAAAAAGTTAGAGAAATGCCAGCATTTGGGCAAATATCCCGGTTTGGAAGAAGAGAAAATCCCCATTTAATCATTCAAAATGACTCTGATATTACCAAGGAGAAAGTCTTTCTATTCATTACTGGGGGGAGAGAGCGAGAGGCAAGTAAAGAATTCTAACCGCCGAGAGGGCGAGAAGCCATCTCTTTTCCCAGAAGTGTCCCACTCTCATCTTTTCTCTGTCCAAATTAACATGGGAAAGATGCCCATTACCTGCTACCAGATAATGACTGTGATTAGGTGGATCTCTGCCACCAGCCAAGATCTGAAGGATTGCTCGGCTCTCCAGCAGAGTCAGCCGCTGCAAAAACAAGAGCAATAAAAGTGTAAATAAAAGACTTTGGAAGACAGAGCGGGCGCCTGCAAAGGGCAGGGGCTGAAAGAGCTTTGATTATCATCTCTGGCAGCGGGGCTCTGCCTGAGACAGCGGAGGGTGGTGGAGGTGGAATCAGAGATGGAGATGCACATCCCCTCTGCTTTTCAGCCCCCAATTTGAACAGGATCCTCTTGTGGAGGGAGGAAGGGAGTCTTTTCCAAACAGAAGAATTTGGGATTTGAACAGTGATAGAAATTCAAGAAGGCGTCACAATATAGTACAAACCGCCCAGGTGACTAGGCAAAGATTGGATTGATCTGGTTCAAATCTTACTCTGCCCCAGATGGCTGGCATTGGCAAGTCAGGAGCATTCAATCCCATCTCTGTAAAATGGGCACACGGATATTCCTCACAGATTTATTATGAGGGAGATGGAGGGAATATTGTTCCTAGCCGAGAGTTTTTGGATCCAGATACCCATTTCAAAGCATGATCAATGCACAGGTGTTACTCAGCTATTTGGAGGGATCCTGGAGTTCAAGTCTAGTGCGACATCATCGGTGGCAAAGTTCATTTCCCTGCCATCCCATGTGTTGTTTTTTCCAGTTTTCTATTTTATATTTAGAAGGAAAAGAAAAAAAAATATAAAGTACAGCATCTATAACATATGATAAAACTTGCATTATAATATTTGGCATACTTTATATTCATTTTTCTTATATCTTAATAACAATTTGTTAAATTCTAGTAAGATCTTAACACAGAAACTGGTTTAGAGAAAATAAAGACATACTAGCAATCCTAATACGTAATCTAGCCAAATAATAACACATAATAAAGAAGATATTTTGATAAAATATTTCTAATATAAGCTTAGATTACTACTTTTAATAACTACAAATTCCATGCTATCCTCATTAAAACTATCATTAGATATTATTATTAGATATTACATGTAAATTGCATAATGTAAAATGCACGTGTAATTTCTTTTTAAAGGATTAAATCTTTTGTTTTTGTACCATTCCAGAAACAGTACATTTTTGGATATGCAAGATCTGTAGTGTGCATGGTTCAGAAACATATAAAGGATGTCCTGCAGGGAGAATCAGATGAGCCATGTATTTAGCATAGTTAAGAATTTGGTGATGGTTTTCAAATAATCTCCTCCAGCTTCCTGATTGGCTCTCTGAATACTTCCTGCTCCTTTGAACACACTTCGTTCTTGCTTGCCGACATAACAGAATGAATGCAAAACAGAACAATTAGGCTGCCAAGCCTCTCTTTCTCCCACCTCTTGCTACACAAAGTTGTTTCTATTCACAATAAAACTATTTTATTCTCTTAATCAGCACAGTGCTGCAATACCCTTTTGCAGATTTAAACTCTGCCAACAACCAGTTCTTTCCCCCCTCTCCTGTTTTTTCCCCCCTGTTTGAAGGCTGCATGTTTGCTCTCTACAGGCCTCAATGCAGCCAGGAAAAAGAATGAAGTTTCCCTACCCAACTTTGTGAAAATGACAAATATGAATCTCTTTCCCCACCCCCAACCATGTTGAACCCATGGGCATTTCTCGAAGGTTGAGAATGACTGGCAGACACCATCACAAAATGGCTGCCATCGGAGAGCAATTACAAAATGTCGAGAGGTTCCAAGACAAGCATCCAGCAAGAATGGATGCAGCCATTTCCAAATGAGCATGCCTGATGCAAACACAAAGATCATTCCTCCTGGATTCTTCTGAAGGGCCTTCTGCTCCAGTGAGGTGGAAGAAAGCCAGGACTGGGTCTTTGTTTTTCAGGGGGGGGGGGGGAGTAGATGCTAGGAAACACTTTGCTAAGTACCTTGGCTCCCTTGAGCCCTCCCCTCCATGTCTCACTTATATAATATTATATTATAACATAGAATAGAATAATCATATAGGTATTTTGGACAGATCCAACACATGAGGCTTGGCTTAAAACGACAGACCTGGTAGGAGCTGGCAGGTGCCACAAAAGAATATTAATGTTCCTCATTTGGTGTTAATTGCTATTGCTCTGTTCTCCATGAGAACCTGGAGAAGGTGACTCAATCAAGCCAGGTGCAGCAAGTGTGTTTCTCTTTCACTCTCTCTTTCTTACCTCCTTCCCTACTGCCTTTCTCTTCAGCAGGGACCCAAAACAGCTCACTTTCTTCTCCATTCTTCCCTTTTATCCTAAACAAGAACCCTGTGAGGGAGGAAGGTGAGGCTGAGAGTGTGTGACCGGCCCAAGGTCACCCAGCAAGCATCCATGACAGTGCAGTTTTGAGCTGGAACTCCCAGATCCTAGTCCAACAAAGCAACTGCACCACCATGTAGGTTTGAGCATGTGGGCAGAGATGTGTTTGCTGATCTGCCTTTGGGGTGCCAGATCTCTGTTTGGGGCTGTGACGGCAAGCAAAGGATTAATTGCCCTGAAGGCTTCTGCTTCTACTTGAGTTCCCTTTTGTAACTAAAGTAAATATTATCAAAACATCAGGCATGGGTTCTTTCATCCACAGGGAAACCATCCAGGTTACGCATATCGGAATATGCAAGATCTATAATGTGGTTGGTTCAAAAGCATATGAAGAATATCCCGCAGGGGGCATCAGAGGAGATGTGTATTTAGCATAGTTAGATTAGTAAATTCTGTTGTTTTTTTTTCAAATCATCTTCTCCAATGTCCTGACTGGTTCATTTGGAGACTTCCTGCTTCTTTCAGCACAGGCTGAATGAATTCAAAACAACAGGCAGGTAGTTGGGTCTCCCTCTCCTCTCTTTCTATACAAAGTTGTTTTTCTTCTAAATAAAACTATTTTATTCTTTTAAGCAGCTTTATATACTAAAACTTTGCCAACAATGCAGTCCCAGTTGCCGGCCTCTCCACACTTGGAGGACTTTGTTTTATCGTCTTTGTTTACATTTTTTCATTTATACTCTACTTTTCTCCCTCTTACATGACTTACATGCTCAAGGCGATTACAAAAGGCAGGGGAGAGGTCCAGGCTTGCTAGCAATCCAAAAAGCCTTTTCAGGCCACCTCATGAGAAACAGAGGCTTAATCAATAGCATCTAGCCCCCAAGTCCCACTGGCTGGTCACCCTCCAGGGGGATTTGCAAAGAAAGGTAATAGCAACTGAATTTACCTTTCAGCAGCCCGGCTCCTGCACTAGCAGACTTAGTTGAGTAGGTTCCCTCTTCTCTCACATGCCAGCCATTTTACTCTTTCAGCACACCAGCCACCCGTTGGCTTATAGCAGTTCTGCTAAAATTTGCACACCTATGTGTAAGGGCTGGCCTGCCCAAATTTTTATCCACTTCCCACCAGAAAGAATCAAAGAAGAACTGTTTCTTATGCCCTGCTCTTCACTACCCAAAGGAGTCCCAAAGCAGCTTACAAACATCGTTCCCTCCCTCTCCACACAACAGACATCCTGTGTGGCAGGTGGGGCTGAGAGAGCTCTGAGAGAACTGCTCTGCAAGAACAGCCCTAAGAAAAGAAGAGCTGTTTTTTAGGCCCGCTTTTCTCTGCCCAAAGGAGTCTCAAAGCAGCTTACAATTGCCTCTCCTTCCTCTCCCCCCAACAGACTGCCTGTGAGGTAGGTAAGGCTGAGAGAACTGTGACTGGCCAGCTGGCTGCATGTGGAGGAATGAGGAATCATGCCTGGTTTCATACCAGCCCTCCAATCCCCAATCTCAACACAATTTTTTTCTTGCAAATAAATGTGGGTAGGAGTACTGATTTTAATCTCCTGGGTCTACCAACCCCTCTTAGGCTGACAAGAGGCTGTAGCTCATTTCTAAGCAAATTCTGGGATATCACTACAGTATCAAATGGCCAATTATATTTTCACCAGCATGAGTGCCCATTTTTGCTTTGTGTTGGTCCATCTTGAGCAACCTGTAGTGGTTAGAGCAGGGGCCCCCTCAGGGATGCTCCTGGCAGCCACAGTGTCCAAGGACAGGAAGATTGGATCCAGACAGAGATCTACTGTTTCTGGGCATTTTGAAGCCATGGAAAACAATCTTGCCCCCACCCCCGAGTTTTCTTTCAGGAAAAAAATTGAAATGTTAAAAGCTGCAAATGGATGCACCCTATGCTTTCCTGGCTCCTATATCTTAATTTTTGCTATCCGGTTAGAGAGCTCAGTTATCAATGAAACTTTCAAGAATTTTCCTCTGAGCCTCCCTACCCTATCTCATTCTGATCTTTTTTTAGCTACTTGTTACCCAGTCTGTGGGTGAATGTGTCACAGTGGTTTGAGAAAGAGGTAAAAAGGTCAACCGCAAGGTCAAGCACATCAGGACCAAAGGACAACAGAAGGCATGCAACTGTTAAGAAGCAATGAAAGCCTGGTATGATCCCCTCAAGAAGACTAGGTATCCCCCTTCTAGGAGCACAAATGCATCTTGGATTTGAGAGCTTCCTGTGTCTACAGCACACCCACTTTGGCTTTGAAAGCATTCATTCAAAGCCAGAAGGCATTTCCTAGGAGCTTTTAAAAGTATACCCCTCCTCCAAATTTCCATCGGAAAAATGGGCTTGGGGAGGCCTCAGGGAGAAGGAAAAAAGACACCTGCACACCCTGAAATTTTCAATTTCCCTCCTTCGCCTTCACATCTCAAAGCCTAGACCAGGGATAGTCAAACTGTGGCCCTCCAGATGTCCATGGACTACAATTCCCAGGAGCCCCTGCCAGCGTTCGCTCCTGGGAATTGTAGTCCATGGACATCTGGAGGGCCGCAGTTTGACTACCCCTGGCCTAGACAGTACAGGGAGCCAGAGGGTTTCTGTTCAGTTCTTCTTCTAACACCAGTGCTGGAAACTGCCCCTGAATCCCCAGATCTCCCTATACCACAGCAATCTGCCTGCACATAAATTTGGCCCTTCTGTAGACCAAGTGCTGCCATGCTGGCTCTCAAGAGGTGGATTTGGGAACATCCTTGTGTCTACCATTAAATGGGCAGCCTCCTGTCCATGGTACTTACCTTGGGATAAGTCATTGTTTGCTATAATTAATGGGTTTCTTCCTTTTATTTTCATCCAAATATTGAAAGGCTTCAGAATAAAAATGCAAGAGAAACCACTGTCCCCCACAAAGGTATTCTTTTTCTGGCTCCCAAAGCTCTCCCTTTTCAGAGTTGCTAGTGCTCCTTTCAGTGACCTCACTTGGTGACAGAAACAAGGCAGGACTCTGGGGACGTGTGAGACGTGCATGGTTCACCAGGTAGACTCTCCTTCACAGCTTTTGAAGCAGCTTAGGTTTCTGTGGGATAAAGAACTCTGAAACTGAGTGACTGAAGGACGGGAAACCTGTTAGGAAGAGGGCAAAATCCAACAATTTGGCAAGGACTCTCAAAAGCGGTTTTCTCTCATCTGGGAGCAGATGACAAAGAGCTCTGTGGCACCTGAAAACCAGCCAAATAGGGTATTATGTGCAGAAATCTGTTACATCAGATGAAGGCTGCTTCTTGTGGCAACAGTTCTCTGCGTTACTATTGTTCCTGCTTCCAATTTAAAGGCACCCGCAATGGTAACAGGACATCCATGCAGCAATTTCCCCTACCCTCTCCTTGTCTCAACCTGCCGCGACTGCCTTTTCCCCAAAGTGACAATGGCTAGATCTGGCTGCTGTGGGTATTCTGTGCTGTGGCTGTGGTCCGGTAGCTTTAGTCCCTGATGTTTTGCTGGTAACTGTGGCTGGCATCTTCAGAGGTAGGACAGGGCAAGATTGGGGATCTCTCCATTCTATTTCCTACCTCTGAAGATGCCAGCCAAAGTTACCGGCAAAATATTAGGGACTAAAACTGCCCAAACATGGTCACACAGCCCAGAAAACCCACAACAGCCCATCGACTCAGGATTCCTTCAACAATTCAATTGCTTTATCACTACAGCCCAATAATGTTAGGATGATCTATTTCCAGAGTCTATTTACTCCTCTGGATTTCCTCCTTTCATTTTTCTTGAGCCCTTTTCATTGTGGAAATATTTTCTATAACAAATATTGCCAAAAATTTGTTAGAGACTTTTTCTCTGATGGCAAATCTGCTCAACATTCCAGGCAGCGGTTTGGCTTCTAAGTTGCCATTCTGTTGGCATAACAGCAATTCTACCAGCAGAATACAAGGGAAGGGAGAGCTGATTCCCCCTCCCCCTGCTGACCTTCCCTGGGTCATCCCCATACTGTTCCTGGGGGCTCACTGAGGCAAGCATAGTTTCAAGGGCACAGAGGCTGCTGCAGGTGGGACAGGAGGAAAAGAGGACTTCATTCAGCACAATTCTGCTTGTGCTTCTTAAGACCCAAGAGAGCATTAAGATGATGCTTGAACATCTTTCTCTCTCTTTCCCCATCCCCTTTTAACATCCAACCGGAGGAAGAGTTCTGCAGAACCTGAAAGCTTGCACAGTGTTTTGTAATATTTTGACGAAACAAAACATATTGTATGCAAATGTTTTGGGCTTTTTAAAAATAAGTTTTTGCACATTTATGTGCTTTTTATGATTCTATATTTTTTATTGACAGGTTGTAATGCTTCTTAATTTTAATTTTATGTTTGTATGTTTTTTATCTCGTTTCATTGTGAGTTTGCACGGGTGAGTTCCAGAAGAGATGGCATATACATGTGCTAAATAAAGAAATAAAAACACTTGCTTAGCTATTGGGGTTTTGTTAGAGATGCCAGCCTTCAGGGGGGATGTGGGATCCCCCGGAATTACAGCTCATTTTCTGGCAACAGAGATCAGTTCCCCTGTAGAAAATAATTGCTTAGAAGGTCAACTCTGTGGTATTTACCCCACTGAAGTATTGTACCAAACTAAGCACTCTGCAGGCTCCACCCCCAAAAGTCTCTGGGTTTTTCCCAACCTGGAATTGGCAACCCTGGGTTTTGCTGTGAAGACTGCTCTGCAGTCTTGGTCTGGAAACAATATTTCAGCCACACACGATATGCTTTGTGTCATTCACCCAACCCCAAGACTGGTATTAGGCCTGAGAGGAAACCCTTGCAAAAAGACTCAGACACACATTCCTTCTGCCTTCAGTGCCTTTGCTGCAATAGTGAAGAAATACGTCAGAGGCACATGAGGCCTTCGCATCTCTCCCACGTGACCCCCATGCAGAGGCCAATTCACACATCACAGAGGAAACAGACTGCATCAGATTGTGTTAGACATAATACTGGCGAATGTGAGGTTGTGCATTGTCCTGGGTCCCATCATATTCAGTGCCCCATTCATCTGTGCCACTTTTCCAACCAGAAGGAGTACTGAATGGAGGACTAGCTGCTGCTATTTGGCCTGTAGGAGAAACCCATAAACATCCCAGACTGGGCATGTGAGAGGAATTACAAGTCTTCTCCAGATTAAATGGATCAGTTCCCCTGGAGAAAATGGCTGCTTTGGAGGGTGGACTTCATAGCATTATATTCCACTGAGAGCACCCCCTCCCCTTGCTCCAATTCCCACCCACTCCTGGATCCACCCCCAAAATCTCCAGGTGTTTCCCAAGCATCTTTTTTTCTTTTTCTCCCTGTAGCTTCAATTCCACTTCAGGGAGAAGACAGCCCATTCTGCCTCCACCTTTCCAGAGGCAACACGCAGGAGACAAACTCTAGAGGAAGATAATGCAGCCAGCCCCTTCAGATGGATCAGCAACGCCCCAGGCCCCCCCCCCTTTCTCATTCTGCCGCAGATCTCTGCTCCGACCCGTTCCCCAAGCTGCAAAGCTTTCTGGGCTGTTGGCCTAATAAAGATTTTTAGTCAATGAAACGTGCTGTTTTTCAACAATGGTTAATCAATGAATCGACAGATTAAAACAGCCAAATGGCTCGGGGCCACAGCAGGCAGCAGGAGAGTGACCAGACAGCAGGGAGGACAGGATTCCTTTCCTTTTAATGGCAGAAGAAGGGATTTTTGACAGAGACACTTTATCATGTCACGGTGCTGCAAGGGCGATGAAAGTGGCCCCAGCCCAAATTCTCCTCTTCAGCTGGAGTCCCCAGTCCAGAGTGGGGAGGTGGCTGTGTTCGCCTGTTGCGGCAAGAACAAAACAGAGTCTTGCAGAGCCTTAAAAACGAACACATTTACTCTTGCTAAAACTTTGGCGGCCTTAAGCCTCAAACCCTCATTGTCAGATTCATGAACTTCATTCTCACTAAATTAGGCTGCAGGGGATCTACTCAAGACACAGCTATTGAATGCTGTGATTTACATCTGGAGCTGCAGCTCCCAGTATGGCTCAGTCTGAAACCAAATAGGGCTTGAAAAAAAAAAGACAATGAAATATTTAAGTTAAGGACTGTTGGACAAGCAGGTTGGATGGTTGAATCACCAGGATATGAAGGGAATGACAGGCAGAGATTCTTATGGGACTAAAGGGCTTCTTAGAGATGCTTAGAGAGGTGAACCGATGCCAAGAATCCAAGGGGGAGCTATGTGCGGCTTTATGCTCACCCACTAAAACAATCGGGCAGGGTGCTGCGGTGTATATTCTTCCTTTGTAAAGGCTTGTGGAAAAGCCCTGTTTTAATGTGCCATGGATCTACAGAAACCTGGGACCATGAGAGTGAAGGGCCTGTGACACCAGCTTTCTTGGGTACACCTGAGACTGGTCACTGGCATTCATCAGTGCAAAAGAACGCCCCTCCCACACACACACACACACACACCCTCGACTTCCTCAAGGAATGCCAAGCCAGGAGAAGGAGGGCTGGGATGCTGTGGCGGCAGAAGTTCCTAACAGCGCAATCTGAAGACAATTGACTGAGAAAGGGGGAACTTTGCTTTGAATCGCTAGTCTAGCGTATCAAGACATCCCACGGCTCTTGTGGAAGGCTGGGTGACCTTGGCCAATGAGTTTGGGGAAGATAAAACTGGGAGAAACAGGCAGACCATCACATGCTGCTTGGAGCAAGGGTGCACGAGGCAGTGGCCAAACACACAGTCTCCTTTCTCTCTCATGGAATATCTTAAGAACGGAATGAAGTTCAGCAGTGCTGCCCATGGATAGATTCAGGTGAGGCTTCAGGGTGCCACTGGACTCCCACTTTGCTCTAATGGGCCAAGGGACCAAGCCCTATGAAGATAGGTTGAGGGACTTGGGAATGTTCAGCCTGGAGAAAAGGAGGTTGAGAGGGGACATGATAGCCCTCTTTAAGTATTTGAAAGGTTGTCACTTGGAGGAGGGCAGGATGCTGTTTCCGTTGGCTGCAGAGGAGAGGACACGCAGTAATGGGTTTAAACTACAAGTACAACGATATAGGCTAGATATCAGGAAAAAAATGTTCACAGTCAGAGTAGTTCAGCAGTGGAATAGGCTGCCTAAGGAGGTGGTGAGCTCCCCCTCACTGGCAGTCTTCAAGCAAAGGTTGGATACACACTTTTCTTGGATGCTTTAGGATGCTTAGGGCTGATCCTGCGTTGAGCAGGGGGTTGGACTAGATGGCCTGTATGGCCCCTTCCAACTCTATGATTCTAATGCTACCAGTGCCCCATGATAGTAGTCCAAAAGAAGAGGAAGAATTGGTTTTATACCCCACTTTTCACTACCCAAAGGAGTCTCAAAGCAACTTACAATCGCCTTCCCTCCCTCTCCCCACAACAGACACCCTGTGAAGTAGGTGGGGCAGAGAGAGCCCTGACAGGACTGCCTTGTGGAAACAGCACTATCGGGGCTGTGGTAAGCACAAGGTCACCCAGTTGGCTGCATGTGGAGGAGCAGGGAATTAAACCCGCTTCTCCAGACTAGAAGCCGCTGCTCTTAACCACTACACCAAACTTACTCTTTTACTCTCACAAACACCCCTCTGCGATTGCTTTGGTGGCCAACACTTGATTAGCCCAAGGGCATCCAGCAAGCTTCCATGGGACAGTGAGGACTCCAGCCAAAGTCAACCAGGTCCTCGGCTGACAGTCTATCCTCATTCAGTTCTTAATGGGCGGGGGGGGGGGGGACCCTGCCTCTCCAGAGATTTGCTCCAGGTGTCTCAAAAACACAAAACCGAACAGATTTTAAAAATAGGCCAAAGCATAAAAACCAACCACCCAACCCTCCCAAAAGCAAGCCAGAGCATAAAAAGTGTAAAGTAAAATGGAATGGGCAAGCTCTGCAGTGTGCCTGAATCAACGGAATCAGAAGAACCTCTACAGGGGGCATCAAGAGAGAGGTGTATTTGGCATGTTAGCTTAGGAACTTCCTGATGTTTTCTCAGATAATCTTCTCTAGTGTCCTGATGGGCTCTTTGGAGGCTTTCTGCTCCTTTGAGCACATTTCCTCCCTGCTTGCCTCCACAACAGACCAAACAAAGGCAGCAGAACAGTTAGCTGGGACTCTTTCTCTACAAAATGGTTTCATTTCTAAATAAAAACTATTTTATACTTTTAAGCAGCCCGTGCAGGTTGAAACCCTGCCAATGAAAAACATTCCCGGGCTACAGCAGACCATAAACACATGTTTTAAAGATCAAATCCCTTTGTTAAAAGCTTTCGTATTACTTCTGTGCTTCTGAAGAACTGAAACTTTTGCAAGGAACTTTTGCAAGGGTGTCATAGAATCACAGAATCATAGAATTGGAAGGGACCTCATGTGTCTGTTGCGGGGAGTGGAAGGGAAAGTGATTGTAAACTGCTTTGAGACTCCTTCAAGCAGGGAAAAAGCAGGGTATAAAAACCAACTCTTCTTCTTCTAAAATGGAGAGGACAACCACATCAACTGCTTTGGGTCCCTACTGGGGAGAAAGGAAGTAAACAAATGAACATCTGACATTTAAAGTGTTTGCCACTGTGCAATGTTATTGTCGTTTATTTATATATGTTTATCTATGGTTCTGGCTTTATTTCTATCCCTAAAGTCTTGCTAGAAACCCATTTTTGCAAAGAAAAATAAAATGTGGGGAGGAATAAGGTGAGGAGGAGGGATCTGAATCAGTTTGAAATGTTAAGAGTCAGGGATGGAGAAAGCAGCCTGAGATTGGCTGGAGCATAAGGGGAGAGTAAGCTGCAAAGCAGGGGTGGGTGGAAACTGCTGGCCTTTCTGTGTCTGTGGCTGGGCCTTGTTGTGGAGCAGTCTAGCCTCGCCTCTTATGAGACAAGGGCACCGCCTTCCCCTGTGCTACCTGGAAGGAGACATAATGCAATTTACTTTTGGAGAATCATAAAGTGTGAATGGTGATAATGTACATTAAGTGGCAGGCAGTTTCCCCAGTGCATTTTTAAGGCACTTTGCGATGCATGTCTGATTTCAGCCCAAGGCCTCAGCCTCTTTCGAAAGCAATCTACTTGGAGTAGCATTTTGGTGAGCATAATCAAGTGAGCTGGGATCTGCCTTTCAGTATGTCATGTGTACCTGTTGTTGCTGTTTTTAATTGAATTTCTACCTCTTTATGAATGGAACCTCCCCCCATATACACACAAGCCTCTGAATGAAGAAAAACGTTTTACAGTAAAATAGAAAGAACTAAAGTATATATCTATATCTATTACTACAAACGTTTGATACTATTTTGTCTCTCAGTAAATGAAATTTGGCAGATGTCTGATGAAGCAAACAGCAGATAAGTCACGTTTTGTGGTTGCCAAACTTCCCTTTAAGACATTGGCATGATGTAGGGCAGTGGTCCCCAATCCCCGGTCTGGGGACTGGGACCAGTCCATGGATCAGTCAGTACCGGGCCGCAGCTCCTCCTCATCCTCCTCCCCGGCTCCTGCCTCGGGGGCTGCCCTGCCACTCTGCAGCGGGTTCACCTTTGGTGTTCTCCAGCGGCCACCATGGCTGGGGCCCCCCTCGGCATGGCACTGTGCAGGTGCTGCTGGCATCGCCCCCCCCCGCAGGCGACGGGAAGTCAGGGGCACCGGCGGGAAAGCAAGTGGAGCAGGGGCTCAGGCAGCGGTGGCGACGTCCCTCGGCAAAAGACTACCCCCCCGGGCCTCAGTAAAATTGTCAAGCATTGACCAGTCCTCAGTGATAAAAAAAATTGACTCCCCCTGATGTAGGGCACAGGGTAGGTCTAGGACCTGGAACAACGAGGTTTGAATTCCCAACGTGCCATGAAAACTCAGCAGGTGTTCTTGGATCTGTTCCCTCCTTCAGCCTAATCTAAGGCAACTCATAATCATTTTGTTGTGAGGCTAAAGTGGAACAGGGGAGTTGCTTTGAGCCCCAATTAGGAAGAAAAGGAGGACATGATTTTTTTTTAAATCCATATCTCCTATTGCTTCTTTTCTTTTCTTTTTTTGGCCTTTATTTGTCTGCAGTAATGTAATCAGCATTTTAAAACTTTCCGTGTTCGAGGAGAGAATCAACAATTAAAATCATGCATTAAAATCCACCTCTTTAATTCAATAACTACGGGATTTTCGACCCGTTAAATTTAGTGGAATGCTTACCTTATGTAGTCATGATATTCTGGCCCCTCCATATGATGTCGCTGATATCCAGCATCTGGGCAGCAAACAGCTCACTACATCCTCCATTTTAAAGCACTAGTTGGGGAATCGCATAAAGTGGATTCCCCAATCTATTTAGTGAGAGCTACTGGAGAGCAACCAGCAGGCAACCAGCAGAGGGAAGGTATGGAGGCTCAAACGTACTAAAGGCGCCTGCCTTGTCCTGCCCTTGCACCCAACTCCCTCTCCCTTGTTCCCCAGGACAGGAATGTCTTTTCTTTAAATGGCTAACTTCCTGGAGCAACGAATAGGCAGACAAGCGTGCAGGTGATGTCAGAAATAAAATAATTTTTTCAAAGTTGTAACACAAAGCATGCCTCTCTAAAGTTTTCTCCCCGCCCCCCAAATGCAGAACCGAGATTAATTTTTAAAAGTATCAAAGGACTCATGATTCCATAAGGAATCCCGTTCAAAAAGCACCATGCATCTATGATTAAATGCATAGGTGTTTAAACGGTGAACTATGAATTTAAAAAAAAGATTAGCGGTCATTGCAGGACCTTTAACACATGAAGAAAGGAGATTGGTTGCCTGGATTGATTGACGGGCAGAAGAGAATTGTGTGTAAAGCACGTTGCTCTCTTCCACCATTTCCAGCAGCAGTCATGGAGGGTGAGAAGCGCCAAAAGGTGGCAGACAAGAGTGAGACAGCAAAAAGGTGAGGAGTAATATTATTTTTACCGATGTGTGGAAATGCCCCTAGTCTTTCACAATGCATACAGTTCTAAAAGCCTCTCCTCCGGCTTAAGCAGCATAGGAATACAAGAAGATGTGTGTTTGTGTGTGTGTGCATGCATGCCAATGTTGACAGTCACTGAGTTTTCCTGCTCTGGCCAAGCAAGTGGAAGAAAAAGGCAGGTGTGAAAGGAATTGACTGGGGAACAAGAAAAACAACACCATTTGCAGGGCTCAGCAGCCTGCTTACAACCAGCCTTGCCTTTTCTTTAGGCGCTTTGTCTTCCTGAAGCTGCCTCCCCCACCCCTTTGGCACTCCCTGACTGGCAACTGATTTCAAAAGGGCAAAGCAGGTCGCACTACACCCAGTGAGTCTGGCCTACAGTGTGCGCAGAGGTAGGTAAGGAACAGTCTCTAAGGACAAGGCTGCAGGGCCACATTTGGCTGCTGTCTCCTGAGAAAATCACAGCAAAGAATTACACAACACAACTGGCATTCAGAAGAGATGGGGAAACACATAAGCCAAGGGTGGACAAACTGTGGCTGTCCGGATATCCACGTACTACAATGACCATGAGCCCCTGCCACTGACTTCCAACCTCTAGGAAAAGTGGGACATATTTAATAGTAGGTTCCATGGAGGCAACTGTTTTTGCAGTGGGAAATAGACATGATCCACAGCCAGTCCCCAGCATGTTCTTCTACAGGGGTAGTCAAACTGCAGCCCTCCAGATGTCCATGGACTACAGAGAATGCTGGCAGGGGCTCATGGGAATTGTAGTCCATGGACATCTGGAGGGCCGCAGTTTGACTACCCCTTTTCTACATGATGCAGTGTAGAAGCCATCCAAACCCCATTGGCAGTGGGACAACTCTGCCACTCCTGTAAAACCAGTATCCATAACAGAACACAAAAAAAAAGATGTGTACAGGACAGGGATTGGTTTCTCTGCCATGCCACCTCCAAATCTTTGATATATTGTCACCCGGAGACAGCCTCAGAAATAAAGGCGTGTTTGCTAGACATTCAAAGAGAGTGTTCATATGAGCTACAGAATTCACTTATAGAATTCATGCCCATAAGATGTGGTGATGCTCACCAGCATACTTTTAAAAATGCATGCAGGCAAGGCTGGAATCAAGGACAATAGCTTAAGTGCACTATAACGCCACATGCTGGAGTTCTCTATCTGAAGAATCAGGTACTGGGGACAGACCCTGTGCTCAGTTTGGCGGCCTCTCAGCAGCATCCAAGTAGCCCCTGTTGATGCTGTGGATAGCTTTGGAACTTGGACACAGAGTGGTAGGCCAACCACAAAGTGACTGCTGTGGAAGATGGAGTCAATCACCAAATGGAGCCATAAGAGGCGGAGCCAACCACAAAAGTTCAGGAAGTGAGGTTCTGTGTAACTCTAATTGTAACTTTTCAACAGCACGACGCAGTGTTTAAAGAGTGGTGGACAATAATCTGCAGAACCAGGTTTGATTTCCCACTCCTGAATATGCAGTTACCTTTGTGACCTTGGCCCAGTTACAGTTCTCTCAGAGCTCTCTCAGTCCCACCTATCTCACAGGGTACCTGCTGTGGGGAGAGGAAGAGAAGGCAACTGTAAGCCACTCCTGGTAATGAAAAGTGGGGTACAAAAACAAACCTTCTAATCTGGTGGAGGAATCCTAATGAAATCATGGGGCTGACAAGGCTTGCACAGAGGATTTTCACGCAGCATAAAAGCCAACCACTGCTGCTCCTCGAGTGCACAAAGGTCTTGGAGCTGCTGGCTCTGCCTTATCAGTATGATCAGTGGCACTCCTGCAAACACAGCACAGCATTCCTCCTGCAGCCCTGGAAGCTCCCTGGCTAGACAGGTCATTCATTACGGGCAGAGGAAGTTGTGGATGCAGAGAAACAAAATCCTCCCCTCCCTCCCTCTCAGCCCAGGAGTAACCCGCACCTCCTGCTTCATGGCAGCCCGGCCAGAGGTCACATATCAGAGACTCATCGCTAAAAATATGGCAGGATCAGCACTAGCTTCCTGTTTGCACGACAGATTTCATAAAGGTTGGGTGAACATAGATTCACGTGGGTAGCCGTGATGGTCTACATGCACAGGCTGATGGACACACAGCCCACGAAAACATCATTGCCAGATGCAGCAGAACAAGTTTAGAGTCCAGTGGCAATGGAATAAAACTGTGTTGGTCTTACAGGTGCTGCTGGACACTAAATTTGTTTGGTGAACATGTTTGACAGTCAAACCTCTATTGCATTCAGGTGTGAGTTGGGTCTCTATTTGGGGTCTGTTCAAGTTGATGCTGAGGGACACAGTTACCTGCTCAACAACTTTGCATTGGGTTTTTGCCAAGCTGCACATGCATGAAAAGACTGCCAATCCACAGAGAGTGGCAATCATTAATGCTGCTGACTACACAGATGAACACGGAACACTAGGGGCCATTCCACACAGTGCTAATGTAACTGTTGTGTAATGCTATTTTTTAACATTCTGCACGACGTTGTACACAATCCACAACATTCCTGCAACACTCCTTCAAAAAGCACTTCAATGTAGCGCTTTTCGGGGAATCGTCAAAAGCGGATTCCTCCTAAAAAAAACTGCTCCACTCCTGAGAATAACCTGCAACACATCCAAAAAAGACATGTGCATTCTCAATATAGCAGTAGAAAGAATGTCCCTCCCTAGCTCTCGCCCCCGAGCTTCCGGAGACGCAATCGACATTTTCCCCCCTTAAACCGGCGAAAGCAACAAATAAGCGAGGCTTCTTCGGCTGAAATCCCTCCACAAGCAATTCAGAAGTGCTTAACAGTAAAAGAAAAAAGAAAAAAAAAAGAAAAGCTCCCTTCTGCAATTGTATTTAAAGTTTCCAAGCACAATACAGCCCCCTGTTCAACACTGCCCGTAATTTTGGCCAGAAACTGCACCCATGGGGGGGAGGTGGATTTTTTTTTTTTTTTACTTGAGGAGCGTGTAAACAATTAAGCGCCAGCTCCTATGCCAGCAAAAAAGGTCTTTCCGAGACATCGAATGAACAAATATTCGTTGCTACTGGTGTTTTGGGTTTTTTAAAAAACATTTTTTAAAGGGAAAGGGGCTTTTCGGGAGCATGAACACCTTTCATTGGCTGTTCTGTTTGATTGATGGCCGGGGGCGGGAAGAAGTGAGGAAAAATATCGCCTTCTTTGTTGCGATTCTGGCAAGACCGGAAACTTGTGGGTAACGAAAACAGCGCTAGTGGGAGAGCCTTTTTTTCAGTAGGAATAGCTGTGCGCATTATTAAGACCTGCCGCTAATAATTGTAGCGCTTTACAATAGCGCTTACATTTGGCTACATAGGGGGTTGTGCGGAATGGCCCTTGGATTCTTTTCCTTAATAGAGCATTCATTTCTGACCAATTCAGATGATTTGCAACTGATTTCACTGTCTACTTAAACCATTGTTGGCTGAGGTGAGCAGCAGCCAAACTAGAGGTCGGCAAGCAGAAACGTGCAAGAACACTGGGGCACAAAAAGCCAACTGCATTGTACTGTTGGGCAGGAAGACTTCAAGCCACCAGCCAAACAACCATGCACAGGCTGATGGACACACAGCCCACGAAAACATCATTGCCAGATCGCAACAGACAAACAGGATGTGGGCCAAAGCAGGGGGTGTTTGAGCATCCCCAGCCACTGAATTAATCAAACAATGCCTTGGGCAGAGTCAACATGAATCTATCCCTCTCAACTGGCACCTTCCAAAAAGAGGAGAAAAGACACAGAACTGCCTTTGCTCGTCTAGAGTATAGTCTCTACCTATTCTACATTTAGCAGAGACTCCTAGAAAAGCTCAAAATGAAGGCACAAAAGCCATGGTCTTCTCCTGGATTCATTGTTCCCAACACTTGCTACTCAGAATTAAACTGTCTTTCTGTGATCATAATCAAAATGAGACAATTCGGACAAAATGTGACAACCAGCCACAAATTAAAGAACAGATCTAAAAATGCAGACTGCAATGGTTTGGCCATATCTGCATAACAGACACCAGCAGACTGCCTCGTAAACTCCTGTGGTGAGGACAACCAACTGAATGGAAGATCCAACGACTGGCACCAATGAAAACACGGCTTAAACAGATCAAGGAAGACCTTAGAAACCAGCGATTGACTATCCATATGGCCAAAACTACTGCCACAATCACCAAGAGTGGAAACATATTATAAACAGGGCAAAAACTCCAGCAGCACCTACAGCAGCTTATTGATTGAGAGGACAACCTGTTCCACCAATCACCAGCTGAAGGATACAAAGAAGAAGACTGTCTTTCAATATCATAGCTAATAACCACTGCTCTGTGGTTGTAATCTCCAGCAGCATGGCATCAGTGATGCAGAAAACTGCATTCATATCACATGCACATTGTGTATGTCTGTGACGGGACACAGGCCGAGTAACACCCGTCAACGTTCCAAGTATGAGAATGAGCATGCGGGTAGAAATACTAGAGTAGGGTTGAGCGCTTCAGTGTGCTTCAGCTGGTCAGCGAGCACCAATGCCCAAGGTGGCCAGCGCAGCAGCGCAGAAGAGAGGGGCAGCGGTAGCACTCTAGCAGGTGCCTGCATGCAGGTGCAGAACTCTGTGCCTGCGTGCAGGTGCCGGCTAGCGTGCTGCCTCCCCTTTCCTCTGCACTGCTGGCCAGCTCGGGCATTAGTGCTCGTCAGTGTGGCCGAAGCGCCCTGGAGCACTCAACCCTATACTAGAGCCCTGATTCCCACTGCGGTGTCCATGGTGTTAAATCCATGGGTTCAGGAACACACAGGCACTGGAATCATTGTAGCATTTTATTGGTGCCAGAACTTACTTTATTATTTATTTATTAACTAGCTTCAAAGCCTGTTCCTAAGAATGGGCCTTGAAAGGGCCCCCTCCTTTGGTCCTCGGCCAGGCAGCTTAAGGTGTCTTTAGGCCACAATTCGCTGCCAGATCAAGTGGGGTGGGCGGGGGCTGGCCAGCTCATTAGCAGGCCCGGGACAGAGCTCCTTAGCAGGCAGTCAGCAGGCCGAGAGACCCTCATTAGCAGGGCTAGCCTAGCAGGCCAAGAGGCCCTCATTAGCAGACCCTGAGGCGTGTCTGAGAACAAAGAGGCTAGAGTCCAGGGACAGAGGGCGGGAGCTGCAGGGGCAGGGCCAATCGGGGTGTAGCCAACTTTGCTGGCTTCAGCCTGATTGACGCTATTCCAATTTGGACAGCCGGACACATTCCACCCCCCAGGCTGTTTCACAAATATATAGAGGAACCATGCATAAGGATTATTAATTGGATTTCTATATGGCCACTCCCAGGCCAGATGGCTTGTGGCGGTTTATAAGCATAATAAAACACTAAAACCCCATAGGATGGCAACTATACAAATTACAGAAAAAAGATCAAATTTAGCATAGATGGCAACAGTAACTAACCTCTATAGACCCTTATTCCTCAACTAATCTGTTCTGAGTTGTATATCTAAGCAGGTGTAAATCAAAGGAGCAATTATTAGCCCGGTTGGGGGGGTCCAGATTTCACAAGGATGGGGGGGGGGACCTGCTCTTATTAACCCGGCATTTGGCCCAGCCTCAACCAAAAGCTTGGCAGAAGAACTCCACCTTGCAGGCCCTGAGGAACAAGTAGTGCCAAGACTGCACTGGGGAAACCCCACAACAACCCCCCCCCCAAATATATATTTACAAATGTAGGACAATGGATCACTCACAGCTGTGATGGATCACTCGATTGGATCACCGAAGGATCTTACTGCTAGCAGTCCAATTGGGTTGCGGCTAGGCTGTTTGAATCCACTGGCTTCTGTGGGGAAGCTGCTTCTGAGCCAATCAGAGGTTGTGGATCTCACTCCTGCCTCAGACTTCAAGCTCGGTTCTCACAGGAGGCTCATGTTTTGGGCTGATGTCTTTCCTGGAAATTGCTTGCTTGTTCCATAAAACAGTTTTTCCTTAAAACAAAGAAACAATCCTGATCTTCCTCTACCTCACAGGAGTCGGAAATGCTTCAGAAAAAGACCTCAAGAGGGATTACTTTTGGGTCTGCAGGGAACGCCCAGTTGGAAACAACGCTTGTCATATGGAGATATTGACTTTGATCCTTCCAACATTTTGTGATCCCCCTCCCCCCATAGCTATTTTGTGATTTGTCCCATGGTGGCCATTTTATGCAGAATTCTCATGAATTCCAATAGTGTCCACAGACTGCAAATTTGGGGCCTCTTGTCATACAGCCTTTCAAGGTTTCCAGTTTGATGTGGCAAATCCTAACAACCACAGTAGGCCAACCATAACTGATGGTGCATACTGCAAATTTAGTAGCACAAAAGCAGTGCTGCACACTACTGGCACTCCACTTCTGTAGATGACCCTATTGCTTGGGTCTCCTGCTGATCCTGTAGATCAGCTATTACCCTCAAGCTTGTATCAAAATTACATCACTGCAGGATGTGGCAATATCTCAGAACGAGAATCATGGCTTAGCACAAAGAAAAAGAGCTGGTTTTGTGTACTCTGCTTTTTTGAAGAACAAAAGTTGTTTTTTATACCCTGCTTTTCTTTACTAAAAGGAGTCTCAAAGCAGTTTACATTCGTCTTCCCTTTCCTCTCCCCACAACAGACACCCTGTGGGGTGGGTGAGGCTGAGAGAGCCCCGATACCACTGCTCGGTCAGAACAGCTTTATCAGTGCTGTGGCAAGCCCAGGATCACCCAGCTGGCTGCATGTGGAGAAGCAAGGAATCAAACCTGGCTCACCGGATTAGAAGCCGCCATTCTACCATTGCCCGAAGGAGTCTCAGAGTGGCTTACATCTGCCTACTGTTCTTCTCCCCAGAACAGACAATCTGTGAGATAGGTGGGTCTGAGAGAGCTCTAAGAACTGTAATTAGTCCAAAGTCACCCAGCGAGCTGCATGTGGCAGAGGAGTGGGGAAGCAAACCCAGTTCCCCAATTAGAGACCCCGCTCTTTAAGCAAGCTGGCTCTCAAAGCACTATGCAGGACATCAGCTCACTTAGCCTGGGCATATCCAGGGCTACTTAAATAGCCCTTAATTTTGGACCTGGGGAGGAGTTCTTTTTTCAACCAAATAAGCCTTTAGCCTGGAGGAGAAATTTGGGAGCCAGACAGGCGTGTGAGTACCTGCTAGGGCCGAGCAAAATGGGAGGAGGAAAAAAGCTAATAATTGCTCTGATTAGGCAGAATTCCTAACAGCAGAGGTTTCTTCTGCTTGTCCCCCACCTCTTTTCAGTGATAACCAATAATAATATAATCCTTCTAATCCCTTCCCCCAGGAGCCTGCATTCCACACAGACAGGAAATGGTGCAGCGCTTCTGCCTCTGCTGATAACTCTGAACAATTTGGGCCCCAGTGGGGGAAAATGACTGCCTTGGGCTGCTTTTCTGCTCCTGGCTCACCCACCTCCCAGGATGCCTCAAACCTCCTTTCACTTCCCAGAGCTTCAGGAGCCCCAGCAGGGCACTGCTATGTGGAGCCTGTCTGAACCGACGCCAGGCCTGGCCCACTCAGTGCTTGAATCGTCAGGGCTATTTTCCTGGAGCATTGGTGCGCTCAGCCCCTCTGGAGGCCTCCTTTCACATCACTCCCACCTACTCATCTCCAGATGTAACCCCGCTCCGGCAAGCTCTTTGGCCTCCAGCGTGCTACTAGAGATCCACCAGGAGGGTAGCCCTGCTTGGCTCCGCACAGCAGAACCCACCCAGGGTTGGGTGACGGATTAATGGCTGCGTAAGTCCTGGTGGGCCACTGCTCGCCTGAAGCTGTTTTGAGCTGACAGTGATTTTCAAAAGTCCGCTCTCTAACAGAACTTCATCTTAAGGTGGTTAGAAACAGATCTTTTGTAATCTCAGGTGGGGGGGGGCAATACATCTATGTACTCACAGGATCTGCAGAACAAAACCTATTTATTGCAACCCAGCTCCCAATTAACACAGGATCTGAAAGCTAAGGAAGAACAAATTCAGGGGTGGTGTTTTCCTCCATTCCTAATCAGGTTCCAGTTAACTATTTACTATCCATTTTACTACAAGGTCATTTAAAAAAACAGACTCCTGTGTTTATACAGGCCAGGTCCACCCTCACTGCTGGAGGGGGATGAAAGGAGTGCTTTCTGGGAACTCCCCAACATACTGACCTCATCCGAAAAGGCTGTTGACAGATTGAAGATGTGGGGGCGGGGGGAGTGATGCTCTGGCTTTTGGGCAAAACTTTATGGTAGAATTTGCTTCAAACCACAGAGTTCTGCCCCAAAACTAGAACATCACACACACATACCCCAATTACCCTGACCTTGGTAAAAAGAAATGTTTGGGCCTGGATTGAAATGCTAGTAAGGCAGGCCCAGAGCCTCTTGTGGCGCAGACTGGTAAGCGGCAGAAATGCTGTCTGAAGCTATCTATCCATGAGGCTGGGAGTTCAGTCCCAGCAGCCAGCTCAAGGTTGACTCAGCCTTCCATCCTCCCGAGGTCAGTAAAATGAGTACCCAGCTTGCTGCTGGGGGGTAAACGGTAATGACTGGGGAAGGCACTGGCAAACCATCCCGTATTGAGTCTGCCAAGAAAACGCTGGAGGGCGTCACCCCAAGGGTCAGACATGACTCGGTGCCTGCACAGGGGATACCTTTACCTTTTAAGGCAGGCCCAGGTGAGCCTCAAGGAAGGGAAGGACCTTTTAAAGACAACAGTAAAGCACAGGAAACACCCTGTCTCTAGTTGCCTCCTGCCTCATCTCTGAAGGCAGTGACACAGAGAGCAGGACTTGGGAGGCAGATCTTAACTGGTGAGCTGGATAGTCTGGGGCGGGGGGGGGGGGGCTGCTGGCCCTTCCAGTTACCTGGCAAGGTAATATAACCACCATGGGAAGTTCCTGGATGCTCTGTAACCAGCTGGGTGTGGATTCATGTCCTGACTGTTGTTGGGAGGGTTAGAGAGGCTGTTCCTTTGCCATTTACTCAGCGGTAGAGCAGCTCCTCTGCATACAGAAGTTTCAGCATCTCAAATTAAAAGGATCAGATAAGAGGTGACATGAAAGACTAGCACTCAAGACTTTGGACAGCCACTGCCAGTAAGGCCAAGGGTTTCTGACTTGGAACCAGGCAGTCTCATGCATTTAAATTAGAAGGCAGGTGAAGAGTGGGTAGTGCCACTAGGAAGAAGGGCTTAGCGGCACAGCACAGGCAGAAGCTCATAAGTTCAGTTCCCAGCACTTCGAGTTAAAATGACTTCACGTAAGAGGGCTTGGAAGGAATCCAGTGGAGACCTTGGTGTCAGAGAGCTCCTACTCATCACAGCACTATGTAAGATGGACCAACATCCCATTTAGCATGCGGCAGCTTCTTCTCCTGAGAGCCAAAGCAATGCAGTGGTTAGAATGTCATGATCAGATCCAGGCAACCCAAGTTCAAATTCCATCTCTGTCATGGAACCTGCGGGGGGGGGGGACCCTGGGCTTGTTGCACACTCTCAGCCTAAGAGGACTGTTGTGGGGATAAAATGTTATAAGATGCTTTGGGTCCCCAGTGGGAGGACAAGCGTGGTCAAACAAAGATAAATCAAGCATTGAAGAAAACGTTTCGCCAAAGCAGTGGGCCTCAAGGAGGGATTTAGAAAACACAAGGTGGAAATGCTGAGAAGCCATTTGCAAAACAATAGTTCAGCAGGTAGACTTTTGAAGGAGCAAACAGAGACTCTTGAGAGCCACTGGCCAAAACAACAGGGTGAACCAGAGAAAAAGAGAGACTGGCCAATTGGCAAATGGGCACTTCCTTTCTCAAATGCAGGAGGAGGCAAAGCAGTTCTTGTTTTCCCTTCCATCCCCTTCCAGCTCTCTTGTCTGCTCTCCTCCCTCATCTGCTGTGACAAGCCGGGATCCAGATGTGTTTTGCGACACACCATTAAGGGGGTGTGTGGGTGACAGGAGCCAGCAGGAGGAGCTGCAGCTATTTTGGTTCCTGCTGCAGCAGAAGATTGCAGGCCAAAATTCTCAACGCAGGTTCCCAATCTGACTCAGAGTTATAGGTTATAGTAGGGACACACCTTTTAAGAGCTTTCTTTTTCTCTGCAGATGGGGTGTGGTGGAGGAAAAGGCTTCCATTCTGCAGTCATTTTTGCAACCAGAAATGGTGCTGGAGGCCATGCTTGCCCCTTTCTCTGGCATCACAGGTTATTTTTGTTTGCTTGTTCAAGTCCCCTGGGTGGTGACTTCTGCAACTCTGAGATTTAGAGATCCCTGTAAAACTACAATGAAAAGGTTGTGTGCCAAAATACTTGTCTAAAGCCAACGCACATAAAAAACATTTACATGCTTCCTCTTCAGACACCTGCTTGAGAGCTCACAACACAAAATGTGTAAAATCATAAAATAATTTAAAAATTGAAATGTGAGAAATCTTGCTAATTTTTAAAAATCCAGAATATAAAACAGTTAGCAGCCCAGTTGATGCTCCTAACAGATCATTACAATAGCTTTTAAGAACATGGCATCCCTTGGCTGGAATCCTGAACATAAAGAAGTATTTTGGCCTGGGTTTGAATGCTGGTAATGTAGGTGCCAGCTGAGCAGGGATGAGCAGCTCACAAAGTTCATCATGAATTTTGATCAGCTTGTGATTTGAGAAGGATGAACCAGTAGGAACATTTCACAAACTTTCATGCTGTTTGTGGTGGTTTGTGAACGGAAACATTTCTAGACAGACTGTCTCTGCTCAATTAAACTGTTTAAAAAACTTCCAAACCACAGGGGGGATGGACTTCTCCAGCACTGGAAACACCAATAGGGGTTTCCCAAAACTTAACAGACATAGCTAACTGCCAATAACAAATGAATCTTTTGCTGGCCTTTTAGATGCCTGACGAAGAGTGCATGCACTCGAAAGCTCACGCCCTGAATAAATCTTTGTTGGTCTTAAAGGTGCTACTGGACTCTGATTTTATTGTGCTACTTCATACCAACACGGCTACCCATTTGAATCTGCCAATAACAAAGTTCCCTTTCTGCTTTATAGGATCAAAATGCTACATACCAGCGTAGCTACACAGCCTCTTCTCTGTTGGCTGTTGGCAGTTAGACAGAGAGGCAGGGAACTTGTTAAAAGCAGAGCACAATAATTTCTTCCTGATTGTGAACACTTCTCCCCTGCTGGGGTTTGGGTGTTTGGTGGACTCAGGGCTCCAAGCCACTTGTCTCTCTGTTAAGGCCAAGTGCCTCAGTTACCGACTCCCAATTTAGACCCCCTCCAATTGTGAACTCCTCTCCCCTGCTGAGGTTTAGGTGTTAGGTGGACTCAGGGCTCATGGCCACACAAGACAGGCCTGATAATGCCCTTGCATGGCCATTACTTAGGGGATTGGACTGGTGGGCTCAGGAAACTTGGCAAGGTACTCCCGCGCTATCACCTTTGCCGAATCCGTCACTGCATGCCAGGCATCCGCGCTGTTGCTAACCTTTCATTTCACTACTGTGGCTTTTCCTTGACTGGACCCTTTGAGGCGCAGCCTCTCCCACCCATTGTTCCCTCTGGCCACATCTGTCAGTCTGTAGCCTCTGCACTTCTTTGCAAAACTTATACTTCCATTCCAAGAGCTCTGCATTGAGAGTACTGCTGCCTTTGAGCCAGGAGTCGCAGATACGGGCCAGCTTGTATTTCCCTTCCTTGTGGAGAGGAGGCAACCAGTTGGTGATGCCCACCTGCCATGCCAAGGCCCCAACCCGTGGGAGAACAGCTGGCTCCAATGTGGAGGCCAATGCTTGGTCCATCTCTTAAACTGGGGGGGGGATGAGTGGCTCCAGGTTGGCCGTATGGGCACAAGGCACATGGGTGGTGTGCTGAAAGGGCCCGAGGAGATGCACCATTTGGGAGAGGTTCACCCAGTTGGCACTGATGCTGAACCCCTCTTGCCCATGCAGGAGGGTCATAGAGAAGATGGCATTCTGCGCTGTGTTCTTCTGCTCCACCAAACAGGCAACAATCCCCCTCCCCCTGCCTCTTGTGCAGCAGATGGGAAGTCCAGCTTCAGGAATCCCATCAGGGACAGGTCTCATCTCTAGTTTCGATTCCAAAACACTGCTGGCGCATCAGGCCAGGACATTCGTCCCCAGGGAGCGAGGGTGGGTCTGCAGGGCCCATTTCTTCCTTTGTGAGCCATATTCTGCGGTTTGGACTGCACAGACTCGAGCACCCACCCAGCCAGTTTCCATCAGCAGCCCTTTTAACAGCTCTGGCTTCTCTTCTGCAGCGTGGCTGCTGAGCTCAGCTCCTCCAGTTCCATAACAGCTTTTAGAATTACCGACAAATGGAGACCTTTCAACAGGCCCTGCCCCCAGCTGTGCTGGCTTTTAGCCCCAAGCCCCCTCCGTCCCTGCTATTATATATATAAGCAGACACACTCTGAGGGCAAAGCATTCCGGCACAAAAGGGAATGGCAGAATGACACTGTAAGCGGGTACAAAAAAAAATCCCTTAACTTTTGTAGTACAAGGACAGGTTTTTGCACTTAGAAACCAAACGCCCAGTTTCCAGCATTACCTTGAAAGGCAGGCGACTACTGGGGGGAATAGAGGAAGCAGGCAAGGCCCCCCAAAGTTTGGAGATCATTCCAGCTGAGAAGCCCCCCTCTGTTATTGCTGAGGCAAGCCATAGGGGGCCGGAAGACAGCCAGGCACCCTTCCTTTGTGTCTTGAGTCCGGAGTCAGCTGCCAATCCCCTTCTCCAAGGAGTATCTGTATTGAATTTTAATATTCTTGGTATTGGTGTCTTTTTACTCCTAGGATTTGGGAGTCCATTGGAGCAGAAAATATAAATTTTACCCCTCCCCATTAAAACATGACGAGGAAACTATAAGTTTCACTTTACTTGAGGCAGAAAATATACTTAGGACATGTTCTTCTGGAGTCACCATATCTACACTGCTTGCATGTGGAGGTTTCGCTCTGGCTTCATGTCTAAACTGGAGGGAGTTTTGTTTTGTTTTTTGCATCTACATGATGTCTTCCCATTTTGTTGCTGCCTTTCCCAAACCTGCCTTTATATGATCATTTGGGAAAGACTCCAGGCAAAGGGCTTTTGCAGGTTGTTTGGGTGAGAAAGTGCACATTTTTTTTCAGAACTTCAGGTTGCCAACTCTGGCTCAGGATATTCTTGAAGATTTTTTGGAGGGAGCAGCACCTAGGAAGGACAGTATTAGGGGGGGACTGTGTTGTCATAGAGTCCACCCTTTGAAGCTGCCGTTTTCTCTGGGGAAACTGATTGTTGTCATCTAGAGAGCAGTTGTAATTCTGGGGGGGTCTCTCCAGGCCCCACCTGGAGATTGGCACCCAATTAAATGTTGAGCACACCTCCCAAAACAATTGGCGCAACAACAACTTCTGGAAACCTGGGTTGTGTCGGAAAAGGCTCTGAGGCTCTTTGGCCTGATCATTTGAGACTTGTCTTCATGCGTGATGGAGTACTCAGGTTGTCCCCCAACTGACCACATTGTGAGTTTCCCCTTGCTTTGCTGCAACCTTTCCCAAACCAAGAAGAGCGTACTTGGGGGGATGTGGGTACAGTACACAGGTGGCGTGCCAGCCTCCTGGGGGAGCCTGCTTTGGAGAGTTAATTGTATTTATAACGTTATCGTCCACTGTGACTCCTCCCCTCCCCATGCTCCGCCCCCAAATGCCCAGGAATTCTGCAGTCCTGCAAGGCTGCGAAAAGCTTGGAAAGGAAGCATCTGAGCATCACAGAAAACCCTCTAACTGCCTGCTTCAGCTATTCATTTCTTTCCCATGTACTAAGGCAACAAACAACTTTGTGGTTGTGCTGCATGATCTGTGCTAATCTCTCTCATTTGGTCTTACGGTCGTATTGCACCAAAGTGTCCCACTGGTATTGTGTCGAGCAGGGGGAGCACAAGGCAACAGACGCCTGATCATCCCCTTGGCTGGGCTTCCACTGTCGCACCAGCCGCAGTTCCTTTGCCTGGAGCTCCCTGCCTAGGCTGGCAGGCACCACGGCTGGGGATTTTTGATGTCTGGACGAGGCAGTGAAGAAGAGTCACACGGAGGAGCTGCAGAACCACTTATGAATCCTTTGCTGGCCTTTTAGATACAACAACGTCCCCTTTATCTCCTTGAGCCGGATTCCCTCTGTGGCAGGCTTGTGCAGAGGTCCATACCTCCAAATCACACAGCAGAGATTAGTTCTCTCTTGACAGTTTTTACTGTCAAACTCACAACTGGAGGCCAGAGCCAACTGACCAAACACACACACAAACAACAAACCCTTAGTCCAGGCTGCTCCTGTGACTTTAAACAGCAGATTTTTCCCCCCTGGCACAGAGCTAAGCAGTCCAGCAAGGCTGAGAAAGGCTTGGAAAGGAGGCATCTGAGCATCACAGAAAACCCTCTAACAGCCTGCAAGATCTTTCAGGGTTCTGCAGGGCCTGCAAGATGGAGCCCTTCTGCCAGGTTTACGGTTGAGGCCAGCGCACCAGGAAGATCTGGACCCCCCTCCTGTACTGTTCTATGGGCAATTTGAGATCGTTTTCCATGCCCACCTGCAGAGTTGGTTTTAGGAGGGTATTTTAGTTGTTTTTATGTCACCGCTTGTGTCTTGGATGTTGGATATTGCTAGGATATTGCTGTATATTTTGAGGGGTATTTTATTGGGAATTTTTATTGGATGTAACCCGCCACAAGCCTCCTCAGGAGTGTTGGGCTAAAAACCAAAAAATGAATGAATGATATCATAGTCCCATTGTATACGGCACAAGATGTCATAGTCCCACTGCATATGGCACTGGTCAGACCACACCTGGAGTACTGTGTGCAGTTCTGGAGGCCTCACTTCAAGAAGGACTTAGATAAAATTGAAAGGATACAGAGGAGAGCGACGAAGATGATCTGGGGACAAGGGACCAAGCCCTATGAGGATAGGTTGAGGGACTTGGGAATGTTCAGCCTGGAGAAAAGGAGGTTGAGAGGGGACATGATAGCCCTCTTTAAGTATTTGAAAGGTTGTCACTTGGAGGTGGGCAGGATGCTGTTTCTGTTGGCTGCAGAGGAGAGGACATGCAGTAATGGGTTTAAACTACAAGTACAACTATATGAAAAAATTTTCACAGTCAGAGTAGGTCAAAATACAAAGATGGTTTTCATTTTCCCTAATAGGCTGCCTAAGGAGGTGGTGAGCTCCCCCTCACTGGCAGTCTTCAAGCAAAGGAGGGATACACACTTTTCTTGGATGCTTAGGGCTGATCCTGCGTTGAGCAGGGGGTTGGACTAGATGGCCTGTATGGTCCCTTCCAACTCTATGATTCTATGATTCTATAAAGCCAGAATGGTAGATTTTGGTTATTCCTGGTTAAAATGTTAGTGGGAATTGCTAGAGCTGTCATTTCCCATAGTTGTTATTTAATTTATTTCCCGCCATTCCTGAGACCAGCTAGTGGTGGGTTACAGAATATCCATTAAAACCCCATTAAAAACAAACAACAAAATCATAATAAAGCTGGAACAACATGGCGGTAATTACTCAAAACTCCCAATCCCCCAACCAACCTCTGGAGGAATGGAAAGAGGGGCCATGTTAACAATGGACTAACCGCTGCCTTCACTTCCTTCTCTTAAAGTCTGTAACAATTTAAAATATATTTCTCTGTCCACAAATCTGGTTCAAAAATATTATATATATATATATATATATATAATTTAACAATACAATCACAAGTGCTAAAGTATCATTTAAAAACAACAATCCTACCTTAAGTATATAAGTAGCTAATACCAATATAAAGGCAAATGTCCAAACATATACTACAGGTTAACAATGCAAACAAATAAACAAAGACCACAATTCCAAACGTGTTTCAGCAATACACCTTCCTCAGTGGTATAATTCAAACTGAGCACTCCATTAATTAAAGATATACATAAAACTAATAATACATAGAATGGACCTTACTCCCAGTGAGATGTTCACCCATGGAGTAACTGGCATCAAATATTCTTGAGATATAACACAGGCAACTAATCAAGATGTAAAATATTTCATTTGCCCATGGCTCTTCTTCAGCTGATTCTTTTCTAATTGTACCTGAGCACTCCATTGGAGCTCTGAGCATTGCAGGTTGGACCTGAGAAGATCCCCGGGTAAATTAATTGCTCTCCTCTCCCCAACTTCATTTACGTTGCATGTGCAATTAAAATACAAAGATGGTTTTCATTTTCCCTAATATACTTTTCCTCAAAAGGAGCCAGAGACAATTCTCTTACATCACATTGTGAGCAGTTCAAAATGATCTTCCCCACTTGCAACATGGGAAAATGGGAGGCCAAGCATTGGGTAGTCCCTGAGCATTCATGCACTTGCACTTGCACTGTCATGAAGATCATAAAAACAAATTATGACACCCTAACAACCAATAGAGCCTCTTGTGGCGCAGAGTGGTAAGGCAGCCGTCTGAAAGCTTTGCCCATGAGGCTGGGAGTTCAATCCCAGCAGCCGGCTCAAGGTTGACTCAGCCTTCCATCCTTCCGAGGTCGGTAAAATGAGTACCCAGCTTGCTGGGGGGTAAACGGTAATGACTGGAGAAGGCACTGGCAAACCACCCCATATTGAGTCTGCCATGAAAACGCTGGAGGGCGTCACCCCAAGGGTCAGATATGACCCGGTGCTTGCACAGGGGATACCTTTACCTTTACCTAACAACCATTACTGTTCCAGTTCTTGACATAGAGAATCACACCTGACACCAGGCATCTCTTTGCTCAACTCCCCTCCCTGTCTCTCCTTCAATAATTTTCTGGATAAGTATGAAAATGGTTTTCCTTCTTTCCATTGCATCTGAAGAAGTTATCTCTGACTCAAAAAAGCTCTTGTTAGAATACCATTAAGCTTTACCATAGAACTTCTCTCTCTCTCCCTCTCTCTCTCTTTAATCCCTTCCTGTGTGATATGGGGGCTGTCCAGATCCAAAATGAGAATAACACCAGGAGCTGCTGGGTATCCCTTACTTGGTGCCAACTCAGCACTCTGAAGTAACCTTGTGGGGCACATGCAATGCTTACAGGCAGGTTAGCATTCGGAGAGATACCCCGGTTTCTCCAGAAGTACCTCGTCCCTGCAGAAATGTCCCTTCTAAATTGTCTGGGCTGGCCATGCTGCCCTCCAGACTTTTTCTGTCCAGCTTGGACACTGCAGACTTCAGTCGCAGATGTTTTGCTGGCGCCATCTGTGCTGCTTGGCCTCGCTCCTCTCTGAATCGGAATCAAGCCATAAGAGGAAGAATGAACAGGAAAGAACTGAAGGAGAGGGCTGCAGCCAGAATTCCATCCCAACTGGCCCCTGCAGGAGACCGACAAGGCCAAGCCAGCTTGCCGCGAGTTTTGTGGGGAAGCCATTGAGAAGCAGAGACTGCTGGGGGAAGGAAGAAGAGCTGGTTTTTTATATATTTCCCTACCCGAAGGAGCCTCAAAGCGACTTACAATCGCTATCCCTTCCTCTCCCCACAACAGACACCATGTGAACTAAGTAGGGCTGAAAAAGCTCTGAGAGAACTGTGACTGGCCCAAGGTCATCCAGCAGGCTGCATTTGGAAGAGTGGGGAATCAAACCTGGCCCTCCCGATTAGAAGCCACTGATCTTATTTTTATTATCAAATTTATATCCCGCCCCTCACTTGTGTCTTGGGACAGCTAACGATTTGATAAAATGCAATACAATTAGCGTGAACTAAAAACAGTTACCAATAAGCACATATCTAGTAGCCGAATAAAATAAACCTTTTCCCAACCCCATTTGTCCTGGTGTAAGTTCACCCTAAGAGCCTCTTGTGGCGCAGGGTGGTAAGGCAGCAGAAATGCTGTCTGAAGCTGTCTGGCCATGAGGCTGGGAGTTCAATCCCAGCAGCCAGCTCAAGGTCGATTCAGCCTTCCATCCTTCCGAGGTCGGTAAAATGAGTACCCAGCTTGTTGGGGGCTAAACGGTAATGACTGGGGAAGGCACTGGCAAACCACCCCATATTGAGTCTGCCATGAAAATGCTAGAGGGCGTCACCCCAAGGGTCAGACATGACCCGGTGCTTGCACAGGGGATACCTTTACCTTTACGTTCACCCAACTGACCTGGCAATTCCCAGTGTTATGGTGGAATAGGTGGGTGCAGGGTATAAAGTGGGAGGCCCGATAATATTTGCGGAATAGCTTATGCTGGCCTTGTTGGAAAAGCTCCATTTTACAGGCCCTGCGGAAGTGCTGGAGTTCCGACAAGGCCCTGGTCTCACTTGGGAGCTCATTCCACCAAGCCAGGGCCAGGGCGTTGAGGTCAGGTGCACTTCCCTGGGGCCAGGGATCACCAGCCTGTTAGTATTGGCTGATTGTAAAGCCCTTTTGGGAGACATACTCGGATAACCATTACACAAGATCAAAACACAGAGTCAGATTCTCTTCATCATGGAGAAAGAACAACCTCCATTTAGCCCTCCAGGTTAGTAATATACTTGCACATGTAAAACCGTCTAAGGGAGTGGCGGTCATGCCCCTTTTTTCCTTTGTGCTCAGCAGAGTCATCACGTGGTCTGGGCACATATTAAAGCTAAGACAGAAATAGTGGCCTCTCTAGTCCAATATGTTCGAATTTTTGTTTTTAAGCATGTTGGCGAAGGGAAGTTAAACCCAGGCACAGCAGGAAAATGCTGATGTTCACACTCACTGAGGTGTCTTTCAGAGCCTGAATCAATTTCCATCTTTGCTTTAAGCTCTAACCATTATCCTCAGCAGGGTTACATGGGAGACTGTTTCAGGAGATATCTACACCAATTAGTATATATGAAGCGTTCAACAAGGCAAATAACTTTCCAGGGTTGGGGGGCTAATTAAGAGCAAGAAACTATCGGGGGGGGGGGGTAGAATGAAGCCCCTTCTCTTCCCTGTGCCATGGTCCTGATCCAAATTCAGCCTCACCTACTTGGGAAACCAGTTCCTTTGCAGCTAATGTGTGACGGAGCTAAAGTCAAACACTACACTGTTAAAAATCACAACTAATTTAGTCCTTAAAGTATGATCTGAGAGACCCAAGTTCAAATCCTGATACGGATCCGGCTGGGTTCTTTTGGGTTGGTCATTCTCTTTCAGTCTGATCTATCTCACAGGGCTGTTGTGAAGATAATGGAGAAGGGAGAAGCACAAATGCCACACGGAGCTCTTGAATAAAATTATACTAGAGAAGTAGAAAGTATTTTCAGAAAGCTAGAATACCCCAGAATGAGCTCCCCCAGAGATAACTAAATTGGTTATAATTCCAGAAGGCTAGCCGTCTTGGTCTGTCACAGCAAAAACAAAACAGGACTCTAGTAGCAGACTCTTGCTAAATATTTATGCGATCTTATTCCAGAATAAGCTTTCTGAGAGTCTACTAAGTTAGATTCCATGCATTACATCTGATGAATGGGACTCTAGTCCATAGAAGTGCTTGCTGGAATAAAACCTTGTTCTTTTTTAAAACGCCACAAAACCTCTGCTTCATTTCGATTGTCTGGATCAGCCTAGCAAGAGATAAAGGAGTTTTATTTTTTGTTAACCGTTTAAAATCAATGGTCCTGTGTAAGGCTGTAAACCACTCACTAGTGAGGGAACTGCAATCTACACAAGGTCAGAGTCACTCTTATTCTCTTGATTAAAAAAAAGTCAACACTATAATACCAAAATATTAGCAGTGTTTACATCACTTTTCCTGGTAAGGTGGTGATGGAAAGTGTTGTCAAATTGCAGCCAACTACTCATGAATCTGGTAGGGATTTCAAGGCAAGAAACATTCAGAGATGGTTACCTATTGCATGCCTCTAAGTAGCAACTGTACTAACAAGGTACTAACAAGGCTGACCTTGCTTATAATCTGATGAGATTGTGCCAGTCTGGATTTAGGGTTATCAGTTTTGGCTTGGGGGGAAACTGGAGACTTTGGTGGGGTGGAGCCCAATGAGAGCGGTTTAGGAAGGTCTTCTAAGGGATAGAATGCTATAGAGCAGGGGTAGGCAAACTGTGGTCCTTCAGACGACCATGGACTACAAGTCCCATGAGCCCCTGCCAGCATTTGTCCATGGACATCTGAAGGGCCACAGTTTGCCTACCCCTGCCATAGAGTCCCTTGTGTCTGTAGTTCTGCCAAGGGCTGAGCTTGGGGACCAAGGCCAAGAATCGTAGTTTGCAATGTAATTGACCAGTGCACTGCTAGATTGTCTGCCAAATCCAGTCAGTTTAAACTGAAACGGACCAATAATGCATTGTTTGTTCCTGGTTCAGCCTTGCTTCATTTTTGTACCATGATGGGGTCCTAATAAAAAGCTCAAATAACTTCCAGTGTCTGTGTCCATCTCTGAACCCATGGATCTAACCCTGGCGATGATGGTGGGATCACGATGCTAGATATGCAGCCCTGGTAAGTGATCACCTGAAATCACTGGAGTGAGACCTGCCTCCCAAGGAGGGACAATCCGCCTGCTGAAATCACTCTTCCATTTGGTGCCTGAACTCCAGGGAAGGGACCAATGACAGCACTGATGTGCTGCCTGGAGAGCAGCCTCTGGCCACATACAGAAGTGATGGCCATCACAGGCCAAATCAAGCCTCTTGACCCCAGCACACCAGCCAGATGGGCATCCCATGAGTGGCACATCTGCTACTCCGTCATAGCAAACGCCATCACTGGTGAGAGGAAGAGAGCCGTGTTCCTGAACATCTGCAGACCAGCCACCTACGACTTCTTCCTTCCAGGTGATGTAGATGCAGGCGACCTGGACGAGATTCTCCGGCACCTGAGGGAGCGCTTCAACCCCCAGCCAGGACGGATCGCTAGTTGCCACATGTTCTATCAATGCATTCAACGAGATGGTGAATCCATTGCTGTCTTTGTTGATGCCCTCCACGACACAGCTCATGACTATCAGTTCACAGACCTCAAAGAGATGCTGTGGGATGGTCTGGTATGTGGCCTCCAAGATAAGCACACTCAAGGCCACCGTCTCTTTGCAAAGAAGGGCCTGACCTTCAAGACTTCCTTGGAGGAAGCTGTCACCGCCAAGACCGCCACCCGTAGCTCACATGCCATCTGCAGCCAGATTTTGCCACAATGCTCCCGAGCGTCACATCATTAGGCCATCCACTGCAAGGATGTCATGACCAGAGAGGACAAGGAAGCTGAGGTTGAGCGCACACAGTTCACCACCAGCATTTTCCTCTGGTGCCTGTGCCAGCTGTGGAGCCCAGCCCACACAGAGCACTTGCCAGTTCCGCGACTCATCATGCAGGTCCTGTGGCAAGTGGGGACACATCACACATTTCTGCCATTCTTCTAAAGCTGCTGCTCCATCCTCCAAGGACAAGCCATGTGAATGAGAGTTTGGCGCTTCGGTGTCCGAAGCGGCTGCTCGCACCTAAAGCAGCCAGCGCCATGTCACGGGCGGGAGGGGAGGCGCGGGCATCAATGTGCCGGCCGGCGCACACATGCCTGCACAGAGACCAGCGCGTCAATGCCCGCCGAAGCGCCCAACCCTAAATTGTGAACCCACACACAGCAGTCACAATACCAGTTACTCTTTTACTCTTGTTTCAATGCTGCTTTTTATGACTGCCTCAACAAGGTCTCCTTCCCTTTCTGTTGCGCCACTTACATCAATGGTTCTCAAACTTGTGTAGTCTTTGGATGCACCGTGGGGCCCATTAACCTGCAAACCAGCACATGATATCACAGGACAGGAAGAGGGAGAGCCAGACTTATGACTTTAATTCACTCTATTTTATCTCATTCATTGTGTGTCTACTCTATGCTACCATTTCCTCCAGAGGAACTAATCTCTGCCATCATGAGATCTGTTGTAATTTCAGGAGAACTCCAGGCTCCCCCTGTTTATGACAAGCAGACCCAGCACCAGCACCACTGGGTGCATTTCTAGCCGTGGCTAGCAACCCTATTTCCCGGTCTTCAGAGGGGGATGTAGTACACCTATATTTGCTTGCTTACAACACCTTGTTAAACATTACCTTTATTACAAACAATTTGTTCTCTTTTGAGGTATCCTACAGGTGTAAACCCAGTCTGGAAGGCTCTGATTCTTAAGATATGCACCTTTGAAAGCAGCAGAATACAATTGTCTGTGCTATAGGAACCCAGCAGGTGGGTCTTCATGACTCATTTGAGGCTTCCAGCTCACAGGTTGAAGGCCATGACCCCATGTTGCTGAAGGACTGGAGGGTGCATTTACTGACTGTCTTCCACAGAACACATATGGCTTTTTCTTCCCTGTGGAACATTTGCAGATGAGGGTCCAGCTGCATCTGTTATATGGGATTTTATTGTTGGCTAATTAAAAATGGTACATGAGGCTCCAAACCTGTTTAGTATGCAAGTTCTGATATGTGAATCTGAGCAGGTCTCAGATAAAGAAAGATTGCATTTTAAAGTGCTGAAATTTGTAAGCTGCTTCCCACATATAAAGAAAACAAGGTAATATTTAAAAATACACACACAAAGTAAACAAGTATGGCAATCCCTGTCAAATAGCACAAATATCAAAATCAGCCAGTGTTCACAATGTGATGTATAAGCTTTTGTGAGTCAATGTGGTGTAGTGGCCAAAGCAGTCTTTTTCAACCTTTTGACTGCCGAGAGGCCCCTGAAATACTTTTCAGGCTTCAAACCAGGCTAGAGTCAGACCAGAGGAGCCCTTATTTCCTGTCCTCCCTCTCCCATTACCATGAAGATCACTAGGTAACTGCAAGCTAGTTACCAATTCCCAGCCTGATCTACCTCACTGCTATGCTGTGAAGTTAGGATGGGATCACTAGAATGTTCCTTAGAAGAAGATGACGCAAAAACGATTATCTCTTAAATGATATGCTTAAAAAGTGGGGAGAAAGTGGTTTCTGAAAGACTGGATTGCCAAATTACAACATGCTGTCTCTAAAATCTCCAGTGCTGTGGGACATGAGGCAACTGGCTAAAGCTCCAGGGTATGCACATAAATAATCCATGGACTCTTCTACCCATTCTTCCTTATACCATTCCACCTGTTCTTCTTCCCTCCAACCATTCCAGCACAACATGCCTCTACTGTGTGACATACCTGTGTTCCTGCTCATCATGTTTATTTATTTGAACCTTTATACCCCACTTTTCTCCCATATGAGACCCAAAGTCTATCAGTCCTCAAAATAAACCCGGCAGGTAGTTTAGGTGTCCACAGTGGAGTGGGGATTCAAACCTAAGACTCCCAGTGTCCCATATCAGTGAAAGGAAGAGGAAAGAATGAACTTTGGCTGTCTCCTATATCTTTCCTCCCTCGTCTCCTCTTTTTGTCGCTTGCAACCCCAAACAATCCAACCCCAGAGGCAGTTATCCAAATGGCATTCATTTTCTTCTCAGGAATGGCCTTCCTGGTTCCCACCCACCCCTTTGTGGAAGGAAAGTAGATGTTCTCATCCTCTCTTTCTCTTCCCTCTTCTTTTCCTTCCTCCACATTTTTTGAGCACACCAGAGCAGCTGAGGTGAGGATGAAGCCTTCCCTTTGAACACATGTCCTCTGAATGCCACTGGCCTCTTGTGGCCTATGCCAAGATGCCGGCTGCCTCCCTTGCCTTGCTACCATCGCCACAGAGAAAGACATTTCTGGGTCTCCGTAGTATTTTGCTAGGTCCCTGACCCCTTTTGTGCACACCCATGCGCGCGCACACACGCACACACGCATCTCCTCTGCTTCCTTGGGGAAGGGGGGGAGAGGCCGAGCCTCCCACAATCTTCTTGCCTTTTCTCTCTTTTTGTCTCTTCCTTTTGAGCAGAGGAAGGGAACTGCATGCGTGTGCGCCTGTGCTTTCCTCCAGCTCCATGCAAACATGAAGTGTGAGGGGGAGAGAAAGATTTGGCTCCATGTAAACACCAGCTGTGTCAAGAGTGAGCAGCTCCTTCTAGGTCAACAGACAGCTGTGTGGTTGCCAGGCAACAGGCCTGGCTCTTCCTCCTCTCCGGCTCCAAGCGGTGTCAGGTTCCTTGCAGTGCTTTGCGCAGGAGCAGGGTCGCTAACAAGGGAGATGGCCTCCACCACACCTCCAAGGAGGCCAATTAAGCCAGGCAGGATCTGTGCCCTCGTGCTCAGCACTGCTCCAAGGAACAGGGGAGGGCTGCAGCCTGTGCGTGCCACAGCAGCCCCGGTTCCCACACCTCCTACGGCCAGCTGCCCAAGCAAATGGAGCCCTTGTATCTTTTGTCACGGTGATGAAAGGGGGCATTTTTGCAAGGACTATATTTCTGAGTTGTGTAGCAACAAGCTGAACCTAGCAAACTGGCTTCTTCAAGGTCACAGGTCCAGAAGCCGCTGCCCCTTTGCCATCTGGTAACAACCCTGCACCTTCTTTTTCCCCATGGGAAAAGAAAGTGGCAGGACACCTCCCCTAAATCTGCTCCATTGCCTGCTGGTGCCTCAAATGCCAACAGGAGAAAAATTAGGGGAAACTGGGGAGTTACCAGCAGTAAAACCTGGAGGTGACAACAGAATGCTGGAGGAACTCTCTAGCATTTTCCCAAAGCTCTATGGTTCTGCCCTCCCTAGGCTTACTAACTTTGAAGGGGTGAAGACCAAGAGAGTGCTCGGAAGAGCACCTGTAGCCTATGTATGGTTGCCAATCTCCAGATAAGGCCTGGAGTTTTCCTCAAATTACAACTAATCTCCAGACCACCAAGATAATTTCCTTTGGCTGTTTTGGAGGGTGGATTCTATGGCATTCTTACTGGACCACCTTATGTCTAACACAAGGTTTCGCCTCAGATCTAACCTCCATGCTCTGTAATGTGTGAAGAAAGTTTAGTTGCACTAGTGGTTGACAAGCTGCCCTGCAGGTTAATTTTGCAGATACATGACATAGAAATCTTTTCAATAAAACCACCCCTCCAGGTGGACTAACCACTTTAAAAATGCTTTGTTGTTGTTATTACTCTTCCTAGCTGCTGAGAGTAAATGATGGATGATGGGGGGGAAATTCTCATTGTGGTATGTTGTCAAATTTAGGTTGGATAAATCCTGGAGATGTCTATAATCCAGAGATCACTTGTAGTTCCAAGATAGCTCCAGGTCCAACCTGGAGGCTGGCAACTCCACCTGGTAGTGAACTTAAACATTCCAGAGATTATCTCAATATATTAATATTCAATGTGGTTCCATCTGAATACTTAAATCTGGAGATTAGAAATAAGAATGGACAAGCCAGATATTTCTGTAAACTTAAAAAAGTCCCAGGTTTGCAAAAACAAAACACAAAATTTAGATTTACAAAAACACTGTGGGGTTAAATCCCCAATAATAGAAGCAGCACCCATACTTTTAAGAAACAGATGTCCTCTGCAATGTGAAGGTTTCTAAGAAACCACAACAATATTGCCAGTCTTCAAGCCTTGGTTTCTGTTTGTAAAAAGCAGAGGGAGGGGGCAAGGACCTTTCTAGCGTTCTTTTGACTTTTGAAGGACTCACCAGGGTCTCTAGCAAGCTTGGTTGCTTACTGTGATTCAACGGTAGCCACTGCACAAAAGTAAGTATGGTATAGAGGTTAGTTTCAGACTAGTTTCAGAGCTGGGATCTGGAAATCCCAGGTTCAAATCCCCATTTTTGGCATCATGCTCACTGGTGGGTGACCGGGGGACCACTCACCGGGGACCACTCAACGCCTTTTACTGAGGCCCAGTGTGGGGGGGTAGTTTACTCCTCTACTCTCAACCACTGCCCTAGCGCTCTGATCGCTATGGTAATGTTTAAACATCCCTTCAAAATAAGATACAGACACGCCACAACAATGAAGTGTGTTGTAAAGGGCTGGGGGGGATGAAGTAAAGGGCCGGGGGGGGGGGGAGAAGGCGTCCTTCGAGGCCCACCTCCAATTAGTCGAAGGACCACATGTGGTCCGCGGCCCACAGGTTAGGGATCGCTACTCTACAGGGTTCCCCATCTGTGATTCTCAGCATGGACAAAGCTGTGGATACTTAACTCTGGAGACTGCAGCCGTGAACACAGATGTTTCTACAAACCTGAAAAATGCCCTGGGTTTTTAGGAAAATCTGCAATTAAAACGAATTCATCAAAGGGTTAACCTTCCCCTCCCCCCCCAATTAGTGAACCAGCTCTTACAGGTTTAAGAAATGAATGCCTCATGGCCACTGCTAGACAGCCACAACTGTATTGCCAGCTTTCAATCTCTGGTTTATTTTGGAGCCATCTTTCCCAAGATCTTTTGGCCTTTAAGGGATGACTAATAATGGCCAGGACAGCAGTAACCTCTCAGTGAATTTCAAGACTCTCCTAGGCCTGGTTGTTTGCTACTGTTCATCTGCAGCCAGTAAGGTGTGGGGATTTCAGACTAGGACCTAGAGGTTCAAATCACCTCTCTGCCACAGAAACTCACTGGGTAACCTTATACATTCTTAGCCTACACTACCTTATAGGTTTGTTAGGATAACATGGAAGAGGAGGGAAGGAAGCAAGCTGATTTTGTGGAGAAAGGTAGGGTATAAAATCAGTACATAAGGGCCAGGGAACAGACAAAAGGTTGGTCGGCTGGTGGGTGAGAAAGAGAGAAGAAAGCAGGGAAAGGTAAAGTTATGAGAGTTACCAAGAAGAACCAAAGAGGCAATTATGTAGGTAGTGCTGGCATTTAATCACCATTAGGTTATGACATCATTTCCAGAGAAAATCTAGAACTGAGGTCATACTTCCCTAGGGATTGCTGGAAATACTATTCTTTTGAAAACTTTATGGGGCCCATGTCCCTGCCCCTCTGGACCCCAGCTAGTTGCCAGCCACGCTATATGGGGAGGGAGATCTAAAGAAGAGAAGAAGAAGAGTTGGTTCTTATATGCCACTTTTCTCTACCTGAGGGAGTCTCAGGTAGATACAATTGCCTTCCCTTTCCTCTCCCCACAACAGACACCCTGTGGGGTGGGTGAGGCTGAGAGAACCCTGATATCACTGCTCAGCCAGAGCAGCTTGATCAGTGCTGTGGCTAGCCCAAAGGAAGGTGAGGTGCCCCCTACAAGTCCTTCGAAGTTCCATACTATAACAGTTAGACTTGGTAGCAGGTTCTGCAAAACTGGGCCACAGTTTTCCATGTTAGAGACTGCCTCGGAGAGGGAAGGAGGGAAAGCTGAAGATGGGAGACAGATAAAGGTAGGTTAGCTAGTTGATGGAAGGACAGAAAGAAGCAGGGAAAGGGGTGGCGTTTTGGGGGCTTTCAGGAAAGGGAAACAGGAAATACTAGGGGAAGGTTAAATGAGATGCCTCCTACAAGTCCTTGCAGGCCCACTGTTAATATTTGACTAATCTCAGCAAATACATAATCATTGATTACATTCGCTTTATTTTTTACCTTTTTACTTTTTGCACACACAAAAGTGCCCTTTCACTGGGGCCTGGAGATCTTGTGGAATTAATTTACAAATGATAGCCAGACAACAGAGAAAAGTTTTCCTGTAAAAAACAACTACTTTAGAGGGTAGACCCTATTTGTTTTTGTTTTTTTTTAAAAAACCAGCTTTCCTTGTGGTTCAATGCAGCTTCAAGTGGTTCAAGGGACCCTGCTGAGGCCCTTTCCCCCAAAACTCTGCCCTCCCTTGGCTCCAGCCCCCACTTCTTCAGGAATTCCCTTAACCTGAATGGGCAGCCCCACACATACGTTTCTGCATCTGTACCCTATAATTTGTAGAAGCATTTTTTAGAAATGCTTCTCTGGGGTTTGGAAGAGATGGAGACTCTCAACATTAGAACAGGTATCAACATCCTCACCAATTCATCAAGAAACCACATCAATGACTTGTAGAACTACTTCTCCCCTAGAGCTGTCCATAAGACTTTTTAATCGAGTGTGCTGCCATTGAGAAGATAGTAAAGGGACTACCAAAGATAGCCCAGCCAAGCCTGATCCTATCAGATCGTGGAAACTAAGCAGGGTTGGCCCTGGCTAGACTTGGAAAGGCGACTTCCAAGGGACTCTCGGGGTCATGATGCGGGGCAGGCAACAGCAAACCACCTCTAAATATCTCTTGCCTGGCAGACAATTTTAGGGTCTCTTTTCTACATAATATACATGACATATGATGAAAATATATACTACCAAAGTATCTCTACTACTTTGGAAACGCTATATTGGGTTTTGCTGAGGATCGAACATGGATGGAGTCCGCATGTAATTTTGGGACACTGGGTTTTGCCCCTTTGCCTCGCCAAATGTTGATGTGTCCCCTGTGGCAAGAATGTCATACCACATTCTCTCTTCTGCTTTGACTACAAGGCCCTGTTGACGTTATCCTGGGTGTGTGGAAGCTGTTTTTAAAACAAACCAACCCTTGGAAAGGGCTGACTGCATGAGTCCCAACTGTGGAACTGGCTACCTGCCAGGGGGATACAACTCCCAGAAGGCCCATGTTTTCTGTCTGCTCATGGCAGACAACCCTGACATTTTCCTGGCAAGCAGGTCTGAGTGCAGAGGACCCCTGGAGATGGCGCAAAGGCAGCAGAAGAGGCTACCCCTCCTCCCCCACCCATACGGCGAGCGTGCAGCAATTAAACTGTGTCACAAAATGGATGCTGCCTTTGCTTCTGGGCTTAGAGCCTCTCTTCAGGCAGTGCAGTGCCAGCCTCTCAGTCCCAGCTCCGTAGCATTCATGTCAACAAAGGCTCAGAAACAGCTCGCATTTCCTGTTCCTCTCCACTCCTTCTTGTCCCTGTACTGTGTAGGAAACAAGCCATTCTTGTGCCAATGGCAGAAAGGTAGTCAGGAGTGCGAAGAATGGATGGACCTTCTGTTATCTCCCACTTCTGACAGAAAACAAGTGTGAGACACCAGGGTACACGGAGGCAGGAGAAACAAGGGCTCCTATGCATTCTGATAAAATGGAGGAGAGAACTATGAGAACCACTTTTGGTGGGGTATAATTTAAATATATAAATAAATCAATGTCCAGTTGGCTAGGGAGAGCCAGTGTGAGTGTAGCACTCAGAGTATTGGTCTGAAAACAGAGATGCCAACCTCCAGGTGGGACCTGGGAATCACTGGAAATTACAGCTCATCTCCAGACTAATGAGATCAGTTCCCCAGGAGAAAATGGCTGCTTTGTGGGATGGATGGTACTCCACTGAGGTCCCCACCCAAATCCCGCCCATCCTGGTTCCATCTGCAAAGTCTCCAGGTATTTCCCAACCCAGAGCTGACATGACAACCCTAATCTGAAAGACCCAGGTTTGAACCTCCACTTGGCCGTGGAAGCTGACTGGTGATCTCTGGCCCTTATTCAATCTGACCTGCTTCACCAGGGCTAGAAAAGGGGGAAGGAATAGCCGTGCAGGATGTCATACTGAGCTTCTTGAAGGAAGGGTAGGATTTTTTAAAAAGATGTTTCCATACAAGGTTGGGTTGGGTCAGGACACTGTTAGAGGAAGCAGAGCAAAGGATTTGTCTGGTAATCCTTGGCAACCTAGGAGGAATGAAGCTGAAGTCTAAGGACTTCTGGTACTAGTTGGAACTTGTACCAGCATTTTAGGGACATCTGGCTACAGCTGCAAAAGTGCAATAATACCTTCTGGGCTGTAGAGCTGATGCCATGTGACCAAAGAAAAGATCTGGTAATCCGCCAGGGTGGCACCATGGTTGTCACGATTTGAGTGATGGGCTCCAGTTGTCAGATTCCCTAGATCTGTGGGGCCTCTGAGAAGATCTGACTAAATCAATAAGCCCTTCCTACATGATGAGGGCTTAGAGCGGGTTTCCTCAACTAGGGCATTGTGAAACCCTGGGGTTTCTTGACAGCCCTGGAAGAGTTTCCCAAATGGGTTGGAGATCATTAATTTTTAAATATATATTTTAAAATTGTTAAACATTTATTGGGTGATATGGATCATATATGGTCATGTAGACTTTCCCTCACTTAATGGCCAATGACGGGCCTGGAGGGGGTGCGAAGGGGAGGGGCCCCAAGGGGGCATGTACCCAGCTATGCTTCCCAACCCTATTCTGCACGATCCTGCCACTTCTCAGGGTTCTCGAAGCCTGAAGAATGTTGGGATAGGCTACCTTAGAGTGTATCCTGTGCTTGTATTTCCGAGTGTTGTTGGCAGGCTGGTGTAAATGTGAGCAATTGTGTTAAGCAAGCCTACCCTACCTCATAGGGTTGTTGCTGTTTCAACAACTCCTCAGAGGAGGAATGGTGGGCCATATATGTCATAAGTAGTAGTACAGCGTAGGCCTTTTCTGCACAAACCACTTGCAGATTTCCCCAGCAATTGAGCCTTTAAGCTTGACAAGTGGAGTGCCCCAGGGATCTGTCCTGGGGTCTGTGTTCAACATATTTATGAATGATTTGGATGAGAGATTAGAGGGGATACTTATTAAATTTGCAGATGATACTAAACTGGGTGGGGTAGCAAACACAACAGAAGACAGAATCAGAATACAGGATATCTTGATAGACTCAAGAACTAAACTAAATTAAATGAAATTCAATAGGGACAAATGGAAAGTTCTGCATTTAGTTAGGAAAAACCATTTACACCAATATAGGATAGGAGAGACTTGTCTTAGCAGTAGAATGTGTGAAAAGGATCTAGGAGTCTTAGTAGACCATACATTGAACACGAGTCAGCAGTGTGACTCAGTGGCTAAAAAAGGTAAATGGGATTTGGGCTGTATCAAATGGAGTATCATGTCCAGAACATGGGAGGTGATGGTACCACTTTACCCTGCTCTGGTTTGGCCTCACTTGGAGTACTGTGTTTAGTTTTGGGCACCCCAGTTGAAGAGGGATGTAGACAAACTGGAGCATGTCCAGAGGAGGGCAACAAAGATGGTGAGGGGTTTGGAGACCAAGATGCATGAGGAAAGATTGGGGGAGCTTGGTCTGTTTAGCTTGGAGAGGAGATGACTGAGAGGGGATCTGATAGCCATCTTCAAGTATTTAAAAGGTTACGGTGGATGAGCAATATTTATTTGTTTGTTTGTTTGTTTATAGGGTTGTGAGTGGGGGTTGGACTAGATGACCCAGGAGGTCCTTTCCAACTCTTATATTATTCTATGATTCTATGACTGTGAATTCAATATCTGCCTTTAGGCATCATTCTTTTTTCAGCAGCTGCAACCCTAAATTCAGCTCACCTGCATTCTTCCCACAGGAAAGGTTTGACGGGCTGCCCAGCAGAGCCTGCAGGGACAGCTCTCAGCACATGACTGGGTCCTTTGTGAGCTTTTTAAAAACAATGGCCCATGCTTATGGTTCAGAAGAGGACATTAGCCTCCAATGTGAGCTGCCAAGTCTCCCCAGGCTGGGATCATAGCCATGGGTATGGAGCAGGGGTCTGGGCTCCCAAGGGACATTCTTGCAGTATGTCATATATTCATCCTTTCCGTATATAAAGTGGCACACTTCCTTCCAAATTAAAAACGTACTCTGAGGATGGGGGGTGGGGGGTATTTTGACATCACAGAACTCATAACTGTAGTCATCTTGCAAATCTTCCCGTTTCAGCCACACTACAACCTGCACAACTGTGCTTGTTTTGATCCTGCCTTTCCTGAAGGAACACATGTGCTTGCAAAGCAGTGAAACCGCCTCTAACACTCCCAAGAAAGCAATGTACTTTGATACTCTTTGCTCATTTTTCAGTTCTTGCTCTTTAACTCTCAATCATCATGGCCTTCCTTTAGAATCCTCCCTCACACGCATCACTGGCCTGTGCCAGTCAGCTTCACAGTTATCTCTGCTTATTAGTTATATATATTTTAACATTTATATCCCATTTTTCTTCCTGACTGGGAGTCAAAGCAGGTTTTTGCTTTATCCCACCCTTCCACTTAATTCTCACAAGAATAACCTTGCGAGGGTAGGGTAGACTGCGAGATTGTGTAGCCTAGCAGTTAAGAGCAGTGGCCTCTAATCTGGAGAACCTGGTTTGGGTGACCTTAGGCTAGTCACAGTTCTGATACTGCTTTTCTTATAGAGCAATTATCTCAGAGCTCTCCCACCTACCTTATAGGGTGTCTGTTGTAGGGAGAGGAAGGAAAAAGAGTTGTAAGCTGTTTCGGGTCTCATTGGGTAGCAAAAAGCGAGGTATAAAAACCAGCTCTTCTTCTATTTTGATAGATTTAAGGTCATCTGACTGGCTTCCCTGTGACCTTGGCAGAGTTTAAATATGCTAAGAAGTTCAAAGCACGGCTGCTTTTTTTGAGAAGAGATAAACAAACTTAGTACAGAAAGAAAAGAAGGGAGAGAGTCCTGACTTACTGTTGTTCTGCATTCTGTATTCATTTGTTCTGGAGGCAAGCAGGGAGGAAGTGTGCCCAAAGGAGCAGGAAGTCTCTAAATAACCCAATCAGGATGCTGGAGGAGATGATTTGTATTCCAACTCCACATCACCTCTGATGCCACCTGCAGGACATTCCTCACATACTCTTCAATCATGCAGGCTACACACCTTGCATATTCCAACACCATGGTCCAGTGCAGGATATGAACTAGGTCATCCCAGATTCTGCCTAGTCTGCCACTCTGTCCACCACACCACCCTGGCCAGAAGCAGCAAATCTAAAGGGCCTGGAAAACTTGGCTCTCATTTCTGTTGAGTTCCCACCCTCCAATTTCTGACTCAAAACCTGATCGAGGGGGGGAAATTCTCTCTGGATCCATCTTGCTCTCTCCCGTTTTTTGGTAACACATCCCTTCCCCCTTCTCTACCTCTGCAAGCAACTCCTATAAATAAAAAGGGGCCTGTAGCCGCTGGCTCTCCTTGCTCCGCCTGCCTGCCTGCCTGGGCGCTGGGAAAATAAGAGCCCGGATCCTTTAAACCAGACCCTCCAAGGTCACCGTGGTTTGGCAGGTGGCTGGAGTTTTTCTGATCTGTTTCCAGGCTCATTGTTTGATTTGGCCAAGATCACAGCCGAAAGGAAGGCAGGGAATTTGGGGGCTGTTCTTTCTCGAGCATTCAGAAGCTCGGCAGAGGGAAATGCCTGCTTGGGTCCTTTGAATCTCCCCCCACCTCGGAACAGCAAAGGAGAAGGAAGGGAGGGGGGAGACACAGAGACTGGGGGAAGACGCTGCTTTAGGCCAAGAGCTATCCGCAAAGGAAGAGCGACTTTGCGGCAAAGCCGCCGTCCCCCCCTCCCTTCCTCTGCTTTCACTGTACAGATGGCTCTCAAGCCTCTCCTGTTTGCTGTGGCAGTTCTCACCCCCCCCCCCAATCCATCAGTATGCATCATGTGTTTTTCTCTCCATGGCAACCCCCTTTCTCCCTCCCCGGCCCCCAGCCTTGCAAAAGCACTTAGTGGCAACAGCCGTGACCCTGCGGATATTGCTAACCTCTTTCCACCACCCACAGGTAGCTCTGGCGTGCCTGTCGCCTCCCTCCGTCTCCGCGGCCCTCGCATGCGAGCCTGTTTCTCTCTCTCTCTCTCCCGCCCCTCTCCCTCCCAAGGCTGGCCGCCCGAGGACCCCGCCGGGTCTTTGCCTTCGGATTCCGGGAACTTGCAGGCCGGCTGCCTTTGCGGCCCTGGCGTCGCCCCCCGTCCCTCTCGCTCGGCGCCGCCTCCTCCTCACCTTTGCCGGCTGGGAGGCGGCCTAACCTTGGCGAGTCTTCCGCCCCCCCTCCCCGCCCCCGTTGCAGCCAGCCAGCCAGCCAACCGGGCAAGCAAGGAGGCTTCCGGGTGCAGAGAGAGGCCCCTTGCCCGGCTGGCTAGGCAGGAGGAAGCGGGGCTTTGGCTTGCTCGGGGCTGAAGGACGGCCAAGGGCGAGGCCAGGGGCCGACTTCCCCGCTGTCCTTGGCGGTCCCTCAGCCTTGAGCGGGAGCGGAGCGCCTCAGCTTGCTCGGAAAAGAAACGGGGGCCGCGCCAGAGCAACACGAAGGGCCCGAGGCAAAGGGTGCAAACGGGAAAGGCTCCCCCATGGCTGCGTGACCCCTACGCGCTTGGCGTTGGGCGTCCTCAGGGGGGAGGCCCCCAGCTACACAGGACGTTCTCGCAGAGCACGCACAGAGTTGTAATTCGTTGTTATTCTGTAAAAAACTAAACTATACCAACGTTGACAATACTCGTTTCACAAGGCATATATGCACACTGCAGTTCGTATTACTTCGGCCCAAAAGAATCTCCGTTTAAGGCATTTGTCAAACAGTTGCTAGAGAACCATACCGACCTTCTACTATTTCAGGACATGTCCCCTGGCGAAGCTGAACGCGGAATCCGTGGGGGGTTATTCGACCCTTTTCTTTTGGCACCGTTTTTTCTTTCTCTTCCTCGTGCTTACATAGAGCAGGAGGACCTGCGCTTCCTGTTTGGAGGTTCTAGGGATGGCATCCTCCAGGCGGGACCTCCTGGAATTCCAGCTCATGGCCAGACTCCAGAGATCAGTTCCCCTGGAGAAAACGGATGCTGTGAAAAGGAGACTACAGTATCCTACCTCACTGCAGTCCCTGTTCCCCCTGGCTCCAGCCCTAAATAGGCAGGAGTCTCCTAACCCGGAATTGGAAACCCTGTTCACCTAATCCCCTGCTTGGGGGGTGGGAGGACCTGGCAACTCTAAAGAAATCTCAGTTGCAGACATGGGGGGCGGGAGACACGTAGACCAGGCCATTAGTGCATCATGACTGGCAGTGGCTCTCATGCGCATCAGGTTTTTTATATCACCTCCTACCTGATTCCTTTTAATTGAAGCTGCCAGGAATTGAAACCTGGGACCTTCTACATGCAAAGCAGATAGCTTCCAAATGGCCCTTTGTTTTGCCACCACATGTATTTGCATGGGTGTGTATGTGCTTGTGTGTCCCACTATTTCTTTGTTTGCAATGGAGAGAAATGGGTAAGGCTGCAGGGTGGTTGCTTGAAATTTGCTGTCTCATCTGCCTCATTACCAGGTTCTCTTTGCATTGGGAATGCTGAGTCAGGAAATAGCCGGCTGTGCAATGGGATTCTGACAAATAGCTTTTGAGCCCTGGCGCCTGGGTGGGGTGAAGTGAAATGGGCTTTATGTGAGGGGAATAGAAGAAAGAATTCGGCCTGGAGTGAAGTTTCCTGTTGCAGGAGTTTTGCTATTTCTCTGGTCCTTACACAAGAATAGCTGCAGAAATGGTTGGTCAATTCAGAAACTAGGATTGCTGGTGGGTATTAATACCCAGTCAGTATAATGACCAATTATGGCCTCCTGTCAGTCTAGCCTGCATGTGTTTTGCTCAAGGCCACCTGAGTCACTGAAAGGTCTTGCTTTCTCCCACAAGAATCTTGGGAAATGTAGTTCAGTAAGGATGCTGAGAAGGATGTCTTAAGCGATTCATTTCAGAGAACTACTAAACTGCAGACTGCTTGGTACAGTCTGTTGAGAAAGATCAAAAACACATGCTTGCAGGCTGTGTGGACGGAAAGGTGTCTAGTCTTGCAGGTCCCATTCACATCAGTGCCATTTCCTTAAGTTGTAGTGTAAATGTTGTATTTTTCAACATTGTAAGCAGCCTTGAGTCCCCTGTGGACAGAAGGTATAGGGCAGGGATGGCCAAACAGTGGCTCTCCAGATGGCCACAGACTATAATTACATCTGGAGAACCACAGTTTAGCCACCCCTGGTATAGGGTATGAATTAAGTAACTCATTTGCAACTCCCATCAAATGGGACAGAATAACTTTAAACCAGGAATTGACATCTCTTTGTAGCTCAGCTCTATAGTAATATGTCAATTAACATTTAAGAAAAGGCTGGAAAAACCCTTGGTGGATTCTGTGGGGGGATGGGGGGGCATCTGCAGTCAGGACAAAAAAAAAACAGGGGAAAATTATCTTGTAGACATTCTAGTGCCGCTGCCAATGCCTCTGCGTTCACACCAGCGATGGAAGGACCCCATACAATGTTTGCTGCATATATGTAGCCTGGCTTAATTTTCTAGTTTATCAGTTGCCAATTCTCATGATACTTTGACCTGCAGATGTAGCACAACCCACTTGTAACCCAGAAAAATGTTCTTGAGAGTGGTCTTGGTACATTTGATGGGAGATCAAAGTGCAACTCATCTGGGCAAGAACAACATGATCAGGAAAATGAATATATTTTTACATGCTTGTCCTGAAGGCTGGTTCAAGGTATTTTGTCACCCTGAAGCAGGGTGTCACCCTTTGCCTATTGTCACCCTTTGCCTCTTTCCTTGTTGCCTCTGGGCCAAGGCCAAGTCCCTGCAGAATTGCCAGAGCAGCGGATCAGCTTGGACCTCCCAGGCGGCAGCACAGCTCCAGGAGAGAGTATCTGTGGTGTTCTGGGCTGCTGAGGCCTGAGCTACACCAGCACCCTCCTCCTGGTGCCAGCCCCAAGCTGTCAGAGAGCCAGATTTGCTTGCTCTGCCACAAGCCTTAACCTTCGTCCTGCAAAAGGTATTTGGAGCCTGAAATGTGTGTGTGTGTGACTAACTACAGGGCTGCTAGCTACCTATGGCTTGTGGGTTAGTCTGGAAACAGAAATAGCAGTCTCCCAGAGCCAGAGGTTCCACTGTGTAGGCATACTATATAAGAGGCAGCTGTTTGACAACTTCAATCCACCTTTTCTTCTTCCGCTTGCTGTCACCCGCAGAGAGCATCCATCACCTTCTTCTTATCTTTGCCATGGCAACAGGCTCATCAACAGGCCAGGCTTCCCCCTCCCATTCCCATGCGTCCACCGCACATCTGCTTCCTTCCCTTTGGCTCTGCAAACCAGGACATCTTCCATCAATCGTCTAAGCCTCAAAACTCAACAAATTAACCTTTCTCTCCAAGCTATACATGGTAGGAAAGTGACAGAAAGAAGGTGAGGTGGGTGAAAGAAGTCTAGAACTCTCGTAGAGGGTAGAGGTTGAAGACCAGAATCCAAAAGGGCCTTGCTTTGAATATCACCTCTGCCACAAATACCATGTGGACGCCTTAGGGGACCCTGAACCAGGTGGAAAGGCAGGTTTTCAATACATAAATCAATTTTGAAAGTAAATAAATCCATGCCATAGCACCTTGCTTGATTACTGCACTATAAGCATCAATAGTCTGCAAGCAGGTTTCCTTGTTCAACAATGCACAAGGCTATTTACAGTGTACACCACCTATCAACTTCCCGCCTATCAAAACATGATGGATTTTCCAAATCAACAGGGAACCAAGGGCTGCATGTTACTTCAGCGATTCTCTTTCTGTGCATGCTCCGAACCCCTGCACCCAAACCCTACCTCAAAGCTGTCACTCTTCAGTGATAACTGAGTCAACGGGGATGGACAGATGTCACCTTCTAGGGCAGGGGTAGTCAACCTGTGGTCCTCCAGATGTTCATGGACTACAATTCCCATGAGCCCCTGCCAGTGCTTGCTGGCAGGGGCTCATGGGAATTGTAGTCCATGAACATCTGGAAGACCACAGGTTGACTACCCTTGTTCTAGGGTACTACACATCACACTTGGCTTCTTTCAGCCACAGTGCCACAGTAAGTGTAGGGGTGCATCAACAACTCCAGGGGTCTATCCTATGCCCATAATTATAACTAACAAAGGTTACAGTTTGCCTTTTTCCAGCAGATTTTGTATAACTAACAGTATAGTAACTGAGCATGCACATCGCTCATTGAGCATGTATGCGGACTACAAGCTGTAGAAGTATAGAATAGACATTGGGACATTGAAGAAGAAGACTTGGTTCTTATATGCCGCTTTTCCCTACCTGAAGGAGGCTCAAAGCGGCTTAAAGTTGCCTTCCCTTTCCTCTCCCCACAACCAACACCCTGTGAGAGAGTTAAGGCTGAGAGAGCCCTGATATTACTGCTCGGTCAGAACAGTTTTATCCCTGCTGTGGCAAGCCCAAGGTCACCCAGCTGGTTGCATGTGGGGGAGTGCAGAATCAAACCCGGCTAGCCAGATCAGAAGTCTCCACTCCTAACCACTACAACTAGTTGGCTCTCATGATTGCACATAATCATCCCACCAAGGTTCAAGAAATGAAGCTGTCAGTTGCTTCCAAAATTCCAACTATCCCTGGCAAGAACCCCCTGCAGTTACACGAGCAACACAAGTAACAGCACCAGTCTTGTTCTGCTAAGGTGCTGCAAATCTTTAAACTGGGTCTGGTGCTACAGCCCCACGATTCCTTAAACTGAGCCTATGAAAGAATGTTCTGCACTGCTTTGGTCCCCATAGGAGCCAAATTACATAAATAAATAAATATAGGCAATCAATCAACATAAACACAGGAACCGAGAACCAAACAGACCCACATCTGCTCTGGACCTCAGTCAGGTTGGTGGGTACGCCTCAAACTTAAAAAAAAAGCCTTTTAATCTGTATCATGGCAGTATCCATTTTAAGAATATCAGCTTGTTTTACAGATAGGAACTAAAGTTGTAGTCCCACCCAGAGAATTTGGGGAGTTAGAACCCCGAGGTTGGTCTGAATATGTCTGAAGCAAGAGGGAAGTGATTTAAACAGGACATGGAGAGACAGGGTGAGAGGAACTGATCCTGTTCCTCTAGCTTACTCCCCGGGAACATGTGTTGTGTGTCCTACAATGAGGCAGAGCTTTCGTCTCTTTAGGTCAGGCCTGTCTACGCTGACTGCCACTGGTTCTCTGGAGTCTCAGGCTGCAGTCTTCTGCATGATTGACTACTTTATCCTTTCAACTGAAGATGGTGGGTTTTGCACCTGGGACTTGCTGCATGCCAAGCACGGGCTCTCCCACGGTCCCTAGCCAGGCACATTTCTCCCCGCCAGGTTCTAGGACAGCACTGGGGGAGGGAGGGTTGGTTGCCCACAAAACTCTTTTGTATGATGGTGAGGGGGGGTGTGATTAAAAACAGAGCGCATTTTGTTTCTGAAAGATGCCATATTGCAAATAATTTCATACTTATGTGTTCATGGATGACAGGTATGTCCCAAGGAGAGGCATTCTTCCTACCTTTCTGAGTCACGTGTTCCGTCAGACAGCAAAGGGCATTTGTGTGTTTTCCTTTGGAGCTATCCTTCACAGACAGCCTTCACTGATCACGTGGCTATTAACGAATTGATCCATGACCTTCTGGAGCCTTGGCTCTTGCTGTTGGCATTAAAACCCAGAGGAAGGAAAACCTCTTAACATCAACAATGGCTAGAGGGTGGGACCAATTACCTGGATGTGTGTGTCCTCTTCCTTGCAAGAGATCTTCAAGCAGAGGATGAAAAGCCGCCTTCTTCTTCCAGAATCCGGTTTCCTGCAGTAAGGAGGGGCTTATGAGGCCCCTGCCAGCTTTAAGGACTCCCACATTCTTGTACGCATTGTGTTGTGCCCAAATGGGTCTGAGCGTGATGTGGTGAGGGAGGGAGACACAAGCAGATTATGAACAGCACATTGGGCGTGTGCGGGGGGGGGGGGCAAGCCCAGGCACTTGCTGAAGATCCTAGGCACCTTCATGCAGTGTTTAAGCAACATAGCAAGAGCTCCACCATTGTTATGGAGCACATTTCCTAAGGAGATTTGCCAATCATGGAGCAATTTTTGGAAGCACTAGTATCTGGGGGCTGACCAGAGGTCAGGAAAGACGATGGAAGTGCTGTATGTACTAGGCAATGCTTTTCATTTGGCAGTTCAGGTTCTGTCTCAGTGTTTTCGAATGTCCCAGCTGAGGTCATTAGGACAGCCCTCCACAAAAGTAGGGCAAGACTTCGGACAGCACGATGGTGAACATATATGCTCAACAGCAAGTTCCACTGAGTTCCATGGATTTATTCCCTAGAAAGTGAGACTGCAGGAATCATCAGTTTCAAGTGTGCACTAAGCTCCCTAGATGTGAATTCACTGGAGGGTAAACACATTGCCACAGCATCAGGACTGCTGATGCAGAAACCACAGATGGTTTTGAGGGACAAACTTGGTCATCATATCTACTGAGATTCAGTCATGCAGAATGAGAAAGGACCCATTTGGCAAGGTGGTCCATCTTGCCATATCAATTGCTGGCACACGGATTAGGGCTGCACATTCTTGTCACATGGTGTAGCAAACAACCTGTTTTGTAGTGTCTGCTGTACCACAAGAAGTGACCTGGGTTGACTCTGCATGAGGCTTTTTATCCACTACCAGCCCGAATCAACCCTTCCTGTCTACACTGAATTTGATTTCCATTTTGATTTTGAACACTTTAAATTTTCCTTCTGCAACATGCATGATTGATCTGCTGTGACCCTACTTTCCCCCTGCAGTATCCAGAAGTAGATACAAGCCTCAATATTTGAAAAAAAAGTGCCTTCAATAAGTGTGCAGATTTCTCCTTTTTGTGAATTAACTTCCTTGTGCCTCGTAACAAAGCAGTCTTCCCTGATTGGCCAGGGCATCAGTTCAAAGACTTCCTGGTTCCCAGTTGCAAGCCTTCCCTCCTTGTTTTAAAGTGACTGTGCTCCAGAAGCCCGCTTTTCTCAGGAGAGATTTGCCTCGTTCTCTGAGAGGCTGCTGCTGGCTTGGGAGTCAAAAAAGAAGAAACGAAGCACTAATTCTGGCTAGACTTCACCCAACCCCCCCCCCCCCCCCCGCTAGTTCAGGAAAGGTAGTTTAGCTTCATGACAACTGCTTCCCTCCCTGCTCACCAATCAAGTGGAGAAGGCTTTCTGTTTCAATGTGGGGAGAAAGACCTGGGTTCAAATCAATCTGAATTCAGCAGGATCGAAAGCAGGAAAAAAAAGTAAGTGCAGAGTCAGCCCTGGAAGGACGTTGGGACACACCCAAGCTTTGAGTCAATCAGGTGGGTTTTAAGAACACTGAGGCTTCAAGCCCCACCACTGCGTTCTCTCTGAAATGTTCCCTTCCTTTTTTTTTGTCTTGGGGAAAACCCTTAAACAAAACTTATACATATTTTCATTTTTAAAATATCTTCTTTGCTGCATGTTCCCTGAGATGCATGGGAACCTTCTCGGCACTGGCACCAAAACTATGGAGCGCCCGAATTTCTTCCACCCATGCTTGCTAGCCTTTCAATGACAGGCAAAGGCAGTTCTGACTTATAGCGACCCTATGAATTAATGACTTACAAAATGCCCGGTTATTACCAGTCTTGCTCTGGTCTTGCAAACAGGGCCGTGGCTTCCTTAACTGAGTCAATCTGCCTCACGATCGGCCTTCCTCTTTTCCTGCTGCCTTCAGCTTTCCAAGCATGATCAACTTTCCCAGTTTTCTCTTCTTGTAACGTGGCCAAAGAACAATAGCCTCAGTTTAGTCATTTCAGCTTCTAGGGAGAACTCAGACGATTTGGTCTAGAACTCACTTGTCTTTTTGGCAGTCTGCAATATCTGACATACTCTCTCTCCGACACCACGTTTCAAATGAATCAGCTTTCTTCCTGTCAGCTCTCTTCATTGTTGAGTGTTCACACTCATGGGTCATATATGGGGGACAATATTATTATTGTCAGCCAGAGAAAAGTCACATGTGAGGACCTCCTCAGTATCACATAAATATATAGAAGCCTGTTTTGCCCTGATGGGTGCTCGCAGGCAGAGTGCTCCTGAATGCCACCTGTGGAAGGAAAGAGGGAGCAGCTTTACCTTGTGATCCCCTCCCTTGTAGGCCTTACAGGGGCACTTTGGGAAATAGGCTTCCAGTTACAGTGTGACCCTTACACAACCCATTTAAGTCTGTTTGGACTGTGCTGAGGACTGCACTGCAAAGGGATCTGCCGTTCTTCTGTTGAGTAGCCAGTAACAATGCCAACAAGCCTCCGCTAAGTTTTTTGCCACTGTTTACTCCCCTCCCTACCACTTTTGGGGAGCAGGATGAAAGATCAACATTTCTTAGTCTAACCTTAGCAGCATTCTTAAAGTATTGTTTTAACAGACCAGGCAGACAAGCAGCTTAGGCCAACGGGAGCCAAGCGAGCCGGAGAGCTGAAATGGTATTCAGCTTTTTTGAAATGTATGCATATAAAGAAAGTTGAGAATCCAGGACTAACTCGTTCGGCCTGTTTTCACCTTTTCCAAGGGAGCAGTGGGTAGAGTTCTCCCGCCAAGTGCACCTGTTGGGTAGCTTCACGTGGTGTCCTGCCCGTCTGTCAGCGACATGTATGGCAAGGATTGGTGACAGCAGATTATGCCAAAAATCCGCACAGCAGCAGCAGTAGCAATATTCAGAACATAAGAAGAGTCCTGCTGGTTCAGACCAGTAGTCCACCTACTCCAGTGCTCCATTTCACACAGTGGCCAGACAGCTGCCTTGGACCGCCAGCAAACAGGGCCCTGGTGCTGAGGTTTACTGTCATTGTCCTTAAGCCAGCTTGGTATAGCAGTTAAGAGTGGCGGCTTCTAATCTAGCAAGCTGGGTTTGACTCCCCGCTCCTCCACATGCAGCCACAGTCCTGTTAGAGCTGTTCTGTCCGAGCAGTTCTCCCAGAGCTCTCTCAGCATCACCTACCTCACAGGGTGCCTGTTGAGAGGAAGAAAAGATTATTGTAACCTGCTTTGAGTCTTCTTCGGGCAGTGAGAAGCCGGGTATAAAAACCAACTCTTCTTCTAGTAGCCCCTGTTTAAAGCCATCTGTGCTTGTGACCCTCACTACCCCCACTAGTTATGAATCCCAAGTTTAATCACTTGTGGAGTAAAGAAGTACTTCCTTTTATCTGCCCTATCCCCATCAACTTAACAGTGCCCCTGAGTTCAAGTATGGAGGGAGAGGGAGGGGGAAAACTCCCCGTAGCCACTTCCTCCACCCAGTGTGTAGTTCTGTATACCATACTGCACAGGTGAACAAAATTATGCTTTGGCCATTAGGGTCACCAACTTCGAGGGCAGGAATGACAACTAATCTCCAACCTACAGCGATCAGGTTCTCTGGAGGAAATGGCTGCTTCAGAGGGGGGAGTCTATTGCATGATATCCCTGCTCAGCTTGTTCCCTCCCCCAAACTCTGTCCTCTCCAGCTAGCACACTGAAACTGAACTGGGGTGGGGGGGGGGGAGAGGAACCTACAATTTTGAAGTTCAATTTCCAGTGACACACTCCCCCCCCCCTCCAAGTAGCGGCAGAGAATGGCTTGCAGACTTGATTCCCCATTTTGAAATGTCAGCTCAAGCAAACCTCGGCCACCCCGCCAAACTTCTTCTAGCGTGGAGAGCTCTTGGCTGAGGAGAAACAAACAGGCTGTTTACCTGCCCGCAGCCCAAAACCACAGGACAGCAAGCTGGAAGCCCAGATCTTGCAGCCTCACAAAGCACAAAACCTTCTGTGCTCCTGTCTTCTGTCCATTGACTGAGGCCCAAACCTCAGAAGTGGCAGCTCTTTGGACAAATGAACGCATTGTCTCTGTGTTTGACCTTGAGTGTGCCCCCCTCCCCGGTGTGTGACTGGACACATCTCAGGCACGTGGGTGAAGCCTTCATTCCAACCCTCCTCCCTCCCCAAGTGCTGGCAACAGACTCTCCCCAGGTACCCCAGGCATCCGTTCCACTGCCAACAGACGCAAACGAAACCAGCCGCATCGCTCAATATATAGGTTTCTTTTAATATAAAAAAGTGTCTATTAAAAATTCCTTCCTAAATACACAAAAAGACCAGTTGGGGTACAGGGGAGGAGGGGGGGGAAGCAAAAAGGGGGGGCTTTGGGGTGGCAGATGAAGGCAACTTGGCCCCAGGGAAAGATTCAAGCAGGCAAGGAGCTTATATAGTAAAATCAGAGGTGTGTTTCCGTCTCTGGTCTATTTAGTTGCAAACACTTGCACAGTTTAGATCAGTAATTGACAACACAGGACTTTGGGGTGGGGTGGAGGCGGGAAAGATGTGTCTTCCATTCCCCCCCCCCCCTTTGCACAATCCACAAAGCTGTACAGAAGTTTCCAAATCCATGGGCAACGGGGTTCTTTTTCCGGGAAGGAAGCGGATATAAAGAGGTGGACAGAGGTGGAAAAGAAGTCAGCCACACACACACACAGACACACACACACACATACACACCCTGAGCTCAGCACCGGCGCAATGGGGCACACACGGAGGAAGGAAATACTCGTTTCGGTTTACAAGTGTCCAATGAGAACTCGGAAAATGCCTTGGCTCCCCTCCCTCTCCCCCCCTCCCCAACAAAAGAGGGTTTCTTTGCTTATCTTTAATATTTTTTTCCTAGGTTTTTCTTTTAATACAAACTTGGATCTTTGGGTGTGTACTGCCGCAAAAACAAAACCAACCCCCTGAAACAATAAAAAAAAAGCAACTTAAAACCTCAATGAAACCCATGCTGAAATTTGCACATCACAAAACCACAGCAGATGTACAGATGCAATATACAATACACAATTTATAATAAAACATTATATACAATAAATAGGTTTCTTGTTACTTTTTTGTCAAACCATCTGCAAATAGATTTCTCAGTGCATACCCAACACAATTAGCTTCTCTCCTGCTTGGATTCTCTCGCTGGACTCTTCCCCTGCTCCCAATTCTGATTTTGAAAATGTTCCGTGTGTTCTCATTTTGTTTGCTTTTTTTTGTATTGGTTTTTAATATTTTTTTAAAACTTTTTTTTTTTACATTTCGAAAATTATTTACAATTGCTGGTTTTGTGCAGAAAGAAAAGCCTCCGTTTCCCGCCCGCCCCCAGCAAACTCCACTTGCTTCTCTACAGCGGTGGCCCAGGCACCTCAGCGATCGAGCGAGGCCTGCGAGGGGAAAAGAGGAAGAGGCAGCAACACAGAAGAGGACGTGGAGACGGAAAGGCGGCGGCAGAGGGGACGGACACACGGGAAGCCTCCCTCTTCTTGCTGGGACTTCCGCGGGCAAGGATGCTTCCGGTGGAACTCCCCTCCACCCCCTGCAAAGCAGCACTGTCAAGAGGAGGTGGGGGTGGGGGGCAGTCTGTTTGTTGCAAGAGCAGAGCCAGCATGGTTGGGGTGCAGTGGGGGAGGGAGGGTCCTCTTCTCGTCTATGGAAACTGAGGAAAGAAAAAAAATCAAACAAACCATGAAAAATCACAGAACTGGCCAGCACCACTAAGAAGCCCAGCTGGACTTGATTAGGGATCCTGTTTCCAAAAATACCAGGCCTCAAGAAGAATTGCTCAATGCACATACACCAGTTTATGTCCATTCATTGTACCTCGAGAACAGAAGCGGCTTATCCTGACAACACATGGAGCACAGGCTACAGGCCCCGCAGAGCTGTATGGTTGGGAGGCCTTCACGCGGTGATTGTGAGGGGGTCTTCCTATGCAGCTCGTGGACCACAAGAATGAAGAAATGGTGTTACACATGCTGTTAGTAACTGAGCATGCGCATCACTCATGGAGCATGCATGCGAACCACAAGCTGCAAGATAGTGGGGCATTGCACTTGCACATCCCACCAAGGTTCGAGAAATGTTTCCAGCAAAGTGAAGCTGTCAGTTGCTTCTAAAGTTCCAACTATTCCGGGGAAGGGTTCCCTCTGTTACTCGTGCAGCACAAGGAACAGCACCAGTTGTGCTCTGCTAAGGCCCCAGAAATCCTTAAACCGTTCCTGGTGCCTCTGCATCCTTAAATTGGGTCTGCTTGTGAACAAGGCTGAGTCAGACCACTGGTCTACAACAATGGTTCCCAAACATTTTGGGGCTGCCGCTCCCTTGGCTCCCAGGCCACATCCCTAGTGCCTCCCTCATATGAACACACCGCTCTTTGCTCATGTTAGGACCTCTGCAAATTCAAAACACACTGTACTGCCTATTCTTTTTTGGTTGTTACACAGTGGACATATTTTAGCCTGGTAAAAAACATATCAGGTCTTTGTAAAAGTCACATTGGGTCCTCATTGGGGAGAAAGACAGATGTGGAGGGAGGGAGAGAGAGAGAGAGAGAGAGAGAGAGAGAGAGAGAGAGAGAGAGAGAGAGAGAGAGAAACAAGCAATGGAAAATCCCATCGTCAGGAGCAATCAGGTGAAGGCTTTTCCAGCCTCCAACCCTGGATTAAGAAATTCCTGGGAAGGATAGAGTCTGAGGAGGGGAAGGAGCTGGGCAGGAATAGGATCCCATCCAGCCCACTTTCTGAAGCTGTCATTTTCTTCAGGAAGCTAAGCAGGGTTGGCCCTGGTCAGCACTGCAATGGGAGACCCCAAGAAAGTCCAGGGTTGCAGGCAGAGGCAAGCCACCTTGGAATGTCTTTTGCTAGGAATGCCTCTTGCTAGGAAAAGGCAACCACAGCAGGGAGAGTCAAATTGCTGACCCTCTACTGCCCCCAAATTCCTCACCACCCCCTTACTGCCTCCGAATTCCTCATGACCCCTGTGGAGCCTTCCCCCGCCCCCGGGGGGGGGGGTGCACAGCTCACTTTGAGAAGCCCCTAGTCCACAAGGCCAGTCTTGTCTGCTCTAGCTGGCAGTAATTCTTCAGCAGAGGGTTTTTCCCATATCAGACTACCCAGTCCTTTTAGCTGGAGGCACTGTGGATTGAGCCTGGGACCTTCTGCATGCAGACAGAAGGCATTGCCACTGAAGCTCAGCAGGGCTTGGTAGAGGGCAGCAAAAAAACAAAATACAAATACACACGCATTCGTGAAGCTGCCCTCTACCTAGTCACCTAATAACAATCACTGTGATTTGTGGATACTGTAAAACAGAGGTAGTCAAGTTCATGGACTACAATTCCCATGAGCCCCTGCCAGCAAATGCTGGCAGGGGCTCATGGGAATTGTAGTCCATGGACCTCTAGAGGACCACAGGTTGACTACCCCTGCTGTAAATACAATTGGTCCTTGTGTATCACTGTATTTTACGTATCCTGGAGATCTGGGATGGATCCTGGGGAATGACAGAATCTAAGGAGGGGAAGGAGCTCAGCAGGAATAGGATCCCATCCAACTGTAAAATACAATTGGCCCTTATGTATCACGTAGCAGAAAAATCTCTCAGTGTGGTGTAGTGGTTAAGAGTGGTGGCCTCTAATTTGGAGAACTGGGTTAGATTCTCCGCTCCTCCTCCACATGCAGCCAGCTGGGTGACCCTAGGCCAGTCACAGTTCTCTCAGAGCTCTCTTAGCCTCACCGGCCTCACAGACTGTCTGTTCTGGGGAACAGAACTGCTTTGAGCAGTAAGCTGCTTTGAGACTCCTTCTGGTAGTGAAAAGTGGGGTATAAAAACCAGCCTAATAATAATGTGGACCCGTGTTACAAAATTCAGAAGTCCCATCCTTGTGATACAGACGAACAGCTTCTGTAGTGAGTGACAAGCATCTAGATGTAAGCCCGTTTCGTAGTTTGGCTGGCGAGTCTTACAGCCAAAGGCTTTACGTCCGATTAAGGAAATGTTCCTGGACTGGCTTGCCTCTTGTGTAAAAGTTGAGTTGCGAATAAGAGGGAGAGAATTTCTGAGGGAGAATAACTTCTGAGGAAGATCAACTTTTTCTTCTCTACATGACATGTAACAACCATTTGTATTTTTAACTATGAAACTTGCTTGTTAGTAGTTTTTACACTATGCTCCCAGTTTGTTTTTCTGCTCAGAGTCACAGCATTGGTCTAGTGTGGTCAGGCTAGTCTGCTCTGATTGCCAATGGCTCTCCATCACATCACCTTTTACTCCAGGGGTAGTCAACCTGTGGTCCTCCAGATGTCCATGGACTACAATTCCCATGAGCCCCCTGCCAGCAAATGCTGGCAGGGGGCTCATGGGAATTGTAGTCCATGGACATCTGGAGGACCACAGGTTGACTACCCCTGCTTTCCTCAACTGGAGATGCTGGGGTAGGGCTGTCGAACCCAGACCCCCTTCGCTTGCAAAAGCAGAGGCTCTGCCACTGAGCCCTAAACGTGCCCATTCAGTTCAATCCAGTCTCCACTAACTGGTAATGGCTCTCAGGCAGAGGAGAGTCTTTTTCTAGAGGTTGAACGGTGGCTGCCAAACTTCCGCACACCCTGCGGCTCACCTTTCACCCTAGAGTTATCTGCAAGCATCTTTCTGCAAGCGTCTGCTGTCTCTTCAAGGCATGCTAGGGTCTTTGCTAATCTGTGGACAGTGGATGATAATGTCATTGGACAGGAGCTGGCCTACCTGACCCACAGTGTGGGCCAAGTCTCAGATTATAAACGCGAAAGCAGCATGGGCAATGTGGGGGGGGGGAAGGGGGCATTGCACCAGAGGCCAGAAAGTGCCTTAGTTGACAAAACAGCTTATTTGTGAATCTCTAGGCCCCAAACCTGAACTATACAGAAATAGAACGTTTTATGGAATTTATATATTTGTTTAATGTATGCTGGCTTTTAATGTTAACATTTTAAGCCTGTTTTATTGTTTTAACATGCCCCAAGGACTCAGGATGGCATTAAAAATCTGATAATGAATGAAAAATAAATTTTATAATTTTATTGACTGTCGATCTACGTTTAGGAAGTGTTTAGGAAGGACGGGCTATAGAAAAAGAAAGGTTTATTATTTATTTAGTGGTGGTGGGAGAAAAGAAATAGGGTCAAGTTGATCTGGGACCCTGATAACGTGTCCGGCTGGCTACAGTTCCTGAGTAGTGAAGTCTCTGTCCAAAGGCCCTGCTTGTTTTGATTTCCTTTAGTTCACTGATAGCCCAACTTTCTGGTCGAGACTCAAGGTAGATTACAAAATTAAATACAAAGCTATTCAATCAGGCAGTAAGGACTTTCTATAAACAATACTTCATCCAGCGTGGTATAGTGGCTACCGTGCCAGGCTAGGATTAGTGAATCCCAGGTTCAAATCCCTACTCTACCACAGAAGTTTGCTGGGTGACCTTGGGCCAGTCACTGTCTGACTGTCAACATCACATCAGAGGAGGGTGTGTGTGTCAGCTTTGTACGCTGCTTTGGGTCTACTCTAGGTAATTAGATCTAAATAAATTCATGTGGTTTAGAGATTAGGTTAGACTACAATAGTTATACTATGGCCTCCACAAGTCAGTCACATCAAACCAGGCTCGGACGTCAGAGTTGCCTGGGCTCACAAGAGCCTGGCTTTGCCATTCTGAGGACTAACCACGAGAGTCATGAAAATGCCGAGGGATGAAGAGCTGAACCCTCCTACACCAAAGATTGTGGAGGCCCTCAGGCAGAAGAAACGGAGTGACAGGCATCCTAGAGAAAGCGAAGGATGAGAAGAGCTGAGGGATCTGTTGTCATAGATACTGCGACTGCGAGACACGCTCAGCTTAGTGAGCACGGAGCAGCGGCAGAAGGCACCCAATGGACTGTGGAGAGGCTCTTAAAAGTGCCAACAAAATGGCTGCCATTAGGCAGGAACAGAGGAGGAGAAGGAGGAGGAGGAGGAGGCAGGGTGTGCTAATGACACATCTGCTTGTGAAACACACACGTTTTAAAACGTGGCCTAGCCAACGGCTGGCTGGCTGAGCACCAGCTCTGTGCTTCAGCCAGATTTATACAGGATGCTTTCCCATGCACTGGCTGCATTCATGCGTCATGTTAGCATGGTAGCAGCACACGCTCTCAGCCTGTTGATTACTAAAGGGCAATGCTTGAGCTGACCAATACCAGGTGCTTTTACCATGGCAATGCCATGGTAGCAGAGGATAGGACCCGTAGTATTGGGTTTAAGCTACATGGGGAACAACTAGATATTTGGAAAAAATTGTTCACAGTCAGAGTAGTTCAGCAGTGGAATCGATTGCCTAAGGAGCTGGTGAGCTCCCCTCCACTGGTAATCTGCAAGCAGCAGCTTGACAGATGCTTATCCTGGATGATTTAGACCAGTGGTCCCCAACCTTTCTGAGGCTGGGGACCGGCAGGGCATCGGGCCGCGCCCGCGGGCCATGCCCGCGCATCAGGCCGCGCCCGCGGACCACGCCCGCACATTGGGCCGCGCCCGTGCATTGCGCATGCACAAATGTGCCATGCGCGGCCAAATCGTGGCCTGGCCCTGATTCCCTCTCCCCGCCCTCCCGCAGTAAGAAGCTTCCCGGGCTGCAAGCTTGCGGCCTGGGAAGTTTTTTACTGCGGGGGGGGGGGCGGGGAGAGGGAGCCGCGGCCCGGCACCATGGCCTTCATGGCCCGGCACCGGGCCACGGCCCGCAGATTGGGGACCACTGATTTAGACTGATCCTGCACTGAACAGGGGTTGGACTAGATGGCCTCCATGGCCCCTTCCAGCTCTAGGATTCTATGACTGGGCATGTGCGAGAAGTTTAAAACCAGGCCCTCAGTACTTAATGTTGGATATTAAGCCTCCGGGGAGGGCGGTAGAGAAGTATGATAAATAAATAAATAAATAAATAAATAAATAAATAAATAAATAATATTTTAAAGGTTCTGGTATCTGGGAGCTGTGATAATAGACATTTCCTGTTTATTCCACTAGCTGATGCAGAGGCAGGCTTTGGTTCAAGCGCTGAATTCAAGTCAGCCTGGGGTTGGTGTTCAGAGTGTCAGAACAGGGTCTTAGAGAGCTAGGCTTGAATCCTCACCTTGCCTTGGAAGCTCACTGGGTGACCTTACACCAGCCTCCCTCGTTCTCTCTCAGCCTTACACTACCTCAGGGTTGTTGTAGAGCCAGAATGGTGTAGTTAAGAGTGGCAGCCTCAAGTCTGGAGAACCAGGTGTGATTCCCTACTCCTCCCCTTCAATATACCCTGGCTTCCAACAAGAGGCTTACTAGCTCATTGAGATCTAGCACAGTTGTAGTGGTTAAAGAGTGGCGGCCTCTAATCTGGAGAACTGGGTTTGGTTCCCTGCTCCTCCTCCACATGCAGCCAGCTGGATGACCTTGAGCGAGTCACAGTTCTCCCACAGCTCTCTCAGCCCCACCTATCTCGTAGGGTGTTGTAGAGAGAGGAAGGGAAAGCAATTGTAAACTGCTTTGAGACTCCTTCAGGTAGTGAAAAGCGAGCAGGGTACAAAAACTCAGCTCTTCTTCTTCACTTCACTCAGAGTCTCCTTATTGCATTGAGAAAGGACTAGGGATGAAGCAGGAGGCACAGTGAGTCAGAAAGGAGCACCCTTGGCGACTGAGGGCCCTTTCCCCAGGAGTCATGTTAAGCCATTACGGGGCAGCTACCCCTCATCCGGGCTCCGGAGGAAGCTGCTTGAATGCCTTTAAGGACCTTACCCTCCAAAGCATCCAGTTTCTCCAGGGGAATTGATCTCTCTAGTCTGGAGATCACTCGTGATTCCAGGAGACCTACAATGGTTGATAATATTGCACTCACTCTCTGCTAGTGCTTGTCACATGGAACAACGGGTGAAGATGAAGAGCTTGTTTTTATACCCGCTTTTCACTACCTGAAGGAGTCCCAAAGTGGCTTACAATCCCCTTCCCGTCCTCCCCCCACAATTGACACCCTGTGAGGTAGGTGGGGCTGAGAGAGCTCTGATAGAACTGTGACAGACTCAAGGTCACCCAATTGGCTGCAAATTGAGGAGTTGGGAATCAAACCCAGTTCTCCACATTAGAGGCTGCCACTCTTAACTGCTACACCACAATGGCTCCCAAGGGGTCCCAGAACTATGATGTACAACTTGGCTCCTGAATGGCCGTAGACAGGCAATGCGACTCCATAATCCAGCCACAGTTCGATCCTGTTTCTCTCCGGTGGACGTCCAGATGTCCCCAAAGGCTCACAAGCAGGGCATGCAGGCCTTGGCTGTCTATGTCAAGATTCAGATATATGATGCCTCTGAGCATGGAGCTTCATTTTGACTGATCACTATTCTTTGTGAATTGGTCTAGCCAAAAAGCCACCTGTAGGGCAGGGCCAGCATTTTGTACCACCAAATCCCATAAATGAATTCTGCCTCATATGGAGGAGGGTTGGGGGAGGGGGTGCGGCAGAGTGGTAAAGTCCACCTGGAATTTACCACTTCTCATCAGTTAACTTCATACTGTGGCTTTTACATTAAACTTTCTGACTGAGCAGGACTCCCCCCCCCCCCCCCCGCCCCAAACCTCATCCTTGTTCCAGAACTCGGGCAGGTCTACTTTTCCCTTCCATGTGGGATTCACATAAAGCTTATGGCCTAGTCCTTCCCACCGGGGACCATTCAGAACAACTGTGTGTGGAGGGGGGCGTAGACTGCATTCCTGTGTGGTTTCCTACTGCAAATACACTCCTGCATGCAGAAAGCTAGCTTATCTGGGGGAAAGTCATGCTAGTTCTTCACACAGACTAGACTTTCCAACATGCAAATACCCAACGGCAAGTAAGTAAGTCAACTCTAAGAGCCTCCCTGTTCTTTCGCCCTTGGTGTCTTCCACAGCACTTTAGCAGTTCAAAATTTTTCTTTGCCTGCTACACTTTCAGCCAAGGATTCACACATCCTACCATTAAAACAAACGAACAAATCTTCTGTGGCCTATACAGAGTCGACAAATTAAGCAAATCTGCATCCAGGCATTTGTTTTGAACTTCTTGTCCTACTCCTGCAAGGGAGGAGATGGGACCCAGAGCTACAAGCTCCATTCCTGACCCCTGGAAATCTTCCCACTTTGAGTGCTGAGACTGCAGCAAGGACTGTTCAGCCCACACAACTGCAAAACAAGCTCCACAGCCTTGAAGGATAGAAGCACACTTCTAAAAGAAAGCAGGAAAAGCGGAGATGCTCTCTATGCCTGTTTTAGGCTGTTTAGGTTTTTTTTGGGGGGGGGGGAGGGGAGAGGACTAAAGGGGAATACAGGACTGCCAAAATAACATCAGATATGGAGAGATAAAACTTTTTCTCCCTCTCCCACAACACTAGAACTTGGGGCAGAGCCGGTTTCAGTTGGGGTGGGGGAGGCAGAGAGTGGCTGCCCCCCCCTCTGATGCCTCCCATCCCACCTGGGCATCCTTCCCCCACTCCCTCCTGAGCCTTCTTGTGGGCTGGTGGTTAACTGGAGTGATCATGTTCCTCTAGCTGGTTCCTTTGGGAAACAGGATATATGATGTGGACGGGCCTCTGCCTGATCCAACAGGACTCTTTTTACCTTCTTTGTTTTGTACCAATCTATGAATCTGCATGGGAGGGAAGAGGGCAAGGTAGAGCCCGTCTTGTCGGATTTTGGAAGCTAAGCAGGGCCAGCACTTGGAAGGGAGACCACCAAAAAAGGCTCTGCAGAGGAAGGCAATGGCAACCCCCCTCTGCTTCTCACTTGCCTTGAGAGCCCTGTGCTGGGATTGCCATAAATTGTTACAACTTGCACACGTACACATGGAGGAATTGGCTTTCCTTCCTCCAGTTTTTAACTGTTTTGTTGTTTATGTTAGACTGTAACTTCTAGGCAAGGCCTATTCTGTGAATTCTGCATACAAAGCTGCACTTTGCAGGCACCTGGAACACTGTCCTATGCAGCTCAACTCGTTGGTCCCAACCATCTCCCCGTGCCTTCTGATTTTCATTCCCCTATGCCTAATTTTAAGTGGTCAATCCTATAGGGATTGCCCCACAGCCAAGGGCATCAATGTGAAAGGGAAGGGTGAAAGGCAGAACCCCGGCCCCCTTCCTCCCCATTGAGTGACTTTAACTGTTAAAGTTTAACATGGCTGTTTTTTCAGTATGCTAATCCAATATCACTTGATTGTTAAAAGGGAAGCCCCTTTCCAAAATGTAAATTGCACCAGGTCTGGCACGCAATTAGTGCCAAATTACCGGGGACCTGGAGGCTCTGAGTGCCTCCTGATTAAAGCTGAAAGCCTTAGGAGAAAAAAAGGGCAAAATCCAGGGAGACACCTGCACACCAGGAAAACGTGCTTTGATGGGAGTGACATCCTGTTGGTGCGCAGAAGATGGAGAGACATAATCAAGGGGATTAAAGGCAGGTGTATGCAGAGGGGCTTGGCGCCACCAGGAAAATGGCTTAAAACATTTGAGCAAGAAGTGATTTCAGCTAAAAGGAAGGTGTATGAAATAGGAGTGGAAGATCACAATACGCTAGAGGTAGATTTTTAGGGCAGTTGAAGGTGGCCTGCTGCTTGCACATATATGCACAAAACCATTGCCTTCCATTGGTCCTAGAGACTGACCAGCAAGTAGGTTTAGTCTCCACGGTGTGTCTTCACTACAGAATACTGCCAGCCCCACGGTTGCTCACATGGTTCTCCCATGCACACAAGTTGGATACACAGCCAGTGAGGACACAACCGGCATTATTTTTACTCTGACAGCAACACAGGACTCTCGCCAGTGAGGGCACACTGTGAATTGGGCCAAGCCACTTCACTTTTTGCCATTTGCCAATGGGGGACTTACAGCCAGATCTAAGACCTCAGTTGCCAAGCATGGGAGACCTTAATTTGGACTGGGAAGAAGGGGCTCTTGGTCCACCCCCAAGTTGCTTCTCTTACCTGTTGGACCCATTAGCCAGGTGTTCCTGATAAATGGAGCAAAGATCTCCCCGAGGATATTTTGTGTGGGGAAAATGGGGTTGGGGGGAGGCAAGACATCCTTCTCCCTGTGTATCACACTCCTGATCCAAATCCATGTTTGAGAATTAACTTCCTATGGGGAATTAATCTGACTGCAGGTCTCCATGTATCAAACATAGTGTGGACTTTGGCCCTTAGAGCATGTCAGTCCAGTGGCTGATCAGCCTTTCTTTTGTGCAAGTGGTCTGAGCGAGATGTCCTTTGGGGCATTTCCAGCAACACAACCCCCATTACGAAGACGGGGGCACTGGGAAGGATGAAAAGGCCAAGGAAGGGGAAGAGCATTACTTACTGGGAGATAACAGTGCCTCCAAGATCCATTCACAAGGCTTGAAAAATCTTCTGGGCTCTCCAAAGATATTAAGCAACAAAAATATTTTCTCTTTTTTTTTTTAAAAAAGCAAACAAATTGGGAGAAAAATGAGACTCGCACGAGGGCGGAGAGAGGGGAGATGAGGAGGAAAATGCTGAGTCGTTAGTCTTCATCACTGAGTTTTCATTTGAGTTCACAGATTAGACGGTTTTCTCCCCTCCCCCCCATAAAAAGAAACAAAAAGCAATGTCCCCTTCCCCGAGGCTGTCCCTAATTGTTGCCGGTTGTCTTCCAGGTGTGTGTCCTGTACACATGCTGTGGGTGGGGATGGGAGTGGGTTAGAGCAAGTCACATGCTCTCACGCTCCGCCCGGGTGGCGTCCATTCCTGTTCGATTGTCTTTCTGCTGGACTGCGGGGTGGGAAGAGGGTTCACGACACGGTCCGGTTCTAAAAAAAAATCACCTCCATGCCATTCTCAAAGAAAGCGAGTTTTAATTTTTTTAAATATATTTTCCTTTATTTTTTTTAAAAAAGGGCATTTATCTCCCTCTCCTTTCCCCCTCTTTTCCTTTTTTTTAATAGAAAAACAAAACAAAAGATCAGTTTTTTTGATTTCCATTAAATACAGAAGTTGAAAAGTGTTCCAGAAAAAGTGCTGGCTAAAGTAGCTCTGAAAGAGAGAAACAGAGACAGAGAGAACAAGACGAGACATATACATCAAAGTATTCTGCTGAAGCATTTTGTTAGAACATTTATTCTGGATGGAGTTAGAGTGACTACTGATAACCTTTTTGACACAATTATCCTCTTATTAATATCTGATGTTTCAGTGACCCACTTTGAAGCACCCCCAGCTTCCATTTATTTACAATTGAGATGAGGAACTGGCAACCCACAGCCCCCCCTCCAAGCAATTTCATCTGCCCCCCCCCCCACTGCTAAAATCCTTAGTGAACTGAAATCCTGTTAGAAGTGTTGCCCACAATTTCACTCACAAGGGAACACATTTTGTAGCTGTCCTTGTCAAGGAACACATCCTGTCCCAACACATTTTGTGTTCCAAGAATGTCAAGCATACGGCCTGGGGGTCAGAACTGGCTTGTCTGGGGCTCCTACCTGGCCTGTAAGCAACTGATGGGAGAAAAGGAAGGCAGAAGGATGACTGGGGGAGGGGACAGGTGAGAGGGCGAGCACAGGCCATGAGGGATGTGTGGTCAAAGCTGTCAAGAGATAAAAAGGAAATGGACAGGGGGCTAAGAGGCTGAGGTGGGGAAGAATGGAAGCAGAGTCAAAGAAAGAGGAGGCATGTGCCAAGAAAAAAAAATCAGACTGTTTCAGATCTGGCCCAAATCGATTTGGGCCAAATCCAAAGCACCCAAAGCATCCTTCCTTGGCTTGGATTCAGCCAAGTAGATTTGGTTGAATCCAAAGTGATTTGGCACCATTAATCAATGGTGCCATTAAAATCAATGGGGAATTTTCCCTTTCCATCTATTCTGTGGTCTCTCTCTCTCTCTCTCTCTCTCTCGGTGGGGGGCGTGTTTGAGATAGAGGCACCAAATTTGCAGCGTAGCTGTGGAAGCCTCTCCTCAAAAGAACCCCCAAGTTTCAAAAAGACTGGACTAGTGGTCCCAATTCTATGGGCACCCAAATAGGATTCCTGCATCCAACCTCCATTGTTTCACATGGTGAGGCAAGAACAGATCACCTTCCCCCCACCACTGGAAATAATAGAGATTGGACGGGGACACCCTTTTTGGGTGCCCATAAAATTGGAACCACTGGTCCAATCTTTTTTAAACTTGGGAAATTTTGATCCTTTTAAACTGCATGGCTGAATGGTGCCTGAATTGAAGTTTGAGGATTTGGGTACTTTTCAAAAAATCCAAACCAAATGGAACATGCCTGATGCTGCTGCTGCTGCTGCTGATGTCGTCATCCGTTCAGTAATGTCCGACCCTCGGTGATTCTATAGGAAAGTCTTCGCCACGTGCCCGACTCTGACTGGGCATGCCTAGTTTCCCCTCCTTCGACTAGGGTTGCCTGCTCTGGGTTGGGGAAAACCTGGAGACTTTGGTGGTTGAGGCAGGAATGGGCGGGATTTGGAGCGGGGAGGGGCCTCAGTGGGATATAAAGTTATGGAGTCAACCCTCCAAAGCAGCCATTTTCTCCAGGGGGACTGATCTCCAGAGGATTCCCAGGCCCACCTGGGGACTGGCATCCCAGTTTCTAGCCACAGCTCAGTGAGGACTGGTGAAGCCACTGCAGGGGGGAGGAGCTAAGCGGCCAGCACTGCCATCACTGCACCAATCAGCTTCAAATTTTGTCAAATGGTCGATTATGGGAGGGGGGGTGAGGCGTGCGGAGCAGCAGTTTGCCAATGAAGGGATATGGGGCCAGGGGGGGATGGGAGCTTTCTTGTGTGGGCTTTTCTGAGGGAGAAAAAAGGACCCTGATGTCCCCGCTGCATGTATGAACAGCTGCAGAGCTGGGAGGCAGATTGTGTGTTGGGGTGGGTGGACACGACAACCTCCCTCCTCCCCCCAACCTGTCCGCAGCCTGTAAGGGAAAAGAAGTTGCAGGAGGGCAAAAAGCATCCCCTGGAGGATTCAGAAACAGCTTCTCTATCAGACCTTTCCGTAAGACGCTCCCCCCCCCCCCGGGAAACTCAGGAAGAATGGTAACTGTGGGGAAGGGTTAGGGGGATCTGGGAGAGCCAGGTTCAGAACCCTCCCTCCTCCTGAGCCAGGACCCTGTCATCTGGATCACATGGGGCCTGTTCACTCAGCCTGGCCCATCTTACAGGGTTGTTGTTGCTGGAGATGGGGTGGTGAAATGTCTCAGTGACCCTCCTCAAGATCCTCAGAGGTAGAATTAGGGAAGAGGAGAAACAAAGAGCGAGAGATGGATTGTAGCCATTCCTGACTAGTGAAGCGGGTTGAATGGGGATGCGTACTGAAAAATGACCTTTTTTACTTGTAAGGACCATGACTCATCTCCTAAAAATACTAGATATACAAGAACTAATTTGTATGTAAATATAAAGTCCTCCCCCTTTTATGATATCCCTGGGGAAAAACGTTGTCTTGCATATGATTAAATACATTTATTGGCGCTTTTGTGAGTTCCCCAGTAAATCAATATCTTTCACTGCTAGGAATCAATTGCTTTTGTTTGTGTTTTGAGTTAAAAATTGTATCAATAATTGGGTTTGCCTGTGTCCTTTATAAAGTTTATATCTCCAGTACTTGGCATTACATTTTATGGCACATGTGGCCCAACCTGACAAAGTGAGATTTATGTTAGATTTGGCCCTTGCAACAAATGAGTTCGACACCTCTACTCTGTTGCATTTTAAGTCACTGCAAACTTGTTGATCATGCCCTGAGCCATCTTTTTGCCCCCCCCCCCCTTTGGTATAAAATGTCCAGCTTGATAAAGTATTCTGTGGAACATGAGAATCTTACTCCTTTTTTCCTGGTATTTTGGTTGGTTGGTCCTAACACACAAAAAATCAAGCAACGTTTGTTTCTACAATTTGTTGGGGAAAAGAATTCTTCTTTTTAAAACTCTGTGTATGCATGCATGCAAGAAAGAGACAGACAGGAAGGGAGCGAGAAGGAGGGAAGGAGAGGCGTGGGGTGGGATCATATCATTCGGCAGGAACTCCACTGGACAATATGGAGAAGGCAGAATGTGATGAGGTGACTTTTGTGTAGTGGAGTGTATTAGTTCCATGACACAAAATGACATCACATTGTAAGTTCCCCCACCCAGCAAGTGGCAGCCAATGAAGTGGAATGTGGGTGGACCACCTCACAAAAGAATGACAACATCACCCTAGACATGACATTACAATGTCATTATACAATGTCCAGTTCCCACCTTGGTGTGTTTTGCAGCTAATATGCAAGCCAGATCTGGGTTTCTTTGGAGATACAACCTGTGTCTTGGCCACACCCTTTCTGGGCTGCAAAAGGGGTGTGTGTGTCTCAGTGTGACTGAATATACTTCTGTACACAATCCCCCCTGTGCATAATACTAGCATGCTAGATGCAGGAGTTTTCTACGTGTTGGAAATCCTTTTTCTGCAGAGGAACCGTTCATCGCTTGAGCCCCCATCTGTAGTCTGCAACCTTTGAGAGACCCAGGCCTGCAACTTGATTGCTGAGCTTGCAAAAAAAAGCTATGAAGCATCTCACCATCTCCCAGAGCACAGTCCCCCCCCCCCCCCCCAATATCACAGTTGGTCACTGACATTTTAATGGATGGGAAACTCTATCTTAAATTCACATGCAGTGCCTCTCTGCTCACTTGTAGTCTTATAATTCAAGGGGGAAATAAGGCCAAGCAAAACATTAAAAGGAAAGGGGGACATTCAGAGCTCACATTTTCACCCTGCAGCATTTGGCAGACACCACCAAGTAAACGTGATGCTTTCCACTGCCAGCTCACTGGACAGCATAAGCCTCGGAAAATTATCTGTACAACCGCTGGCATGAACCAGTTTTTATCTTAATCACCAATTTCAGTTCTCCAAAAATCACGGGGGGAGGGGGTGGTGGATAGACCTACCCAAATACAGATCAACATCTAGCTTCGCCTCCATATGTGTGGATAAGAGTTTGATTCCTGCTTGTACATGAATACACATTTGCAATCTGGCCTTAACATGGGACAGCCAGTCAGATTTGGGGAGGGGAAATCCCCTCATGCCACTGTGTGTATCTTGAATGCAACAGAAACAGAGTACACCAGGAGTCCTCAACCCCGTTGAATCTGTGGGCTTTTGGAATCTAAAAAACAGGTTGCAGATGCCACCTCGAAATGGCTACCATTGCAAGGGACATTGCCAACCACAAAATGGCTGCCACAGGGACTGCGGCTAATAGAAAAATCTTGGCAGTTTCCGAGCTAAGCATTCTCCTAGAATGGAGGCTGCTGTTTCTGAACGGGGGCTCCCTGCAGACCCAAAGATGATGCCTCCAGGGTTCTTCTAAAGCACCTCCTTTTCCAAAGAGGTGAGGGGGGTGAGCCAGGATCAGCTCTTATATTTCAGGACGAAAGTGGGCACCAAGGAGCACACTGGGGGGTGCTATAGGGCTAACGGACATGACATAGGGGATAATTGTACTACATTATGTCCTTTACTGGGGTTTCTGTTTCGGGAATAACCTATGCGGTCTGAAAGGGCTTGTATCCCACGTATTTATGAAAATGCTTCTTTCCCCAAGAGTGACCCAAATTGCTCTGTTAACAAAATGATCTGTGCAAGCAGTCTGAACTTCAATAGCTTGCTTGAAAAGCATTCTCAAGGTCCATTAAAACTCTAGCACATTTCAGGAGCAGCAGAAGACTGAGCAGGCTGGGGTTGGTACTTCTTTCTTATCTATGGGCTTTTGTTCTCCTTCATTTGAGGGGTGCTTCACAAGGGTCATGCAAAAGACGGCTTCCCAGAGGCCCACTAGGTTACAGCTATGTGCTTTTGCGTTAGACAGTTCGCATGTCTGACACTAAATTGGAGCCAGTGTGGTACAGTGGAGTGGCTGTCAGTCCAGGATCTGCGAGAACCAGGTTTTCCAACTACAGGCAACTAAATCTCCCCTTGGGCTGCTCATTCTCTCCTATCTCAATGTCCCTTGCAGGGTGATTCACGGGAGGGTAAGATGGGGGAAGGGAGAAGGACGTTGTAAACAACTTGGGAGTCCATACTGGGAGGAAAGCAGGGCCTTAACAGATAAAGAAGTGACGTAACCTCTCCCAATCATGGCTCACTTGTCTTCAAAACTCAAATAGACTTCAGATATCATCACTGCTACTCACCAGGACTCATCCATACGTTAACAGAGAGCACAGCAATGGAACTGGGGCAGTGTGCCATTAGTTCAGTTGGGGACACCCCCGTGGGTACTCCATGGCGTCCCCCAAGAGACCAAACATCTCCCCCTGGGACCACGTGGAGACCTTTCTCCACACAGGCCAAACTCCCAATCTCAGTTGGGCACCCAAGGCACAGGAATTGAGGAGATCACACAACTCATATGTAACTCTTAAACAGGACGGGGACCCCAGACATTACTCTGTGTTCTCCATACTGTCTGACCTGGCCTCTGTAAGATTCTCCATTCAGGGTGACATTTAGAAACCCACTTTCATAGGAACTATCAACAACCATTTCTTGAGACAACGCAGATCCGAAATTCTTCCTCATCATCCTGGGGAGCAGCGAGGCCTGCTTCCCTCACGAGGCAGATCTCAGAATTAGGAAAGGGGAGAACTTCTGCAGTGGACAACTTATCACTAGTCCTCATTTTACCACAATGTCCCTGATTTAGTAATTTTACAATTCCCTTAGCTGGCACAACAGAAATAATGGCACAATACACTAGGAAGCCAAGGCAGCCCCTCCCCTCCAAAAGGCATGCCACTCCCCTTCTGATGTCTCTTTCATCACCTACCCTGAAACAAAACCTCGTTGTCCGGTTGGCACTTCAGATGACACTACAATGAGGTGACTGTGAACGTGTCCTCAGGATGTTGTTCTAGCATTGGACCCAAAAACCCACTCTTCTGGGCTCCAGCCATGATGGGGTGCCCTTGCGGTGCAAAGTTGGGGTACCTGTAGTTGTCCTGCAGGGGCAGCATAGAGTCTCTTGGGACTGGGGAGATATTCAAGTCATTCATCAAGGGGCAAATGTAGGCCCCTCGGTGGTGAGCCCTGGCCATGTCCATTGGTTCCTTCTCGCTCTTGGAAGGGTTGCTGCTGGGGGGGCTAGTCAGGTGGGGGTTGAGGCAGGAAGTGTCTGGGCTTCTCCCCATGAAGTCCATGAGCATGCTGACCCCAGCTTTGTTGTCATAGGGGGGGCTGCGGGTGTTGGAGGTGGGAGAGTACCAATAGCCTGGGTTTTTGCAACTGGGGGACTCGTAGTGTGGCTGAGACATGGGCAGGTCCCGGCAGGTCATATGCGCAGCTGAGTGGGACAAGCTCCCAGCCCCTTGCATGCTGTGTTTGAGTGAGTCGCAGGCTGGAAGTTTCCGGAGGTCACTGGACCGCAAGTCCTCTTTAAAGGCCAAGGTTGGAGAGCAGTTGGGTGAGAAAGCTTTTTGCAAGCCTGTTTCGAACACAGTCTGTTGAGGGGGTGGGGCAGCCAGCTGGTGAGGGATGCTAGGGAAATGTTTGCTCTCCAGGTCCGGTTGTCCAAGTCCAGGGGAGTCGCTCTGGAACCCTTGCCCAAAGGTGCCATCGGAAGGAGTGGAAGGATTCATGGAGTAAGGCCCTGCGTAGTCACATGGGTCTCTTTCACTGAGCCCAAAGCCCCGGGATTGGGAGGGTAGAGGGGACATACTACTGTCTCCACTGTAGTAATCCAGGCCAAGGTCAGTACTGTCTTGGAACAGTGGGTTCACCGGCTGGGATTTGGCAGGGAACTTGGTTTTCCCTGTGCCCCTCTCCTTTTTGGAGGCACAGGCTCCCCGAGAGCCCCGGGGCTGCCTGGCCCCGGTGCCTCGTTTGGAGGGATATGCGGATGTTGTGAAATTCAGATGGGCAGCATCGAATATGTCCACTTTCTTCCTTCTTCCGCGTCCCGGCTTGGAGCTGCTCTGGAACAAGACACTCTGGTTCCAGTTGTAACCTGGGGCAGAAGAGGACTCATTCCAGTCCATCATTAGCTTCTCGAGGCTAGAGAGGCTGGATTGACCTTCGCTAGATGAGGCCTCACTGTTGGCCCTTCGGTAGCCAGCTGGCTGGTTGAACTGGGTGCTGTCAGAGGAGGATTCAGAGAATGTCTCCGACACCGTTTGCTGCTTGGCTTTCTGCGGTGTGTAGTTGGAGATGTCTAGGATCACGTTTGGCTCGTTAATATGGCAGTCAAAGCCTGGATTGTAGAGCTGGCTGAAGGCATCAGAGCTCCAGTCCAGGCTGCCGTAGCCTTGCCGGAAAGCCCACTGGGAGGCACTAGGGAACTGTCGACAATTCTCGGGCGAAGGCTGGAAGGAGGCCGAACCTTTGGGAACCATGTAGCCACCGGGGGACACAGTGCTGGCCCGACTATCGCACCTCATGGGCGTGTGAGAGGAGCTGGAGAACTGGCTGGGATCCGAACTGCTGAAGAAAGAGGCCTTGCTCAAGGGCAAGCTGGGTCCCGATGTCTGCTGGGCGTAGCTGACGCTATGGGCACTGCTTGGCGAGGAGGGCAGGCTGTTGCCACTGCCGTAGGTGAAGCTGCAGTCCTTGTTGTTTGAGCAGTCTGGCGTGGCATGGTATGGCTTCCCTTGCTGAAACAGGCTGGCGGAGGACACGTTCTGCCCTCCGCCACCGCCGCTGCTGCTGTAGCTGCCGTACTGTGCATAGCTGGAGGCGGCTGTGGAATGAGCCGTGGGGGACCTGGAGACAGCTGAAAGGGGTGCCAGCTTTTGGAAGGCGTCTGTGCCACGGCACTCCGAAGGAGCCTGAGACAGGTTGTATCCCGCCGCTCGGTTCGGAGGGAACGACTGCCGGCTTGGCATGACATTATGGAAGGGAGTCTCGGTAGTCGCAGTCGGGGCGGTGGAGGCAGGGGTCCCTTTGCCTCCCCGGCTTGGATACGACACCATGCCCCTCTGGGTGGCGATGGCATTGGGAGGGGCTGTGTAGGTGGTAGCGGCTTTCCGGGACTCCGAGCGAGAGTTTGAGAGCGCAAAGTCCAGCAGATCGGAGGAATCGTCTGAATCTAGCAGGGAGCGGAAGTAGCCCGTGAAAAGACTGTGTCTCTCCTGGCTTAACTCTGACTGCGACGACGGATTGCTGCCACTGTAGAATCCACTCCGGCTGGAAGAACTGGTCTCCACTGTGGATGAATGGAAGGTCCGAGAGTCAGCACCTTGGTAACTGCAGTTCCGGTTCGTCTGGCTGGACAGGTGTCCATGGTGGGGCATCCAAGGGCTTTCCTTGTCTCCGCTCCATTCAGAGGCCCCATCGTTGAAGTTCTGTCCAAGGTTCTGCTCGGGAAACAACACCCCGTTCTTGCGGGACCGCCTCTTCCTCTTAGGCTTGTCCATGGAATCCGGTTCTTGGCGGCCTCGTTTCCGTGGAGGCGCGGGGTCGGCATGCATGGCGGCTACCGGAGTTGCCTTCTTCTTCTTGCCGATGCCTTCAAAGAAATCGCTAAAGGAGCAGCGAGACGAGCGGGCAGAGTGTCCTCCTCCGCGGCCAAACCCTCCCCCCTTGCCACCACGCCGGCGGAAACCCTGGACCCGGTGCAAAAAGTGGGAGATGCTTTGAGTGTCGGGGGCCTGGTGGATGGAATCTGGTTCACTCGGGGTCCAGCAGCGTGGTGGGGAGCAACGTGCGGAGCATTGGCTCTGCCGGTTGAGGAAGGCCAGCTTTGCCAGGACATCTGAGTAGTCAGCCTTACTGTCGTTGGTGTCAGCAACGTACGAGGGTTGTGGCGATGCCAGCTTCTGCTTCCTCCTCCTCCGTTTCTTCACCTCTGGGGTGGGCTCCTTCGGTTTGCAGGGCCCCAGCATCAGGTTTTTCGGGGGCCTCCCCCGCTTCCGCTTGAGGATAATGGGCATCTCACCAGGAGGGAAGACCACGACCACGTTACGGCCGTTGTTCTTCATCTTCAGCAGTGGGGTGGGTTCCATCGAGGGGTAAGTGGTCAGCTCTTTGCCTTCCAAGTTCAAGTTACTGCTCAGAGAGGATACTTTGTACGTTGTCTTGTTCCGCCGCCCAAGGGAAACTGGGATCTTGGCCATCTTCACCACCATTCTGCGCACACCACGGCATTTGGGCTTTGGTGCGGGCAGGTTGGCAGGAGCCTTCTGACTGTCCTCTAAGTCCAAGGGGGAGAAGAGGGGATCCACCTCTTCACTTGCCGCCATGGCCGCCATGGGCATACTCACTTCCTCTGGCTGGGCCACAACCACTTCCACCGGTACAGGTGTGGGGAGGACCCTGGTCTCAGCTACAATCTCTGCCCGCCGTCCCCGGCCTCCCCTCTTCCGGCGGCAGAGAATCTTTGGTTTATCTGTTCTGCGTAGAGCGTATTTCCTGTGATCATCCCTGCCCCGTCCTGCCCCTCGCCTTACGACGCCTCTCACAGAGCAGCCAAGGCGGGGCTGGGGTTGTAGCGGGTGTGTCCTTAAGGACTCGTCTGTCCCCAAATGTGGCTGAGAGTCTAACAATTTGGGAAGGGGGTCTAGCAGCTGAGCTTCAGAATCCAGAAGGTGGGCTTGGGAGTCAAGCAGCTGATGATCCAGGGCCCCTAAGGACTGCAGCCCTAGCGGCTCGGAAAGGGGCTCCAGGGATTGGAGAGAGAGTGATTCAGACAACGGTTCTAGAGCCTGCAGCTCCAGAGGCTCCAGAGTCTGCAGCCCGAGTGGCGCGGGCAGCGGGTCTACCGTCTGCAAGGCCAGAGGCTCTGGAGGAGGCTCTAGAGACTTGGAATCTACTAGCTGTGGCTGGTGTTCTGGAGACTGCGAACGGATGGACTGGGGTTTCGTGTCCAGTCCCTGCCGTTCCAGCAACTGGGAGTGGGACTCCGGATGCTGATGATCTAGCAGCTGAGGGCCTGGGCAGGCCAGAGAAGCCAGCTCACTCAAGATATCTGTGTCAGCAAGCTCGGTATAATCAGTGGTATCGGATTCCGAGCTGCTGCTTTCCTCCAGGCTGCTGGGTTCCTTCAACGCAGGACTGCTCTGTTTGGCTGAGTACTGGGTACTCTGATTGTCCCTCTCTGCCTCTTCCGCATAGAGGCCAGGCTGACTCTGCTTGGGCAGCTCTGTTTTGGTGCAGCCCTGGGTCACTGGCTCCTCTGGACTACGGATGCTGTTTGCCAGCAACGGCGAGGAGTAGAAACTGTACTGCAGTCCCTGGTCCCTGCCCTCCTCGCTAGGCGGCGCGTGGCTATCAAACGGCAGGCCGCTGCAGTCCAGGTGAACACCACAGCTCTTCAGGTCTTGGGAGAGGCGGTTTATGTCCTTCATGATATCAATGAGCTGCACCACAGGGTAGAGGTTGATGCGCCCGTTGCCACACTTGCTCTTGAGCAGGGAGATGATGTTGTCAATGTTGCACCTGCCAGAGGCCAAGGTGGCGTTGGAGAAGGTCTTGGCAGCTCTGTCCTGGATAGCTGTCTCGTCCAGGGCCCAGGCAACACCAGGGCAGTCCAGAGCACTCACTGGCTGCAACTCATCCGTCTTGACGCTGCCCTGGCTGTGGGGGCTCTTGTACCGGTCAACTGTCTCAGCGTGACGAAGCGAGCCAGATTTGTGGTCCCGGCCTAACGATGAGCAAGAACCCTCCGGGAAGCTGAGCATGCTGAATGACAAGCCTTTCTCTGCCTTTGGACCAGGATGCCCTGCCTGGTAGTACTTTGGCTCACGGGAGTAATCAGAAGAGCTGTGGATGGTGCCTCCTAAGGACGGGACCTGGGATTTCAGGCGCCTCCTTAATTCGTCTTCACCAGCATGCCTCTTCACAGAGCAGTTGCTGGTATGAGCGTCTGCAAACATAGAACTCTGACCTGGAAGAGACAAAGAGGGGATGGTAATCTTCAGGAGGGCCACTGGCCGTAAGAATATAAGGAACACTCCCCCCCCCCTCCCCCGGTTTCATTGTATTTACATTGCTTATAGCCTGCCTTTCTCACTGGGACTCAAGACAGATTACGCAGATAGAGTCAATGAGATCCGTAGGATGGGATGTTCCATAAACAATAAAATAAAGACTTGGGTTGCAGGACTAACCAGAAACAGAACTGAAGGAAAGCAAACTGCTAGCCTGACACATTAAAAGAAGCAAAATTACATAGCAGGATCCAGCTTACAGCAAGCTATACCCCGCAAGCCTCTAAAACTTTACCCAAGTGACTTTGTGAATCATTTAGCACAGTGCCACTCTACTGCCTGTGTAGAAAGGCCCTCTTGAATAATTCAGTTTCCCTGGTTTGCAGAAAGTCAGGAGAGCAAGAGCCTTCCTGACCTCCTCAGGCAGGCCGATCCGCAAAGCGGGGGCCACAAAAGAGAAGGCATGTGTACGGGCAGCTCCTGATGTTGCCCATTTGCAGGCTGGCACCTGCAGATGGTCCTGCTTAGGGGAGGGAAGCTGATGGGATGGAGCACAGAGTGGAGATAGTCTTGCAGGGATGAGAAGGTGGGCTGTGAAAGGCTTTGGGAGTGGTAACCGATACTTTTAAACGGAGCTCGGTAACCGATGGGTAGCCAGAGGAGTGACGGCAGAACGAGACTATTAGGCATGTTGTTGTTGTTATTATTATTATCATTATCATTATTTGATTTTTAGCCTGCCAGTCCTGGAAGGCTCGTGGCGGGTTACATTTATTAAAAATCCCAATAAAATACCCCTAAAAATACAATAATATCTTGACAGAAACCAACATCCAAAACATATGTGGTGAGATAGCACAACTAGAGTACCCCCCTAAAAACCAACTCCGGGGGTGGCATGTGCCACCTAACTATCACTAACAGCTGTACAGAACAGCATTCGGTCCGAACTGTAGTTTCCAAGCTGATTTTAGGGAAGACCAAAGGACATTACAGTAGTCCAGTCCTGACATAACTCTGGCATGGATCCAGGTGGCCAGATCAGGTGAACCAAGATAAGGCGCCATTTTTGGGGCTAGGCTGAGTGGGAAGCAAGTCTTTTATTGATAATGGTGTTAACTTGCTTCTCTAGTAATAACCCCAAGTCTTACCAAGTCGGTGGGGGTCTGCTGAACCCCACGGAAAGTATGGAGCATCATGTCCTTCAAGAACTCTGCCTTAACAACTAGAAATACTTCTGTCTTTCTAGGATTTAATTTCAATTTGTTCACCCCTAGCCATTTAACCACAACTGCCAGGTAGCGTACCATCATCTGTATATCACTGACAGCCAACCCCTGAACTATGAATGATTTGGCCTAAGGGTTTACACAGAGATTGAAGCACATGGGGGATAGGAGTGCACCCTGTGCCATCCCACAGGGCATGCCCAACACTATCCTGTGGCTATTCTACGGATCAGGAGATGGCACGATCCACGTAATCCAGCATCCCATTTTTACACAACCAACAAAGCATGGAGGCCAAGGCCTTTTAGCATGGCTATGTGCTGCCTCTCTGTGCAGGGTTCCCCTTCACTCACCATGGCTAGCAGCCATTCATGGACATCTCCTCCATGAATCCGATTTCCTAATCTATGCTGGTGCTACCACCGTGTCCACTGACAATGGTAACGACTTGCTTAGTTTCTGCAGGGAAGGGAGTGGCTGATATCAAGACAGCACCCATTTTTGGGGCTCTTGAACATTACAACTGTCTCCCTGGAGCAACACCTTGCAGCAAAACAACATGATATGCATGATGCAGAGACAGTGCCTAAAACGGCATCCCTGTGCCAAGTTCCCCTTTCTTCTGAAATGAGTAGAAAAACCTGCTCCCATCTGGTGATGTCACTGTATTAAGCTTCTCTGTCCCTAATTGTGGCAACTAACGGGGCATAGCAGAGAGGTTTGATAGCCAAACATGGAGTTAGAGTGGCTATGGAGGGGAAGGTACCAAAAACGGCATCTCTTATCCCACAAGCTCTTCCTTTCCAACATAACCTACAGGAATGAGACAGGGAGGATGCGGCTTTTAGTTTCATCTCCATGTTGCAGGTAACAGGTGATTCCAGATATACATGGAGAGGATAGCAATAGGCCATCTTAAAACTGTATTTTATCTTAGCTGAGGTAATACACCCCTGGTGGGTAGAGTTTTTGCTGGAAGGAGACCTCACAGCAATGTTTTGGCCAGCGACTGGAGCCAGGCTCTCCTTCCTCTTGCTTCTTCAGCCACAGGGAACACAAAGAGGCTTGCGACCAAGATGTCACAGTCCAGAGGCCTTTTAATTTGGCTGCCATTTCCCCCAGGAAGGACCTGTGCAGCAGTCCCCAAACAACCCAAGCAGAGCGCTTCTGTAGAGGACTCCTTGTAGCCACCCCTCCACCCAGCATTCTGGCATTTTCCGACTCTTCAAACAGCTCAATATGTCTGCTGGGAAACCTGAAAGTCTTAGACCAACAAGGGAAACTAGTACCCAGAAAGGTAGCTGGAACAACAGAGTAGTGCCTGCGACACCCCTCCTGCAAAGTGTGTCAAGTCCCTCACCTCTCTCCTTAAACTCCCTGCCCCAATGTCTTTAAGAGTTTCATGCTTCCAGCACTACGTATAGGGCCGTAGCTTACCCACTAGGGGTGGAGGAATTCCTGCCCTCTGTGGCCCATCCTCACTCCAGCAAGGAGCAGGGGGGAAATGCAGGGGTCAGAACTGTGTCCGGAAATGTTGCACGGCCAGTTCCGATCACATAACAGGAAATTACATCATCATGATGCAGGATTCACTGTTCTTATTATATATTTTCATTGTTCTTTTATGCCCAATGTATAGTTTATCTATCTTACACGGTATACTGACAAATAGGTGTTTTTTTAAATAAATTTTGATCCTGTTTTTAAAATATTGTTTTTAATAATTTTGGAATAATAGGATCTTTCCATTACATGTTTTAAATATAAAATTACTATCTACATTCCATGAAGAGCAGTCCGCTCTGCAAACACAGCCAGTTGGTGGTCCCTGGCCCCAAGGAGGTACGTCTGGCCATAATCAGGGCCAGGACATTTTCTGTCCTGGCTCCTACCTGGTGGAATGAGTTCCGGGAGCAGATCTGGGCCCTGCTGGAGCTGGCACAGTTCCTAAGGGCCTGTAAAGACAGAGCTCTTCTGCCAGGCACTGGGTGAGCCCAGTGAAGCTGTAATATCTCCTGGGTCCTCCCTATCATAAAAGACGCCCCCAGACCTAATGCTAATTCTGGGAGAGTGCACAAAGAAACTGGAATTGTTGATGCTACTATTTGGATATCGATAGCCGATGTCAAACTAAATTGCTGCTCAATTTTAAATTTTATCTAACTGTTTTAACTTTGTTGATGTTTGGACAACATGATGCACACTGCCTGAGCTGGTCCACTGGGAGGGAGGTATATAAATTAAATAAATAAAATATGAAATTGTGTTTTTATAGATTCCCCCAGACAAAACCTACACAACAAAACACATAGGGGCTTCGTAAAATAAATTGTTCACTTATCACTTGGCATTTCCCCCTTTTTGATTTGTGATATATGGATGAGAACCATTTTCTTCTTTATCCTTTCCTCTCTAATTCCAGGCAGAAATGATGCCTCATGGGATGCTGTTCTGTGAGCCTCCCCCCGCATCTTCTGGGGGGGGGGTAGCCAGCCTCCCAAGGGCTGGCAGACATTACCAGGAAACAACTCTCCTACAGTATTTATTCATTAAAATTAAAATGCCTTTTGTCCCAACTCAAGCTGGCTCATCAAGCAATATTTGACTTGTAAACAACCAACAATTGTTTAAAAGTGATGCCAGATATCAAGTGCCTGCCTGGAAAAGATGGCGATTCATTTCTCATGAGAAATGGACTGCGCAGGGGCCCTCCCTGCCTCTTCAAGGAAGACGTTCCACATAATGCTGGAACTGCATCCAAAAGGCAGTGGCTGACTGGATACCTTGCAAGGAGAGCACAAGGGAGAAGAGGCTGCCCTGGGATGATCCTAAGCAGCCAACGAGCTCATAACTGGAAAAATGTGACAAGCCCTGCCAAAAGAACACACTCAAATGACAGAGGTCTTGAACTGGTCTATGGGTGGGACCGAACCATCGGCTGATGTTGCCTGACCATCTATTAAAGAGTCCTGTGTCAGGTTTGCTCGCTGGCTGGTGGGATCTGGAGACTTGCCTAAGCCTTCGCTGGCCTGCACACTGTCCTTACGGTGCCTTCGGCTTTATGGGGAGGATAGCTCCAATAAGGCTTTTAGCTCCAGTCCCTTTCATTATGTGGCACTTGGGGATCACGCTTGATGTGGCTCGCGCAAGTAACGCTAGGAGACAGAGACATGCTGATCCGCTCGGGGAAAGGACACAGCCTTGCAAGCCATCCGAAAGCACCCCCACACACTTGTCTTCATGCCGTGTCCTTTATCAATGTCAGCCAGAGTCCTGCCATGAGGCCAGGTGAAGCGGCTGCATCAGGAGGCGGGTTACGGATGGACCGCAAAGTGCAAGGCAGGCGGATCTGCCGGGTGAGTCATAATCCAACCGGAACGCTTCTAGGCTCTTGCACAATCCTTTGCCATTCTCTTGGCTTTTGCACAGGAGAACCTACTTGTCGGGTTGTGCCGTGTTGTGTTTGCTAGGGGGAGGGAGGGAGAGATTTGAGTTTTATAGCTCAGGAAGAAAAAACTTGGGCCAGCCTGGATGCCACCAGCATTGCATTCTGGCCATGTGGGGCAGGTTTGGGGATGGGCTACCTTTATCTCCAACTGTTCTTAGAGCTCCTGGGTTAGATGGGTTGAAAAACAAGTTGGAAAAATTATTAGGGGTCTGCATCATAATGGCTATTAGCCATTAGAGCTGCATGGGGTTTCTTTGTTTTGTTTAACAAAGCAAACACTTAAATTATTATTAAAAAGAAACATTCACAGGCTGACAGGCTTTCTAACTCAGATACAATGTTCTTATATATATTACCAGCTCTGTTGCTGATGTGTTTATAAGTAAAATTAACACAGTAACATGCTCTGGAATCAGCCTCATACATAGACCACGAACAGAGAAGCCAGCACTGGAAAACACCTTCTGCAGGCAGAAGCGACCCTGGGACACAAAGGCAAACCTTGGGGAATATTATGAGGTTAGTGATCTTAGAACAGAGGTAGTCAAACTGCGGCCCTCCAGATGTCCATGGACTACAATTCCCAGGAGCCCCTGCCAGCATTCGCTGGCAGGGGCTCCTGGGAATTGTAGTCCATGGACATCTGGAGGGCCGCAATTTGACTACCCCTGTCTTAGAAGGTTGCAATTCTGTTTAGGACTGCCACATCAGACATTCACAGAAACAGATAAATGGGAAATGACTTCTTAGGCTTCAATTGTTTGAAATCTTTAATTTTTTTAACATCCCTACTGCACATAGTATCCCAAAGAGGACCTCTGAATGCTGAAGCAGAATGCCTCGTGGCTGCCAGACGAAGGGGATTGGCAGTCAAAAGCGAGAGCAGCCATTTGCTTGTGGGCTTCTTTTCAGCATTTCACCAGCCACTGTGGGAAACAGGATGCTGGACGAGGCAGACCACTCCCCTGAGCCTTCAAAAGCAGCTACATGCTTGCTCCAAGGCAAGTGGAAGGACGAACACCTACAAAGTTACTATACTTCAGAGAATGGGAGACAAGAGGGGGAGTCAAGCTCATCTTCAGTGATTTAAAAGAATTACTGGGTTATATTTATATATGCCACCGTGTTGCTGTGCAAGGCAAAGGGCACACATAGAAACACACTTTCTAGTGTCTGTCCACCCTTCCCAAAGATCCACAGCGAGGAGGACATTTGTGTTCAGATATGGTACAAGTGGGCAGGGTATCGTATCTGAAGAATTAATGGGTTGGGTAGAGAATTACCAAATGGTGCAGGCACGGAACTGGCTAGTCCCTAATCAGATCACAACTGCAGTCCAAATGGTACCCATGTCACATCATCATAAACGGCAAAAGATTCATGACAGTTACTGAGTGCTACCAAGAGGGACTGTGCTGCCTTCATGTGCAAAACCATGCTGCTGGAGTGCTAGGGAACTGATAATTCCACCCCTGAAAGGCAACTGATGCAGACAGCCTAAGAAGAAATGCCCATTTATTGCACGATAAATGAGTGGTCCAGGATGCAAGATGCTGCCGTGTAAGACAAGGGAACGCCAATATTTGAAAAAGTCCTGGGTTCACTACTCACCTTCTGCTTTGCTGCTCCTGCTGTTACACTTCAGTTCTCTGTGGGGAAGGAAAGAAAGGGAGTTTAGCCTGGATAACAGAGTCTGCCCTTTGTCTAACCCTTCCTGCCAGGGATCAGTCGAGTCCATCAAGAGCAACATGCCAATCTCATTCATTCTGCCGCAAGGGCAGCCAATCTGGGCAGAGGCACGCAAGTTCTGTGGTGATCCTAATTTGCTCCTTCGTTTTCTGCTCCTTCCAATTCTGATCAAAAAGACCTACACTCAAGATGGGGGTAACAGGCGTCTGTCTAATCCTGATCGAGCCAGGCCTCAGGCCTCAGGCCTCAAGTGGTGTGCAGCTGGACTCAAGCTGAACCTGAGGGAGTGGGTTCTCCCCCTCAGCTAGGCCTTGCCTTGCCAGAAGTGCCATCCTACTAGCAAGGCATGGCAGCTGACGATGCACACGCCGGTTTCTTTTTGCATCTCAACAGAACTCCAAAATGCATAGGTCGTTTGTTGCCCTGAACGGGGGGGGGGGGGCAAACTGTGGCTCTCCAGATGTTCATGGACTACAATCACCATGAGCCCCTGGCAGCCCGGGGGGGTGGACTGTCAGAGTTCTGCATGCTGGCCCAGAGGTTCATGGTAATTGTAGTCCATGGACATCTGGAGAGCCACAGTTTGGCCACCCCTGCCCTAGAGAAAAGCCAACCACACACATCAAGTTCCTGCTTCAGACTGGGAAGTCTCTGAGGGAGCTGCTAAGGGGGGACTCATTCACACGGACCTCTTGGATTTCATGGAATCGCTGGTCTCACAGCAGGCCTAGTCCCTGCCTTCCTTTGCCTACAAATTCTTGGCATCACCCCTCTCCTTTCCTACTTCCAGCCTCCATCTCTGCTCTTTTCATTGCTGCTGGATGCCTCAGTGCAGCAAAATACTCCCCTCAGGTCATGAGTGGGAGGGGGGCATAAAGTGAGGCTTTGAGAGGGGGATAATGCAAATGGTTCTACATAAACCTCAAATGAGGCTGTTCGTTGGCAGTCATAATGTCCACTCAGGCACTTAGCATGCTAGAAGGACAGAAAGGCTTTATCAGCACTTCCTCGTTGCGCTATAGCAGTCCTTCAAAACTTGCCCACGCATCCAGTGACTCCCTGTTCACCTAAATGTGGGCTTCATATCCTCTGTTCCGAGGCATATCTGTGAGTGAAGCAGAAATCCCAGAATGCAACTGCATGGATTCAGAAGGTGGCTGTTATTCAGGAGTCGCGAAGGAGTCTCGTAACTGTGGTGCAAGTCACCTCTGGCAACGAGATCTTGCAGCCGCATTTCCACTAGGTGTCCCCAATGAGCTACAGATCCCCGTTGAAGCTGCCAGGCCTGTTAAATGGTTAAACTCCCCCCCCCCCTTTGCAAGTTATTTCTACTTTCTGTTTAAACTTTCTGACCTGGCTGCGTTGGCTCCCCGGCCTGACAAAAAGCCTCCTTTGTACAGTTCCCTTTTTGTGTGTGCAACAGCCGAGTGCTTTCCTCGTGGAAAAGCCGGCTGAGGAAACATGCACCTGGCACCAAGGTTGAAAAATATATCGGTTACACGGTTCTGCTCCTCCCCTCACCCCGGGGCGTAGACGGAAGGACAGACGAAAGGGGAGACGCAGGGGAGAAAAAAAAAAAACCCGGCCCTCCTTTGTTTGCAACTTTATCCTCGGCAGCGGAGGCTGAAAATGAAAATTTGCCACTGTGGACTAGATGGCAAAGGCCAGCCTCGGCCTGGAACAAACACCACTTCATGCGTCCTTTGGGTAGCTTGTTCCCTGCTGAGAGAGGAGCCGAGTCCCTCCACAGGCCAAAAGGAGGTCAGGCTTCAAAGAGTCCAGCCGCAGCCCTAGGCCAGAAAGGAGAAGCCTTCCTTCGACTAGCCAGAATGTTCTGGATCAGCCGACTGCCGCTGAGACCGAAACACAGTCGGCACATACATGAGGCAGAGTATGTGCAAGCATGTGTGGGTGAGCATGTCAGTCTGGCTGAGCACCAGTGTACTCGGCAGGGGAATTCATCTTTAAGTAGGGTTCCTCGGTTCATTATTTATAATTTAAAATATTTATATGCCAGCATGTCTCCTGAGCATCTCAAGGCTCAAGGCCCGTTAACAACACTGTAAGAACGATGTTATGAAGCAAGCATTAAAAACAACAGACGCAAAAACCTTAACGCCAGTATTCAAAACTGCTTATGCCTCCCGACAGTGGGTAGGCCCCCTCTGCCCAGGTGTGCATCTACATGTGGTTGAAATTTGTATTACTGCTGAGCTAGAGGAAGCATCTGCAATCAGATTTTCTGGGTGTGGATAAGACAACCCTGCTGCAAATGGTATGTGGATGCACCCCAAGTTTCAGTTCTTCTTCAGGTAGTAAACCTAGAGATGTGAAGGTATGGGGGGAAAGTCTGGAACACTCCAGGAAAAAACTTTTCATCCCCCTCCACTCGCGATTTTTCCAATCAAAAAGACAGAAAACTTTGGGGAACAAAAGCCTTCCATAATACATTATATTTCCTGGAAGGAGTTAAAGATCTTTCAGACAAGGTTTTTCTCATTCAAAATGTGGTGTCGGAACATTTTAATGCATGACAATCCACAGCAGGGGTGGGCAAACTGTGGCCCTCCAGATGTCCATGGATTACAAACGCTGGCAGGGGCTCATGGGAATTGTAGTCCAAGGACATCTGGAGGGCCACAGTTTGCCCACCCCTGATCTACATTAGACAATGATTCCCATGCATAGTGTAGACATATACAACACGTTTCCAAGGACATGTTTATTGAACAAATATAACTAATTCTGCCAAAATTAATATGGAATAATGTGTTTGATAACACATCGGCATTCAAATTTTTCAACATTATAAAGTTCATCTGGATATTCAGATATGTTGGCACTCCTATTGTGAGATTGTTTCTGTTAATTTTAACATTTCTTCCCCCCCCCCCCTCTCAGTTCGCAAAACTTAAGATACTCGTACTCAGGTAGTTCAGGGAGCAACAGTTTGTAGTTCTCCCACAAGTAGGCTGTACATTTGTAATTCCTGTTGCTGAAGCATTTATATTTACAATTTATTTGATTACAAAACTCTGGTATTATACTTTCTTCACCAGATCATAATATGTTTCTCAACTCAAAGCAAAGGCTAAAGGCTGATTTGGGCCTTAAATGTCCTAAAGGCCTGCTGCTGCCCATCTGTGCTCTTGGATTTTTGGGTGAGCACCTAATCTGTTCTGCACTAGGTCGAGTAAGCACCACATTTCACTCTAAGGTCCCTTTACATCACGAACCAGTTAGGAAGTAGAAAGCCAGCAGGAAAGCAGGGGCTATATAGTGTTTTGCAGAAAGTGCCACATCTACCCATTGGTTGGAAATCATGGGGGGGGGGGTGCGATTTGCTGCATGCAGTTCGTAGCTCTCAGGGGAAAGTTTGTTCCCTTGAGGCTAGGGTTGCTGACCTGGAGAAGCTGAGGCAGAGAGAGAGGTTTGGGGAAGAGTCCTTCGGAGACTTTCCAAAACATGCCCACTCCTGTGCTGACAGCTCTTCTGCTGTGGTGGAGAGTGAAAGTCTCCAGGTCAGAGGGTGTCAGTCTGAGGTGGAAGGATGTGATCGCTTAGAAGGGACCCCCTTCTTTGTATGATGGACCAAAATCATTTCATGCAGAGGACAGACTTCTGGGGCTGCGGGGAGGTGGGCTTTTGTTAGAGGCTACTTCGATCCAAGCAAGAGTTACTAAGGAGGGAAAAATATTACAGGAGTCTCTATGCCGGTGATAGAAGTTTCCAAACCAAGATGGGGGAGCTGAAGTGCTTGGTGCTCATTGGCAATTTAGATATAGGAATTTAGATATAGGAAGTAGCTACAAAGCATAGTGGAATGGGGAAAATCTATGGGATACTGTCATTCCTGAGTATAAGCTCTATAAACAGGCTAGAGGAGGTGCTGTGTTGTACAAGAGGAAAGCATCATTGGAATTAACTCCTCAACAGAAGCAATATGGTGGAAACATTGGATCTTAAGGATTCAAAATGGAGGTTTTTTCTCAAACACCTGATCAAATTCTTGAGGCTGATCTTAAGATGGACAAGGAAATAAAGGAGATGACTAAAGTAGATAATGTTATTATATGAGGATACTTCAACTTACCCCCACATTGACTTGGTAAACATGTGATTGAAACATACTGTAGAAAAGGAATTCCTAGACATTATACTGTGACATTGATTTTGATAGTGTTCTATGTGAATGTTTAAAAATGTTTTATGTAAAGCACCCAGAGCCGTAGGGAAGGGCAGTATAAAAATATAAATAAATAAAATAAATTATAAATACATTATAAATGATTGTGTGCTGGAACAGTTGGTTGCAGAGCCAACCAAGGAGTGGTCATCTTGGACTTGGTTCTAAGTGGGTTTTTAAGAACCAGTGAGTGGTTGCTGGAGTCGGGAACAGTGACCACAATGTTATTAAAACAAACTTCAAGTCCAGTAGCACCTTTAAGGCCTATGAAGTTTTATTCAAGAGGTAAACTTTTGTGTATGTTTCTGGAAGACGTCTACATGCATGTGGAAGCTTATACCTTGAATTAAAAGTTTTTGGTCTTAAAGATGCTCCTGGACTCGAACTTGGTTCTGGATCTATCCCCAATGCTATTAAGTTCAGCACTCAGTTCAAAGGAAAGTTATCCCTAATGTCCAGAACTGTAACATTTGAGTTCAAAAGAGGGAAATTGACGAGAATGAGTAAAATAGTGAAAAGGAAGCTGAAAGGGAAACACAAGAGAGTAAAAGTACTAGAGGATGCTTGGAAGCTATTTAAAACCAAACTGAAACCCTGATAGAACACATTCCACAGGTTGGGAAAGGCACTGCCAAGTCTAAAAGAAGACCAGTGTGGCTAACAATGCAAGTCAAGGAAAAGAGGCTTCTTGTACAAAGTGTAAGGTTTGCCCCAGTGATGAACAGAAGGAATCAAACGCTCTGGCTAAAGAAATTTAAGTCAATAACTAGATATTCAAAAAGAGATTTTAAGGAGCACATTCCTAACAGGATCAAGACTATCAACATTTCTTTAAATATATCTGAAAAAAGAATTAGCCAGAGAAACTGTTGGCCCTTCAGATTATAAAGGAATAAAGGGATTGCTAAAGGAAGATGGGGAGATGGTACAGAGGCCATATATGTAAGCTGTCATTAAATTCAGGTACAATACCAGAAAAGTAGCCAATGTTACACCACCAGGAAATTACAGCCAATCAGCCTAGGTCTGTCCCAGGCAAACTTGTAATCACAGAATTATTAGGCACAAAGCCCGCTGAGGGGAAATCAGCATGGCGTCTGCAAAGAGAAATCCTTCCACATCAACCTTTGGAGTTCTTGGAGAAAGTGAACAAGCATGTGGACAATGCTGACCCAGTAGAATATATTTCAACTTTCAAAAGGCTTTTGACAAGTTATCTCACCAAAGACTCCTGCGTAAACTTAGTAATCATGGGATAAGAGGACAGGTTGTTTTATGGATTAAGAAATGGTTATATGACAGGAAGAAAAGAATGGGAATAAATGGAGAGCTATCACAATGGAGGGAAGTAAGCTGTGGGATCCCACAAGGATTGGTATTGGGGCCAGTACTATTTAATTTATTTGTAAATGATCTGGAACTAATGGTGAATAGAGTAGTGGCCAAGTTTGCAAATCACACGCAATTATTCAGGATGGCGAAAACCAAGGATGGCTGTGAAGAGCTCAAAAATGATCTACAAAAACTGGGTAAGTGGGCAACAATATGGCAAAGGAAGCTCAATGTTGGTAAATGTAAAGTAATGCACATTGGGACAGAAAATCAGAAATTCAAGTACAGGCTAGTAGGGTTGCAACTGACTAAGAGGAAAAAAGATTTTGGGGTCCTAGTGGATAGCTCAACTGTCACTGCAGTGAATTGCAGCCATGAAAAACCCAAACTCTATGTTAGGGATTATTAGGAAAGGGAATGAGACAAAAATGACTGATATTAGAATATCCCTATATAGATACATGGCACAACCTCATTTGGAATACTATGTACAGTTCTGGTCCCCGTATCTCAAAAAAGACATTGCAAAGCTGGAAAAAGTAGAATGGAGGGCAACCAAGAAGATTAGAGAGTTGGAGCAACTTGCCTATGAGGAGAATTTCAAGAATCTGAGACTTTTCTAAAGAGATGAATAAGGGAGCACATTATAGAGGTTTATAGAATTATGTATGGGGTAGAGAGAGTTGACAAAGTGAAATTATTCTCTCTTTCCCAACACGCTAGAACTTGAGGGTATCCAATTAAGCTGATGGGCAGTGGCTTCAGGACCGACAAAATGAAATAAAACTTTACACAGAGAAGGATGTGGAATTCGCTGCCACATGATGTAATAAAGGCTATAGGAATAGGACGATTAGAGGGATTCATGGGGGGTAGGTCTTTCGGTGGCTACTAGCCATGGTGACTGAGGGAAGAAGAAGAAGAAGAAGAAGAAGAGTTGGTTCTTATATGCCACTTTTCCCTACCCAAAGGAGGCTCAAAGCGGCTTACAGTCGCCTTCCCATTCCTCTCCATCCTCTAAATCCCAGAGCCAGGAGGCAACACTGGGGAAGGCTGTGACCTCTATGCCCTGTTGTTTGCTGTCCACAGGTACTGGTTGGCCACTGTGTGAGACAGGATGCTGCCCTAGATGGACCACTGGTCTGCACCAGAAGGGCTCTTGTTATGTTTGTTAGAGATAGGTGGCTTTGACAGACCCCTCTTGGTGGTGGCACCTAGCGGTGGAGCTCCCAACCTAGTCCCTTCTCTGCTTATTTTTCAATAACAGACTAAGATGCTGTTGTGTGAATATGTGTTCTGTCTGGATGTTTCCTTCTCTGTGGGATGGTGTCTAATCTTTGGGATATGGGTGGGTTAGGTTGCGCCTTGTTGTGCACCTCTGTTTGTTTGGGGAAAATGTTTTTTGCCATTCAGCCCTGACTGGTTTGAGTTAAATGTTTTGCTGGCTGTTTTTTGCTACCAGTGTTAAGTTCCTTGGAGTTCCACAGCTGGATGGAAAAGAGGGACAGAAATGTTTAAACAGAAACCCGTTAGCTGCCACATAATCTGGGAGGCATTTCTTAGGGCAGCCTCTTAAGTAGACCCTCCCTGTATTTATTGGACAATAAAGGTATTGGTTTAGATTGGAAGGTTTCAAAGGGTGAAATGGATTTCTGTCCACGGTGCATGCACTTTTTGTTTTCTCCTTCCTGCTGCAGCCCAAAACTCCTCCTGAGGTGCTGCTCCTGGGTAACAGGAAATCCCCCCTGAACAGCATGAAGGGGCAGTTGGAGGTCTGCTGTGGGAAGAGAGAACTGGCCAAACTCCACCCTCCCTTGTGCAGATGGAAAATTTCTCGTGGATCTAAGCCATTCTTTGCTCCCTACCACTTCCTGTAGAATGTTTACTGAAGCTTACCTCTTAGGATCCTTTGGAATCAACTTTTCTGGCTTGGCAAGCATTTAAGTAGCCAGAGACAAATTAAACCTTTATTTTAGTAGCCCAATTTTTTAAAAATGTGCTTAACACATGGTAATGTTATGTTGTAAAATCTCGTCTCTATAAGCACAACTATAGGCCAAGCCCGTTGCATTCAGGAATACAACGGATGCTAGATTGTGTGTGTGTGTGTGTGTGTGTGTGTGTGTGTGTGTGTGTGTCGAAGAACTCTGTGGATGCTCTCTCCCTCCCCCCAGGCTGGAGGCCCCTGGTAAGGGAACTCACCGGCAGGGACAGCTCTCATATGGCGAGGATCTGCAGCCTCTGAGCCTCAGAGGGAAGTGGAAGGAGGAGGGGGTGGTCAGGGGTGGGGCACAAAAGGCGATTGGCTGGCCATTGGACAGATAGGGAAGCCGGTTAGAGGAGAGGGTACTCAGAGGTAGGACAACCCTCCAAGGCCTTAATGGAAATATATTATGTGGAACAGATTCTCCTGCATGTTTATGGATAGGATGGAGTATGAATTTAAAATGTAATTTAAAAACAATGACATAAGAGTTAATAGAATTTGACCACAAGGCGCACAAAGCATCCCAACATTAGGAGAAGGGAGAGAGAGCGTAGATTTTTGCAGTCCCCTTTCAACTTTTTTTCATTGGCCTCTGTTTTTCTCTGCCTCTGTAACAAATACTTCAGTGCCCAATCAAGTGAATCTGTTCCATCCCTCCATAGAACACTTATTAGGAGCATCATGGCCTCAGCTATCAGTACCCGTACAATTAGAAGTACACAGTCTATGAGCTTTGTTTTGTTTCAAGGGCTGCTCATGCGTTTAAGCAGTTAAAAGTTCATTTGGCAGCTTTTAAAAAACACATACCCCTATCCAATTTGTGTTTAAGTTGCAAATCTAGTAAGGAGGGTGAATGGTAAATCTGTGGTGTTACGGGCACTCATTAGGTTTGTACATACCTGGTTTCTGCTGCAAACTAGTAGGAATTGTTTCTCCTAAGCTTAACCCAGGAGGAAATCTGCTTGTTTAAACAGGCTACCAGGAGAGTGTGCTCCAGTGATGGTTCATTGGCATACGCTTTGTGTTTAAAAGCAACCAGCCCTGTGAGTGTCCATATATATATATATATATAAAATAAAACCCAACCCTCTCTTCTGGAAGCGGGCAGTTCCCCTTTAAATCTCAATGAGCAAAATGAGGAAAATTTGAGCTTTCATTGTTAACAAGCTCTGTTTCCAGCCCTAAGACTCCCCCGACTAATGGGTCAAGATTCCACTAGACTGGAAGCTGCACATGGGATTCCAGGAAGCTCATTTAATGAGTCAGTGTGTCTATCCTTTACATATTCCAGAGCTAACAGTGCATGTTTTGACTGCTCTTTTGTGCGCGGGTGCATTCTATCATTTGTTAAAGACAGGGCTTTTAGAAGCAGGACAAAATGCCCACCATTCCAGTGTGTCGGGTGGACTCTCTACAGGAAAACAGTGAGCACACAGCAGTATGCTACAGGCAGCGGTGGGGGTGGGAGGAGCATCTGAAGGACTGTGGAACGTGATGGGGTGAAGGGCAGGGCTAAAGGAATGCCTTTTGAAGGATCTCTGCAGGGCTTGTTCTGGTCAAATGACTTTATGGGACTGTAAGTGTCTACAGTTTCAGACTCTTCTAGGCCAGAAATGTTATCAGGGTTTGTAATATTAGCAAAGCCCAAGTCCAGTTGTGCCTGAAAGATTATTTGTTTCAATATGAAGGAAGTTTACATGGTACCTTTAAGACCAACAGCAGAAGAAGTGTGCATGCCCATGAAAGCTTAAGACCTTGAATAAAACTTGGTCGGTCTTTAAAAGGTGCCCCTGGACTCAGACTTCGCTCTGCGGCTTCAGACCAACACGGCTTCCCACTTAAATCTGTTTCAATAGGAGTGGTTCACAGTTCACTTCTTCTGCTCCTGAAACTGACTGTTAGCCTGATGCTTCTGGACTGCCCAAATGGTGGCCCTTCCTGTTATTGATTCATTCCATTTATAGCACTCTTCCTTCTCTAAGCAACATATCCAGGATATTCCATTCAACCGCCAACCAGCGCTAGACCAGGTTGCTGTCTCATACGCCCACCTGTACCCTATATATTAATCGGGGACCCAAAGTGGCTTATAACATCTTTCTCCTCGGAGGGACCACAGGAGAGTTTGAGTGTGAGCGACTGGCCCAGGGTTACCTGGGGAGCTTCCACAGCAGAGGGAGGATTCAAACTTGGTCTCCAGGCCCCAAGTCCAACGCTCTACGTGCTCTTGGGATACAGCCCTATCCCTTCTGTCCTTGCCCAGTCATTGCCAGGCTCCAGCTCAAGGCCAAGCCGTCGGCTCCAGTTCCAGGAATTAATCCTGGTGACCGTGGGCTGGAGAAGAGGCCAAGATTCAGGGGAAGCCATGCACAGCTTCCATCCTGACCCATCCCTCATTTGGGGAATGGCATTGAGCACACAGCTGGGAATGCAGGCAAGTATTGCTGAGACAAGGTTCTCGATGCCAAGTGTGGGAAGAGTGGGTGGATGAGGGATTCCAATGTGCCTGGTGAACCAGGGGTTCCATTTCTTTATCTGGCCTCCCCTGATAAACTCCAAGTTGAGCTTTTAGGGACTGTCACTTACGGATGTCTCACCCCTCCCTGATAGATGCCCCATTATTCAGAGTACCATTATATTCATCCTGATGATGATCTTCTCTAAAAGCATCTCCGATCGGGATGCATGGCTCTCCCCTCCTCCATTTTTATCTCCACAACAGCCCTGCCAGGTTGCTCAGGCTGAGAGGGAAAGTGACAAGCCCAATTTATTTATTGAGAAAATGGATGTGTCAGCTCTCTAGAGACCGACTAGAGGCAACTGATAACTAAATTAAGAAAATGAAGCCAAACAAGCCATTGGAAACAAGCCGGCTCGTAAAAGCAGACATTATAAAAAGATATTAATAAAACAGCCTTCAAGCTAGGAAAAGACCATAAAATGACTATAGGGAGTCCCTCAGTTAAAGGCTGGGGTAAAGACACATGCTTTGGCCTAGTAGGCAAAGAAGAGCTGGTTTTTTATACTCTGCTTTTCATGGACCGTTTATGCACTGGGAACTTCGCTGCCTCAGCTCCCATGCAGGAGCACAGATCGGAGGCGGATGAGATGCACCGGGCCAAATGCTCCCCCATGTGGGTCCAGGAAGAGGTGGTGCAACCTGCCACAACTAAAACTCCAGCCTGCAGCCTGGAATGAAACCTCCAGTGCATAAACGGTCATGGCAAGATTTGGACCCCGTTTCCCCAATTCTCCTCCAACTGCTACATCACACCATCTCTCATCAGGAACCTCTTCTGGTCCTTCCCAAATGTTGGCAGCTTCACCGAACTACCCACTGCAATCCCATTCAATAAGCCCAGGCTTCCCGCAAGAGGCTTTATCGCTTCTTGAGAGCCAGCATGATGATGCAGTGGTTAAAGAACAGCAGTCTCTAATCTGGAGAACAGGGTTTGATTCCCTACTCTTCTTCTTGCAGAGCTGTTCTCACAGAGCAGTTCCCTCAGAGCTATCATCCCCTCCTGTTGTGAGGAGAGGAAGGGAAAGGCAACTTTGGGACTCCACCGAGTAGTGAAAAAAGTAGGGTATAAAAACCCAGCTCTTCTCGTTCTTTTCCCTGATCCAGTACCTTATCCGGCCAGACAACCATTCCCTATAGCACAGCCTCTAAAACATCCTATTTCTGAGATCCCAGAACACGTCCCTCAACGCCAGGGCCAAGGTGGTGCCCAAGGCAAACCCCTTACTGAGAACACAAGTCCTCTCAGCACATCTGGGCATAAACACCCATAAGAAGCAAGCTTCCAGAAAACAGATGAAAGGGCACGCCACGTTGCGTTCTGACTGCCACTAGCACAAATGGCTGCTGTTTTTTTGTGTTCTATTTGTTCAAGAACTGGACAGATTCATGGAGGATGGGGTTATCAGTGGTCATTAATGACAACCGCTAAGATTGGAAACTTGATTAACAGGCAAAGCGGAGAAACGGCAGAAAGAGGGTTATTTGCGCCATGTCTGGCTGGGGATCTTCCCAAGGCCTTCAGGCAGGCCAGTGAGGTCAACAGAGTACTGTTCCGGAGGAAAAGGCTGAGCCCTAGTGGAGGGATCATGGCTCAGTGGCCCCTGCAGCCATCTCTGGCTCCAGGATCTCAGACTGCAGGTGCTGGGAAAGACCTTTCTTGGGAAAGATGCTGCTAATCAAAGGAGGCTAGATGCTGCCAGACATGACAACTGAGTATCAGGCAGCTTCAAAGTGTCCCTCAGACTGTTTCCACACTAGCAATACCATTTGGATTTGCATTTTTAAAGGGCCGACTTTTCCGTCCATTTCCGCATTAGAATTTGCCTGTCCAGGAGCAATTCCGAATTGCCGTCTGACTTACTGCGCATTTTGTGAATTCCTGGTTTAAGGTAGAGCCTAATTCGGGACTGCCTAATGAGGACATGCGTGCATTCAGGTTTTTCCCTGCAACTGCCATTTTTAGTTGCGTTTCTTTAATAAAAGGGTCAATCACATTAAAATGCTGTTTCTAAGTTTTAAAAAAAAGCAGTATTGCACAGCAGTGTTATAATGTTACAACCCAGGGGTGTTGTTGTTTTATAAATGAAATTCAGGAGACTTTGGGGGAAGGGGAGAGGGGATCAAGAGCACAGTGGGAGATTAAGGGGTGCAATGAAAACAAAGGTGCAAGCAGGCACCATTTTGCAAAGCACACATTTTTTGATGGGAGTATGAAGGGAGGCTGCCTCTGTCAGACTCAGTGCAGAAAGCATATCACAAATTTCAGCCTGGGAAATGAGGGGAGGAAAGCCCACATGCGGACAGGCTAGGGTTGACTCACAGCATGCAAAGCAAATCCAAAACAATGCTAAAATGTCTCCTAACGTGGAAACGGTCAGAGAAAACAAGCAGAAGTGGACTTAGGATCCAGTCTTCAGAATGAGACCACATGCCTGGTGTAAAGGCCGGTAAGCCCTGGCAAGCGGAATGAGAAGCTGGGCACCAAACCATTTTGCTAGTCATGTGGGGCCAGTTCTCTGCCAAAGGAACTGAGGTGGGCCCCTCATCCCCTAATGGCATAGGAGAAGATGACGGGGAGACTCCATGTCCATCTTCCCCTTATGGACACGTGAAACCAGCAGTCAGGTCTTAGGTGGGTTCCCGAGGGGCTGGCTACACTGCTGGGGCACCGTTTGCTCCCAGTGGCCTGGGTTCAGCCAGCAACTGTACATAGCCTCTCCCAATTTCCTTCTTTATTGCAAGACTTCGTCCCCTGTGGCTTTCGATCACCAGCAGAATTTTGGGGGGGATGGGGGAAGGGGGATTTCCTCTTCCTTTGCCACTAGAAGGAAAGATATCTAGACCCAATCCAACATGTCTGGCCAAGGGCAAGCTTCTCTCACCCCTTGGTTCTGCTGCCAGGCCAATGTTTTCACAGGTAGAGTTTGAACTTTTTCCAGCACTGAGGCCAAAAGGTTTGCCTCCTCCTGGGCTAATGTGATGAAAAAACAGACCCCTGGATGAGACTACACCACAGACACACCCCTTAACGGATTGGGAACGCCAGGAGCAGGAAACAAGCTTACCCCCATTTCAGAATGTGCCTGCATCTCACAAGGACACCTGAAGCTGCCTAATGAGTCAGACTATTAGTGTTGACTATTCTGATGGGCAGCATCTCTCTATGCTCCCTTTACCCATCATCTGAGGCTTCCACCTGGAGCCAGAGGGGATTGGACCCTTTGCCAGTTGAAGCACTGGCTCTGCCACTGAGCCGGCCTCTCCAACATGAAGTTGTTTTATCCTAACCCAGGCTGTTGGTCATCCATGTCCTGTTGTTGGCAGTCCAGAGGAGGGGCTGGGAACAGATTTGGACATGAGGAGGACCTTCAGGCTGGGATTTGCATCCTTAGCCACAACATGTGAGGGATATGCCTCTGGGCTAGTTTGCAAATATGGGAGAATGAAAGGGCAGAGAGCACCTAATGGCTTCAAACAGCTTGTGAAGGGTGACATTTTGGAATGATCGCTTATGTTCAAAAATCCCTGATAACAGAAGATCAATGAAAAAAAGCCTGTGGCAGACCTTTCTCCATCATGCATTTTCTGCATGCAAGGAGGGTTGTTTTGAAGGTGCATGTTCTTTTTAAACACTGAGAAACATTCAGAGCTGGAACCCATCTCCCCCTTTTTGTGTAGTCTGCTCTACGACCTCATTCCCCAGCGTGAGCAGACCAGGCTGCAGCCACACAGTGGTGAGAGCTGCTTCTCCACCAACCTTTCCCTCTGCCTTTGCTTTGAAATGGAAGGCAGTGTGGTGATGTGGTTAAGAGAAGCAGCTTCTAATCTGGTGAGCCAGGTCTGATTCCCCGCTCCTCCACATGCAGCCAGCTGGGTGACCTTGGGCTAGTCACAGTCATGATAGAGCTGTTCTCGCAGAGCAGTCCTGTCAGAGCTCTCTTGGCCTCACCTACCTCACAGAGTATCTGTTGTGGGGAGAGGCAAGGAAAGGTTTTCAGAAGCTGTTCTGGGACTCCTTCAGGTAGTGAAAAACAGGGTATTAAAAAAACAGCTCCTCTGCCTCTTTTTAAAAACACTGGCAACTGCTACAATGCTAAAGCACTGACCACTTTTTTTAAGCACTCAAAAAGTCTTCTGGTGGTACAGTGTGTGTGTGCGTGTGTGTGTGCGATCACTCCAAAATGTGTGTGTGGAAAGCAGGAAAAATAAAGGGTGTAGAAAACTCTCAGGTAGATTCTCTGCTGCCAATGCATCTGCCGCTGCATCTGGATCATGATCAATACGGATCATGCAGAAGCTGCCAAGGAGAGGCTTATGATCCAGAGGTGATGCACTGGACAGGGGATCTGCAGCTGAGCCCTCCCCTACATAAAACAACTGTCCTACTTAAAACTTGCTGGTGATCCTGTTAGTCCAAAGCTCTATCTCTGGCCCACGTAACACCATTTGTTAAGGCTGACCCCCAAATGACACGAAACTGTGTGTGTTCACTGGTGCAATGCCTAAAGCCTGCACAGGATGTAGCATTAAGGTGGTCTTCTCAAACGGCATTCCAAGGCTTTTATTTTCATGACATTAGGGCTAGAACATCAGACAGAGGGACATGCTAAAAAATTTCCTCTGGCATAATGCTGCTCTATTCCTCCCCTTTTAGGGAGATTTCTAACTAGAGGAGTCTTCCCACCTGCAATCTGAAAAGGTAAGCTCTGCCACTTACGAGTCTCTAACCCCCTTCTCCAACTGGCCTCCCAGTCTCCGTTGGGTTACCTGCACCCTCAGCACCCTCCTCCATTTCTTGATCTTTCCCATGCCACTTGCAGTATGTTCAGTCTCCTCCCCGCAGCTGTGGCACTGAAAGCTCTCCACTGCTGGCCCTTGCCGGTGCGGCCCGACCTCCTTCCTTCCCTCCCATTCAGCTCTGGGAGAGCTCTGCTCCCAGCGAACCACGGCAGGAAGTGACCTCAGCTCTTTGGCAGGCGCGGCTGCGTCGCACCTACAAGAGCCATCTGCGCTGTTCAGGATCTCCCCCTCCCAGCTCCTGCCCCCTCTCTTGATTTGCGTGGGACCTTCAGACCTTCTGCCCCAGACATCGGCTTGGATTCTTCAAGCTCCCTTTTGTTGTTTTTCTTTCTGGCGTCACTTCCTCCTGCCCTCAGGCTTCCTGATGCTGTCCAGCAAGGATAAAGGACAGGATCCAGCCTCTGTCACAGACCTGGCTTTCCTCTTGGCTTTCCCTCCATTGCTATCACCCCCCCCCAATACACACATCCCCATTCCTATGAGAACACTCCACCCCTCCCTCTCTCCCCTTCCCTGCGCTGCTGTTTCCAGGCAACTCTGGGCCAGATGTGGAGTCAAAAGGGTCAGGAAAGGAGCACGGCGCAGTCAGGAGCCAGAGATCCCTGAGGGGCAGGCAGGAGGCGGTTGGTGAAAAACAACCCTCTTGGGAACTTTCTCAAATGGGGCCAAAGATGCGAAGAAGGAAGTACTGGCTCAGTTAGGAACACCTTGGGGGGTTATGTGTACCCCACAGAGGTGCTATGTAAGGGGAGGGCTCATTTAATACTTAGTATGCTTGGGAACTTCATTGGCTTCCTCAGAACAAACAGCTTTTGAACAATTAAGGCTTAAAATAGGGTTGCACAGCTAGACAGACCCTTTCCTGAGGGAGGTTTTCTAATGCACTGGGATATGCACAATGACAGCACGATGGAAATGTTGCCTCCTGGAATAGGGGGATTAGATAGATTCCTGGAGGAGAGGTCTATCTGTGGCTACGAGCCATGCTGGCTGAGGGGAACCTTCTTGGAATCCCAGAGCCACCAGGCAACACCTAGGAGGCGATTTTGCATGGGGTGGAGAGAGTTGACAATTTGTTCTCCCTCTCCCTAAATACTAGAACTTGAGGCACCTATTGAAGCTGATGGGCAGCAAGTTCAGGATGGATAAAAGGAAATACTACTTTACACAGAGGGGAATTAAAATGTGGAATTTGCGGTCAGAGGACGTAATGATGGCTGCGGGTGGGTGGATGGGTGGGTAGGAAGCTATAAAATGAGGTCAGATAGATTCATGGAGGACAAGTCTATCAATGGCTACCAGTCATGATGTCTGAGGGGAACCTCCATATTCAGAGGCTCTGAATCCCAGAGCCAGGAGGCAATATCCAGGGAAGGCCTCAGCCTCTATACCCTTTTTCCAGAGGAAAAAGACAAACAGCTGTTTTCTACCCACCCCACTTTTCACTAAGGAGTCTGGGATCTCCCAAAGTGCCTGTTTCCCTAAGAGCTTAAATGTGAAATGCTGCTAAGGAATTAGAAACAAGTGAGGGACCCACTCCCCGCCCAATGGCCCCTTCCCCACGTTGTTTCTCTACTTCTCCCCATATTTTCCTGCTGCCTCCTTCCCCCACTTCACCTTCACATGCCTTTCTGGTTCTCCTTTTACTTCTTACACCTTCAATATCCTCTTCCTCCTTGCTTCTCTCCCCCAATTCACCCCCCCTACATAATGGTTTGGCCCATAGAATATCAGGTATCATTTTGAATTGCTACAGTATCCCAAAGTGCTACCCAGATGTTGTTTCTTTAAATATCATTTTCAGGGTTTTTAAAAACTTCGCTTTTAAAGAAAATTTCGGATTTTCTGCCAAACTGGGGATTCCCTCAGGTTGGCAAAAACAGTCCTCTAGCCCTGTGCGCTTCTATTGTGTGGATTTTTTGATCCACACACTAATATCATCATGGGAATTACATAGAAGACAGTATTCGTGCCCTGTGAGGAGCAATCTATTATATAAAATGCCAGCACCCAGGAACAGCCCATCTGTCTAGAGCCTGGAAACAGGACCATGGAGCGAGGTGGTGGGGGGACTGTGGAAAAACATTCCAGGGGTCATCCTGGAAGCTTGTCTAACTACTCCTGGGGAACAATATCAACAATCTTGCAGGTGTTCTTAAAGGGTCCAGAGGGAGCTTTTGGCTTGGAGGGAACTTATTGTGGCTTCTGGCAAGCCTGCCAATGAATATAATGCATATAACCCTGCCAGGAAAGGCAGAATGCATATAACTGCAGGTCTTCTATTGTTAAGTTTCCTCACCTGGCCCGTCTCAAAGGTCAGCTGACCGTAGGCAAGTTGCTTCAGTATACAAGTTCAGAACACAGCGAAGAAATCGCTCCCGACCACACCCAGCTTTCAAGTGGGGCCCCGTGTGCTGCACCCCACAAAAGGCCATCATCACTTCTCCATGGTCTGACCCATGGGATGAGGTTTTTGTGTAGTGTGGCCATTATGACATCACTGCTCTACTTGTGGCAGAAGGAAGTCCTGATTCGAGCATCCTCAGTGATTTACTCCCACAGAACAGGAATTTTTTTGATCCACACACTAATATCATTAGAGAAGCCCATTCATGTGACAGCTCAAATAATAAGCTTTGCTATTTGAGGCCCTCCCCCCCACCCCCCAGTCTCCTCCTTGGGCTTACCTGGGCCGTGTGTGCTTGCAGTGCAGGGTCACTTTGAAGTTCCTCTCACTGAGGTCGACTTCGTTGTTGGACTGCCGCAGCCCTGAAGCCTGGGTGCGCGAGATCCATTCAGCTGGTGGGTTGCCCCCATTTTCCAGTCCAATGGGCTGGCAGGTGATGGAGCTCCCATCTGTTCAAGGGAAACACACAAACCCAAGAATGTGACCAGGTAGACAGAAGGTAGGAAAGAGAAGGAGGGTCTTGGGAAGGTCGTTGTTTTGTAATGATTGGGATCCAGGAGACCTAGGTTCAAATGCCCATGATGCTTCGGAAGCTTGCTGGGTGACCTTGAACCAGTCACACACTGACAGCCTAATCTACCTCGCAGGGTTGTTGTGAGGACAAAATGGGTAATGGGAGAATAATGTAAGCCCCAGGAGGTCCCCAGAAGGGAGAAAAGAAGGACATGAGTGAAATAAATAAGTCAAACAAATGGGCCACTGCAATTCAAAGCAACGGAGGTTAAAATGGACGTCCAAAGGGCCTAGACAGGCTTTGCTGCCAGAGTAGAGGCAGGGCAGTTCACTGGGGAGCAGATTGGCTGTATTTCCTCTTTCCTAGCCTGTTTTTCAGCCTTGGCTGCACAGATTTTTAGCATGTCACCGCCATACCATGGGGGAGAGAGAAGCATGTGTCACTAGGGGCAGGACGGCATCTGCGGCACCTCCATTACAGAGCTATTCAGAATATCTCAAGACAAGTATGGAAAGCACCTCATGAATTCACCTTTTGTGCAGGCACAAAGCTGGCTCCTCTTTATGGCAGAGATGCATGTGACAGGGAAGGATCCTGCATCATTGGCCACAGATCAAGGGTCAAGAGCTACTGCACAAAGGAATTGCCTGAGCAGCTTTTTGGAAACCAGAAGGGGAAAAAAGCTTGGCTTTGGATTAGACAGATGTGCACAGAGATGCTTCGCTCCTGGAAAACAGAACTCCACCCTGCCCCAGAGGAATTACACCAGGGAGGTCAAATGTCTGCGCAGTTCTGATAAACAGACAAAATGTCTGTGCCTCCTTCTGTACAGCAGGGCTGGCTGTCACTTATCGGCTCTCCAGCCTGGCCTTCCCTTCTTCATCTTCCTCCCCGCTCTCTCCATTTTGTCCGTCTCATCATAGCCCTGCAGGGGGATCAGCCAGACTGTATCGGCTGTAGTCCCCCTGCTGTCTCAATCAGTCCATGCGTGTGTGTACTGGGCATGCAGGGATGTTTCGCGGTGTGCAAGTTAACTGAATTCTACAGACTGACCACTAGTGTGACATGCCTGGAAGTGGGTTATTTTGCGGGTGTGCCTTTGTGTGCCAAGTTATCAACTAAGTATAACAAGGCTCCTCAGTTTCACAACCACCCAGCAAGGTAGCCTAGAAACAAAAACAGGCAGCCCACAAATAAGCCAGAACCAACCTGCTCACTAACTGAACTGCTGGAGACCCTGCTAAGTTGTAAATTTAAGGCACAATAAAAAATAAATAGACCAACAGTTTTAACTCATTAAAGAACATTAAATTGTTAAAGCTGGAGGAGCTAGAGCTGTGAAGGGTTCAGCACACACATGCCCAATCATGTCCAAGCATACACGGCCAGCATGGTGTAGTGGTTCCAACCCAGCTCTGGGTTGGGAAAAACCTGGAGACTTTGGGGGTGGAGCCTGCAGAGGGCAGGATTTGGGGAAGGACATCAATGGAGTATAATGCCATAGGGCAGGGGTGGCCAAACTGCGGCTCTCCAGATGTCCACGGACTTCAACTCCCATGAGACCCCGCCAGCACACACAGGGTCCCTGGACATTTGGAGAGCTGCAGTTAGCAGCCATTTTCTGCAGAGGAACTGATCTCTGCCACCTGGAGATGGGCAGTAGTTCTGGGGGTTCCCTGGGTCCCAGGTGGAGGCATCCCTAGGTTAATGTGCTGGACTAGCAACTGGGAGACCTAGGTCTGAAGCCCCACTTTGCGTTAAACTTGTTTGGGACCATTACACTCTTTCGGCCTCACCTACCTCTGTGGTTGTTGTGAGGATAAAATGGAGGTTGCTTTCCTAGCAACCGATTAGAGATGCCAGTCCTGGGAATCCCCCAGTTTTACAGCTCATCTCCAGGTGACAGAGATCAGTTGCCCTAGAGAAAATGGATGCTTTGGAGGGTGGACCCCACTGAGGTCCCTCCCTGCCACGTAGCCCTCCTGCTCCTGGCTCCATCCCCAAAGTCTTCAGATGGCTCCATCCCCAACAATAAGAAACCAGGAAGTCCCCTGCCTCTGATTCCAACCCTCGGAAGCCTGCCAGGTGTCCTTGGGCCAGTCACTCCCCTGCCTCATTGGGCTCTTCTAAGGATACAAGGGAGAGAATTGCAAACCACTCTGGGTTCCCCCTTGAGAAGAATAGTGTACTTTCCTAGAGTGTGCTGCTAGAATCTGGGAGACCCCAAGTTTTAACCTCTCATTCTGCCACAAAAGTTTGCTGGGGGACCTTGCTCCAGTCATAAAGCTATCCCATCCCCTGCTGGCAGTGCCGATGGGCCTGGGAACCCTAATTTAACCTAATTTACTAAATTGTTATGAGAATAAAATAGGAGACAGTGCGGTAAGCTCCTTTGGGTCCCCACTGGTGAGAAAGGTGGGATATAAATGGTAAATATATGAGTAAATAAGTAAATAAACCTTGTTAAAACAGGTCAGGGACTGGTCAGTGTCCAGCGGGGAGCCCTCCTGGAAACCCCATGGGATTCCAGGAAGAAAGCAGAGATGGAGATAGACATACAATCAATGTATTCGATTTTCAGACACAAGAGATGGCGCTGATTTGAGAGAGCTTTGAAATCTGCACCCATCAGTGATGCTCTGCGGAAATTTCCCCCTAACCAACAAGCTGTGGTTATGGAGTCCTTTTACACTTGACCCTGATTTTCCAATTTAATCCAGGAAGGAAGTCTAGCCTGGAATTTTAGCACATTTTGGTCATGCATGCAGCAGCAGGGGTGGCAAACCAAAGCTTATTTAAAGGAAGAAAAACACAGAGGAATGCAGGGGGAGAGAGAGAGAGAGAGAGAGAGAGAGAGAGAGAGAGAGAGAGAGCAGATCCCATCTGAAAAAAAGAATTTAAAAATGCAACACAAATTCAATTAAAAAAAAAAGAACCAGGAAGAAAGCGCTATGCGTCTATTTGTTCTCTGTCATTTGGTCTAAAGTGGCAGATGGTTGCAGGAAGTTACAGGTTTTAGGTCATGAAGCCACCACTTTGTGATCCAAGACGCTAAGCTCTACTTTTTGAAGAAAAAACAGGGACTGCGTCTCAGACAGCAGATAGCTTTCCAGCACACACAAGAAACGGAGCCACCCCTTCCTTCCCATTTCTATTTGATGTCACAGATTATTTGTGTTATTATTTAAGCAAAAACTGATCTATTGCCTTTCCTTCAAACAGAAGTGTATTAATTACATTTTTTTCTAGTACGTTTTATCTGACCTTCCTCCAGGGAGTTCTGGGTACATGGTTCTCTCCCCTCCTCTATTTATCCTCCCAACAACCTGGTGAGGTAGGCTAACCTGAGACAGAGTGAGTGCCTTCATTGCAGACTTAGGTCTGCCAAATCCTTGTCCAACACTATTACCTCTATTCCACACTGGGCACAAAGTTTCCAGGTAGTTCACAAGTAATATTTAAAACAACCCAGCAAATTTCAATGTAGATAGAGATTTATTTAATACGGCACTTCTGCCAGATAAGACATTTGACAATGCATGATAATAGAAAATTATTTCATCGTGTAGAAGTGAAGCAGAAAAACGTAACAGTTCTGCAGGATCAGATCAGTGGCCCTTCTAGTCCAGCATCCTGTTTCCTACAGTTTGGAGGATGCAGTGAAAGAAGAATCTGCTGCCTCCTAGAATCCACCAGTCTCTTGCCCTATTGAGAGGTTATTAATTCCTGATGGGTGCCTCATCTAGCCCCCAGGTTAACAATCTCTGGTCACAAGGCTCAGAACTCATGGAGGTGGGGGGGGGGACACACAACTAAAAGCAGCTCAGGGGTTGTTTTCTGCTTGCACTGCTGATAACTCGGCATCCAAACTGGAAGGAATGCGGGTAATTTTATCCATAAAATGCATTGCAAATAGCCCTAAGGGAGTTTGACTGATTGATTGTATGTATATTTTTATACTGCCCTCCCATACGGCTCAGGGCAGTTTACATAAAACATAGGGATATACATTGCAATCATAATAACAACCACCATAACAGTGGGAACCAAAATTGAGTAACAATATCATAACAGTTAACAGTACAACAATAAGTTTCTAAACAAGAACCGACAGGGAGGTCAGTTGGGTTCAGGACGTGGGAGGGATGTCAGGGGGGCCAGCAGATGAGGTTGTGTTGGTCAGCCTCAACCAAATGCCTGGCGGAAGAGATCCCTTTTACAGGCCCTGCAGAATTGAGGGAGTTCCGGAAGGGCCCTGATCTCTCTGGGGAGCTCGTTCCACCAGATGGGGGCCAATAAAGAGAAAGTTCTGGCCCTGGTTGAGGCTCGACGTGCTTCTTTGGGGCCAGAAATCACTAGCCAGTTGGAGGTGGTGGAGCACAAGGCTCTTTGGGGGGGTGTAGGCAGAAAGGCAGTCCCTCAGAAACACTGGGCCCATACTATGTATGGCTGCGAAGAACCAGAGAACCAGAACCTTAAGCCTTATCAGGAATTCAACTGGGAGCCAGTGGAGTTGTTGAAGGGCAGGTGGATGTGGGACCTCCACGATGTGAGGATCCTGGCTGCAGCATTCTGGACCAGTTGCAGTTCTCGATCAAGGTTAAGGGAAGGCCTGTGTAGAGTGAGTTGCAGAAGTTTAGTCTAGAGGTGACCATTGCATGGATCACTGTGGCTAGATGTTCTGGGGCCAAGTAGGCACTAGTAGCTTGGCTTGGTAAAGATGGTAGAAGGCCTGCTGTGCTACTCTTGTGACCTGGGCCTCCATGGAATGGGAAGCATCAAAGATCACACCCAGATTTCTGGCGGAGTGAACTTCTGACGGTTGCACTCCACCCCTGTTGGGTTTCAGTAAGTCATCTTGAAGAGACGGATGAATATTTTTCCTGCACAACTGGACTAGCTCTGACTAGAGTTGCCAACATCAGGCAGGGAAATTCCTAGAGATCTGGAGGTGTAATTTTTTTTTGGGGGGACCTTAGTGAGGTATAATGCCATGCAGTCAATTTTTCAAAGCAGCTGTTTTCCTCCAGCAGAACTACCCTGTGTTATCTAGAAAACAGTTGTCACTCCTGGAGTCCTTCATGGATGGTACAGGGGTGTAGACAGATTGGTGGAGAACTGTTTGGTAGCATCACTGCCATGGTGTAGGCCCCGAGTTGTGCTGTTGCCCATCTTCAGATCTCAAGGCCCTGCTTATTGGACTTTCAGAATAACTGGTTGGCCACTGTGTCAAACACAGTGCTGGATTAGATGGACCACTGATCTGATCAAGCAAGCACCTCTTATTTTCTTACACAAACTTACGCTCTAGCTTTTGTTCCTGATATTTTAGGCTTCTCAGCTCCCTAATAAGCTACGGAGCTGAAAGGATTCTACGCAGGAGCAGAGGGCTGTTGTACAAGAAACAATAATTTTTTGCTATCTCTGAATTCCAGATTGACAGGAGCACCCTGACCTTGTTCAAGGGAAATCCTCCTAGGACTATTAGGAAACAACCAGGATGCATCACCCATCCGCTATCCAAGCTAGGAAGTGGTCTGTAAAGGCATCCCCTTTCAAACCATGTGGCTTTCTCATTCAACCCCTTATCATCCCAGTTTCTGCGGTGAGGTAGATCAAGATGGGTAGCCATAACAGAAGAAAATATCAAGAGACCAATTGTACCTGAAAGACTAATTTGTGGCAGGGTATGAGCTTTTGTAAGTCACTGCTCACTTCTTCAGAGGTGAATAACAAGATGAATTTGCACAGGATAAAGTGGCACCTTAAAAACTAACCAAATTTATCACAGCCATAAACTTTCATGAATCAGAGGCCACTTCATCAGATGCACTGGGGTGCATACCCATAGCAGATGTATAAAGTTACAAGCAACAGAATGGCAGGAGGGAGACTCATTAGAAATATCTCTATTAAATTCTGAAATCTTATTCCCTTCTCAAGGCTGGTTAGCACTTCAAAAGATTGTTCCTCACAAATCGGTTGTCTACCTTTTAGATTTCTTATTCTGCCAAACATTTAGAAGTCTGCAAAGTCAGCGGGTGGGATATAAAATATCTCAGACAAATAAGAAACTAACGTAAGGGGAAAGTGACTGTTCAAATAGAACGCAACACCCCCAACTTTGAAACACCTCCAACAAGCACCCACACAGCCCATCAGCAAGCAAAGCAAGATTTCCCACCTCCTTTTTTTCTCTTTCAAATTATGCTGGACAAGCCTTAATGTCAACAGTTTTGATTTAGGGTTTTTCATAAACAGAACAATACACGATCTTAGTATCTGTCACAGGAGCACACCGGACATTTAAAATAAATTCTCAAAAGCACACTACAAAGTAGAGGGCTTTTCAGGCTATCCTTGGAAGAGTTTACCTTGAGCTGTTTAGTGCAATAGGCTTCTAAACCCCAACACTGATGTCTGGAGAAGAGAGTGGTCCTCCCACCCAGGAACGTAGAAACTGGCCACCCACAAGATTGACCACACCAGTTCCCATTTTATAGAAGGGCAACTAAAGGTGAGATACTGCGTTTCTGGTCCCATCCAGAGTGGCTTCATTTGGGAGATCAGGCACACTGCACTACTGGGCCACAGAACCTCCATCAGCCCCTTTCCACTCCCACAACTAAAGGGAATGACTATGGACCCTGCACATAGCCCATGCGGTCAAATCAGCAGGTTCCACCATGTCCATAATCAGGGAGGGGGGGGGAACCTGGAAGGAGCAACCCCCCTACTTTTTCCAGACATGGCCTGTGTTTCTAGCTGGGCTGTACAATGCCAAACCAGAAGACTGAACAGCTACTTTACAGACATTAAGTTCTTACAAGCCAAGGCCACCCACCAAGCCCTGGCTGAAGTAAGATTTCATCCCACATCTCCCAGGTTCAAAATCCAACGAGAATTTTGATACAGATATTAGGGCACAATCCTGCTGACTGCTAAGCACCCTTTTGTTGGTCAGATATCAGTGAGACACTTAAACATATTGATTAAATGCCATGATTTAAAAACGGTTTCACTTTGGCAACGTTATGCCCTTCCTGCCTTGGTTTTGAGTGAATGGGGAAAAAATGCATTTCAGGTATTTTTCTAGCAGCTGAACCGGATTGTTATATATTATGGGCACGTTTGAAAGATTTTGCCAGGAGATGAGGAATGGAAATAAGTCTGCCATTGGCAGGAGTATCAGCTACCAAAAGGGGGCTGGATTCTGGAGACAGAAATTAGCATCAGTTCTAGAGCTGTCAGTAGTCCAATGTGCAGGAAATTCCTGGTAGGATCAAGCTTGCATATTGGACTAAACGAAGCTCAGCTACCACTTGGCATGATTTGATGCAATTGCGTGATAGCTTCTGATGGACACTGACCTAAATGTGCTGACCCAAAATGGAAACTGTTGGAACTCCATGTATGATGATGGAGGGAGGGGACTGCAAAACTCCAGGGAAAGACCTTGCCCCTGTACATAGGCAACGACTCCTTTCTACCTCCTTGGAGAGAGAAATACCAGTTCCTGGAGAAAAGCATCAGCATTATGCTCAGTCGATGAATACACACAAACCATCTAGCTGGGACTTGGGCTGGTTTAGTAAGGAAACAACCGTGGTCTGATGTTCGTGTGCTCGCAGGGACATCCAAGCTGGGCTCCTGGTGCCTCTTCGGTTTCTATGTAAGCTGGCCTTTGCTTGAGTCCAGTGGGTATTCTAGCCCGAGTTTATCCTGCCCTTTCTCCAAGGACCTCGGGGGGGGGGGGGAGAGGCACTGCCTGAGGCACCTGGAAGCATGGAGTTCATACAATGAGCTTCATGGATAAACCGACCCTACATGGAGCTCACTGGGTGACCCTGAGCCAATCTTTCTCAGTCTCAATGTAACCTGCCTGACAGGGTTGTTCTGTGGATAAAACAGTGATCAGGTGAAAACCACCTGTTTGTGTATCGTACCCAGCCTTTCTCTTCAGGGGACACACAAAGTGGCTTACGCTATTCTCCTCTCCTCTGACCCTTACAGCCCTCCTGTAAAGTAGATTAAGCTGAGAATGTCGAATGGCTCAAGATCACCTAGCGAGCTTTGACAGCAGGATGGCGGATTCAGTGGGGCACACTCAGGGTGCCTTTCACTCTAACCACCACACCATGCGGGCTCCTATGCGCTGCACTGAACTTTGCGGAGCTAAGGAAGGATAAAACGGCACTCAGTGAAAGGGACTTATTCACGAGGTTGGGCCCAGGCACAATTCTGGAGTCTGGCTCGCCCCCTGATCTCTAAGAGGGCAGGAAAAGGTAGGCAAACCGCTTCCCCCCAGTGCAAGCCTGGAGCTGCTGCACGGTGTAGAGTTACACCAAGGGGCAATGTGGAACAAGGAAACAGGCCCTCAAAAGACTGGTCTGGTCTTGGCTGCGTCTGCGAAGGCTCCTGGAGCTGGAAGACAGACAGACAGAGGCAGGCAAGCAACCCACAGAAGGCTTCTCGTTACAGCCTCTGAGTCCCACCCCCCCCCCGCCCTTCCTCTCCAACTTCCCTTTTAATTCAAGTGAAACGTGGGGAGACTGAAAAAATCTTTCACTCCCCAAAGCCTTCCTTTCTACGGAAAGAAGGATAGCGAGGAAAGCAGAATATGTTCACAGGGACTTCACTGGTCTGAAACACTGAAGGTACCTTTTCGTCAGGGGAAAAAGAACACACATGTTTAATGTGCGATTGCAAAGGAGGGAAGTGACAACAGAATCCGAAGCGAGGACACAAATATACCTCATCTTCCTGGAGCTTGACAGCAGGAATTCGGGAAGTCAGACAGAGCCTGGGAAGAGGGGAGTTTGGAATGGGGAGGGACCTCGGCAGGGAACAATGCCAGAAAATCTGCCATCTCATCCTGCCATCTCTAGTCTGAGGATCGAGTTTAATTCAGGGAGATCCCCAGGCTCCACCTGGAGGTTGGCAACCCTACCCAACATTTGTCAAGCAAGGGCAATGTTTCTATCTAATTGGTGTATTTTTATTCACCCTCTCCTGCAAGGAATTTGGGGTGGCTGACACAGAGCCCCCCATCTCTGCTCCATCTGCAAAACAACACTATGAGTTTAGTTATGCTGCGAGAGAGCCCACGATCCACCTAGTCTGGTTTAGGGCAGGATAAGGAATTCAGCTCAAGTCTTTCAAATCCCAGTGCAAAATGCCCATAATTCTACTTAGGATTGCCAGCTCCCTCGCAGCTGCCAGGGTGGAGAGGACACTTTCCGGGGACAGGGAGGTAAGCCAAAATGTGCCGACATCACCCGGAAGTGACGTCAGTGATGACACTCTGCCTTTTGGGCAAAAACTCTATGGTATTTTTAGCTTCAAGCCATAGAGTTTTGAGCTGGATTGTTACTACCATGCAGATGACTCCCAGCTCTGTCTTGTATTCCAGGTGGTCCCAGGGAGGCTGTGAAAACCATGAACTGTTGCCTGGAAATTGTTTTGGGATGAAAGAGGCTAACAGGCTGAAACTTATTCCCCCCAAAACAGAGGTGTTCGTGGTGAGTAGAAGGTTTGACCAAGGACCTGAAATGTCTCCTGTTCCCCTAAAAGAGCAAGTTCCTAGCTTGGGCTGTTGCTGGACTTAGGCCTCCTGTTGGATAAGCAGGTAGCAACATTGGACAGACTAGACTCTTCTTTGACCAGCATTTGCTGGTGATCCAGCTATGGCCCTTTGTGGGCAGAAAAGATCTTGCCATTGTGTTAACATCTAGATTAGATGGCTGCAATAAGCCCTGGGTGGGACTTGCTCTGAAGACTGCTTGAAAGCCACAATTGATACAGAATGCTGTGGCCAGAATGTTGACTGGAGCTGGCTGCAGGGACAGTATCATTCCAATCTTGTTCTAGCTACACTAGCCCCCAATTGGCTTCTAGGCCCAATTCAAGGTATTAACCTCTAAAGCCCTATCTAGATTAGGGCCAGCATACCTGAGGCACCTTCTCCCAACTGAACCTATCCAAGTCACCTTCAGAGGCTTTGCACCATCCTCTGAAGGTAGACAGGCAGAACCCTGAAAAAGGGTGTGTGTGGGGGGGGGGGCTAAAGCTTTGGAACTCTGCCCCTAGGTAGCTTTGTTTGTCTCCCTCTGCTGTTGTACTTCACAACCAGGTGAAGGTATTTTTTGCCTGACATACTCCCAATAATGATCCGTGGTCCTCCTCCCTTATTGCGTTATGCACATTTGTGAGTTTATATGTTTTTACTGAATTGTTTAAATGTTCTATATGTACTGCACTTTAAATGCTGTTTTAATGTCTTACACGTTTTCATGTAGAAATTTTTTAATATTTTGGGGTGTTTGCCACCCTTGGTGACCCTATTTGGGCAGAAAGGTAACATAGAAACTTTTTCAGTCAATAAAAAATATAATTACACACAGGTGTACATGCCGAGGTACAAATCTACATGTACCCACGGCAGCACTAATCACAGAGATGCATATACAAAAAGCACACACGTGATCGGCCATCCAGAGTGGTATGCACAGAAGTGGAGAATGATTCAGAGGAGCCCAAACATATAGGCTCATGACAACAAAGTCAAATGTAAATCTCCCAGACTGGGAGAACACATAGGATTCCCATGGGAAATGCATGCCCTGACTACATTCACGATGTTTCACTCACATGCCCACCTAAGGCAACAAGCAGAGAGAGGCAAAGCACCTGCAGAGAAGTGCATGCAAAGCCTCATGCATACCCAGGGGTCATCCAATCACAGCCATAGTTCCTGTGCCCCTCATTCGCTGTTTCAGCATGGAGTCTCAACCTTGCCCAGTCTCCATCCTACAGCCACAAGCCTAGGCCTGCTCTGGAACTCCCAGCTCGTTCCGCTTCTGCTGCTGCTGGATTCTCAAACTACTATATATGTTGAAAATGACAGCCCCCAACAGCTGTCAAGCAGCCCACAAGAGAGGAGGAAGCCCCTTCTTCCCCCACTCCCCAAGGCAGCAAAAGATCGGCAGCAGCTGTGGCCCGAAGAAAGGATGCGACCCCCGTGCACAGTAAGAAATGCAGAGAGGAGGGAATAAATTCACTTGTGTGTGTTTCAGACCCAGAAGAAGAAGAAATGCTGTTTTGGGAACCCTCTTTCAATACCCAAAGGAGTCTCAGAGTGGCTTACAATTGCCTACCCTTTCTCTCTCTGCAACCGACACCCTGTGAGGGAGGTGAGATTGAGAGAATTCCATGACTGACCCAAAGTCACCCAGCTGGCTGCATGTGGAGGAGGAGTGGGGAATCAAACCCAGTTCTCCAGATTAGAGGCTGCCATTCTTTAACCTCTACACCCAGCTGGCTCTCAAGAAGCCAAGTTCTAGACATGTATCCCTTGTCCCCCAGGTCCGTAATCAGCTTGCTCCAACCCTCCCATCATTCCCACTCCCCCTTGGAGCTTGTGAGCCTTTCATCATAGGCAGGCCTCATACCAAACCTTGGAGAATCTGGAGGTCATCCTCACAGATTAAAGAAATACAAAAAGCCAGCTACGATAACATAGGCTAGTGTGTCAAATTGGGAAGACCCGAGTTCAAATCCTTGGTCATCTATCACATCCCAAAATGGAAGCCTTTATAGTAAGGATGGCTTTAAAAAACTATGGAGGATATTGTTTAGCAATGGAACCTCCGAAGAGTTACTAGGGAACAATAACAAGGGAAGGCTTTAGCTTCTATGCTTACAAGCCTTTTAGGGAAGAGATGTGGCTCAGTGGTATGTTTTGCATGCTCAGGTTCAATTCCCAACATTTACAGCTGATGCAAAAGCCCTCTGCCCAGACCATGGAGAGCAGCTTCCGGTCAGAGTAGGCTATACTGATCTTGGTAGAGAAAGCAGCTTCATATGTATTTCTGCAGCTGGCCAATGTGGCCTAGATGGACTCCTGTCCTCTTCTTCCAAATGATTTCTGAATAAGCATCGCCTGTTCCAACCGAGAACCTCAACAGCTAATTCTCCAGAACAGATGGACCATTAGTCTGATGCAGCTGGGCAGTTCTAACATAAGGACGTTCTTATACATGCTTTTCTGCGGTTGTTCTGGTCATTCAGGGTCGGCTCAGCCCAAGGCCTAAACTTACATCGCTGCCTAGGCGAGTGAAGCACCAGCCGAAGCCACTCCTTAGTTATGCCTCCACAAAGGCAGAGCTGCCTCCCTCGTGTCCCCGAGGCTTCTGGGAAGCCAGAGGGAGGGCTGGAACAGCCAAGCCCCCGGAATAGCCAGTGACTCATTCTCCTGGCTCAGGGAGCGGTCACCGTGTGTGAGATGTGAAGGCCAGACTTTCTGCAAGGCTGACTCTCAACAAGCAAAAACCATGGGGGGGGGGGCAGAGTTGGAAAGACAGGCTCCGGGGGAGAAAGAGACTCTAACCCCCCTGCCAAGAGCCAAATCCGGCAATGCCTGAATGCAGGAGCCCAGATGCATTTAGCTTTTGCAGACTTGGCTCCTGGGAAGAGGGTGTGGTGAGGGGTCCACTGTGGTATAGAAGGGGGCCTCAGAAAAATGCTCCTTCTGCACCGGGGCTCATTTTCACCTCCCCTGCTCAGTCGCAAGCAGAATCCACGTGGTTTGCATCTGGTGCTCTGGATTTCACCATTCCCTGGGGTGTTATTCAGGGGTATTTCCCCCCTCCCCTCAGTTGCAAAACACCAGCGAAGACCACAAGAGAGGAAAGATGGATGGATAAGAAGGAGGGGCAGAGGACAGAGAGAGAGAGAGAGAGAGAGAGAGAGAGAGAGAGAGAGAGATGCATGGGAAGAAGGGGGGCACAAAAGGAAAACCTTAAAAGAGAAGGAGGAGCAGCAATGCCACTGAAGACACTGGGGCTGCAAAGGGAAATGGGTGATTTGCAGGGAGCAAGAGCCAAGCAGTACAAATGCTAGAATTGGGGGGGGGGGAGAGGGGGGAGAGAGATTGCAGTCACCTCTCCTCGCTGCCTCCTGACCCAAGGAGCCTTGGAAAGATAACAGCCCCCAAAGAGTGCTGACTTGCCTTTCAGAAATCCAATATCCTCAGCTTGGTGAACTAATCGACTACCTGGGCTCACAATAACCACCCTGCAAAGGATTAATCCTGCCGCTGAAAATCTTTAATTAGTTTAACAGTTTCGAGCTCGGCAGCAGAGGTGGCAAATGGCAGACTCGGGAGGGAGGGGCGTCCTCTCCCCCCCCCCCTCCCCACATCCTACCACTCAAGCAGGGGACCTCCTGGGAGGGTGATTCATTCATGGTCTAAATGGAAGAAAGAGGCAGGGCCTCTCTTGGGATGGGAGAGAGGGAAAGGGCAGGAATTTCTGCTGCCTTTAAAAAAGGGGCTGCTCCATTAACAGCATGGCCTTGCAGCCCCAGTGAGGGAAGGCAATCGAGAGATCTCCATGTCTCCCACAATGGCAAGCCAATCGGGCACAGACACTGCTTGGGGACGGCTTTTTGCCCACTCAAACCCAAACCATGTGTGGGCCACACAGGGTGGCACCATGGTAAGCACCAAACCAGAGCCCCACATTTCTGCAACACCTTGAATTGGTCAAGAACAGGGGTAGTCAAACTGCGGCCCTCCAGATATCCATGGGCTACAATTCCCATGAGCCCCTGCTAGTGTTCGCTCATGGAAATTGTAGTCCATGAACATCTGGAGGGCCGCAGTTTGACTACCTCTGGTCTAGAACAAGGGTGGCCAAACTGTGGCTCTCCAGATATCTGTGGACTATAATTCCCATGAGCCACTGCCAGCACATGCCAGGGATCATGGGAATTGTAGTCCATGGACATCTGGAGGACCACAGTTTCGCCACCCCGGGTCTAGAACTTTGTTAATATGAGGACCATCCCATTACCTTTTGGTTTTCTGCCTAATCAGGGTCCTGGGTGTTTTTCTCGGTGCTAGACAGACATTTGACTAATGGCTGCATTTCAGAGGGTTGGATCTTCTGGATGCGTTAATGGTGGTGCTTTCACCCCAATGCAAGGAATCTTTTAGCTCTGGTGAAGGCACATTGTGTTGGAGGAAAAGTCTCAGAAGAATGGATCCACGGGATCCAGCCCTGTCACAAGAGGAGAATATAATTTTTATATTGATTTATAATTATAATTATGGCTGATGCCATTATTCTCCACTCATCTTTGTTTATCTTCAGTAATGGCCTTGAGGTAGGTTAGGCTGAGACCATGTAACTGGCCCAAGGACACCACAGAGTTGTGGTAGAGTGAAGATTCAAACATGGGTCTCCCTAGTCTAGCCTAACACTCTAACCCACGGGTGACCAAACTGTGGCTCTCCAAATGTCCATAGACTACAATTCCCATGAGCTCCTGCTGGAGAACCACAGTTTGGCCTCCCCTGCATCTAACTACTTTACAAGCCTGTCTCTTCTTTTTTCTTGTCCTGGCAATTCAGAGATCTTTTTGCACCAGGGGTCAACAATCCAAGTCAGTGTAAATCACATCTGGTTTCCCTTTACCTGCAGACTTTGGGCTTTACCGCCCTGCCTTGAAAGAACTTATTTCCACCCCATCCCCAATCATTTTTTTTCATAATGCACATCCAATCGGATGGAACGTATCTTTAAAAGTTTGCACACAGTTTTGTGATAAATTAGTTTGTCCAATTAAAAAAAAAGCTTTTGCACTTGGAATTGATTTACAAACCAACTTGGGAGATACGGGTTCAAATCTCCCCTCTTTTAAGCTAACTGAGTAATTCTGGGCCAGCAAACATGAGGATAAAATGGAGCATAGGCAGGATTTTTTTAAAAATGTGCTTGATAGATAAAGCCCACAATTGTGCATGGTACAGGGGATACAGTGCTGGACTAGAATAACAGAGACCCAAGTTCAAATTCCCTCTCATGCCATGGATACAAAATCCCAATTTACAATTCACAATAATTGTTAGGTTTGGCTTCATAAGAAACAAGTTTCCAGCCCTTAAGGCCATGAAGATGAAGCCTGGAAAAATTCCATAACAGTAAGCAAAGCAGGGATGGTGGTGAAATCATACTTATCTCAGCCTACAGGTGCCACCTCTCCTGTGTGTGTGTGTGGGGGGGGGGGGGAGCCCTGCCACTCCAACCGAGGCCTAATGGCCAGTTGAAGCTATTTGTGGTGCAGAGGTTAAAAACAGCCATTCCATACTATTAAAGGGATTCAACATTCCCCACCCCCCAGGCAGTTGGCCATCCTGTCCCTGGTGGATACCTAATTAAGGTCTCAACCCTTTACCCCTTACATGGAAGCAAGCCCTAGTGAACGCAGTTGGGACTCCCTTTCAAGTATACCTGTTTAGGCTTGCTCCTGTAATGCCCTTCAGCCTTCTCCCAGGAGGTGGATTTCTGAGCTGGGCTTCCATAGAAGTAAAGCGGGACAGGATCAGAGCATGGCATGGGGCTATGGCACAGATTCTGGCCTCTGCTCCTGACAGGCCTCGGTGTAGGGGATGGGGCTCAGAACCAGGCAACCCAATCCGATGAAACAGACCTCCCTCTACTCCCTACCCCCTCTGTCTTGCTTCTGGCAATTCTGGCCTGCTCCCTGCACAATACTTTGCCCTTTCATCCAAGACAAAAGCCCATTCGAATTGGCCTTGCTCTGTGACCATCCCCCCCCCCCCCCACTAGCATAGAGAGGGTAGTGACTTCTTTAGGAGGAAGGAAAGAGAAGCCTCTGCGGAAGAAGATAGTAGCTACAGAGAGAGGAGATAATGCGCTAAGACACTGCACACGGTTCCAGAGAAGACACAGCCTCTGTGGCAAGAGGCGATGGGAGCTGAAAGGCAGGAGCGGGTGCAGAGGGAAGGGTGGTCTGCAACAGGCAGATAAAGGTGGGCAGGCAACAGATCCATTTCTTTCTTTTTTCTGTTTTCTTTCTCTCTCTCTTTTTTTTTTTTTTTGCACTTCCCTACCCCAAGAAGAGAGAGAAACCACTGGTGGGTTAAAAACCAGGAAAATTGTCCCATCTGCGGAAGGAAAGGTTATGGGTGGCAAGACGGAGCAGATGAGAGAGAGAATCCGGAGCCTGAAAGCTTCAGCTAAACAGATACTGGACTATGGAGCCTTGGTAAACCAAGCTGTGCAGAGATCAGGTGTGCCAGCAATAGAGGAAAAGCTGGGTTCACTACCCAGAGGAGTCTTAAAGCAGCTTACAGTCGCCTTCCTTTCCTCTCCCCACAACAGAGACCCTGTGAGTTAGGTGGGGCTGAGAGAACCCTAAGAGAACTGCTCTGCAAGAACAGTTCTGCAAGGACTGGGACTAGGCTGAGGTATTCCACATCACCTACTTCCTGAGCCTTTTAACTGGAGATGCCAGGGATTGGAGGAAGAGGAGGAGGAGATTTGGTTCTTATATGCCATTTTTCTCCACCTAAAGGAGTCTCAAAGCGCCTTACAGTCGCCTTCCCTTTCCTCTCCCCACAACAGACACCCTGTGAGGTGAGGCGGGTGAGGCTGAGAGAGCACAGAGGGCTCAGTCAGAACAGCTTCATCAGTCCTGTGGTGAGCCCAAGGTTACTCAACTGGCTGCATGTGGGAGAGGAGCAGGGGCGCCAGTCTTAACCACTACCCCAAGCTGGATCTCTAGAGTTGCCAACCCCAGGTGCTGGCTGGAGAGCTTCAGGCTTTACAACTGAGCTCTAGGCAACAAAGATCACTTCCCCAGGAGAAAATGGCCACTTTGGAAGGTGGAATCAATGGCCCTGAAGTCCCTCTCCTACCCAAACTCCACCCTTCTCAGGCTCCACCCCCAAAATCTCCAGGTATTTCCCAACCCAGAGGGGGCAACCCCAGTTCTTTTGATGCTGCTTCTTAGTCCTACCATTGACCATAAATCAATAGCAAACCGCTATGTGATCTAAGTCAGGGGTAGTCAACCTGTGGCCCTCCAGATATCCATGGACTACAATTCCCATGAGCCCCTGCCAGTGTTTCCTGGCAGGGGTTTATGGGAATTGTAGTCCATGGACATCTGGAGGACCACAGGTTGACTACCCCTGATCTAAGTGGCCACTGTTCAATCACTGGGGTTGGGGGGGGGAGCACCAGAGGGCGAAGGCTGACGCATTCTCAGGAGCGGTGGAAATGATCCCGAGGGACGTTTTTCCAAGGAAGAGAACAAGCGTTTCAGCCACTTCTATCACACCTACATCTGCTATTGCTCATGGAAGTGCCTTCCTGCAGGGGCAGGCATCTGGCTGGCTGGGGGAGGATGACAAAGCTTTGCTTCTCTCCGTGTTGGCTCCTCTACTGCCACAGGTTGCTTCCTCATGGGTTTTGCTCCCCTCCTACTCAATGTTTCTAAAAAAACATTTCATTTCAGGGGCTTGGCTGGTTAATCGGCTTACTTGCCCCTCTTTTACAGCCAAGCCATTCGTGCTCTTTTAAGACAAGTCAAGTCACAGCCCTGCTCGGCCGGATGGGGAAGCAGACGGGAGATGGAGATGCGATTGCCATGCAGGCTGGCCAATCAGTGCTCTGCACAGACAAATTCCACAGGAAGAACCGGCTGCTTCCCAGTCTAGCTCACTTTGGAAATCTGACGGTCTAAATAGGGGGCCGCTGCAGTTTGCGGAATGCACATCTGTAAGCAGTCTCTCTTCACTCTCAAGATGTTCGGCCTCCCTATATTCAGAGGCTATTCTCTTTATATGGAGCATGGATGGCAATGCTCAAAGATGGGAAGCCCAGCCTGACAGAGGTGATCCTCCACAGGAAATGCCATCCCCACCACACATGGCGACCTTCGCCTCCTTCCAACAGTTTCCCATCACTTCTTACAATTTGCGGAATAACTCCCCTTCTGCATTTATAATGAGGAGACAAAACAGATGGCAAGTGATTCATCTTCGGTAATGGGTCCACAAGAGTCCCTTAACATTGCTGGGTTTCCCCTGCTGGAGCCTAAAACTTTCAATTGTCTTCAAGAGTACTTTGCATGTATGGTGCTTTTTTTGCGGGGGGGGGGGGGGCTGGGGCTTGAACAAAGAACTGCAACCCAGCAAAAAAGAAATAAAGTCAGCAGCTGGTTGGAGAGGCTCTCTGAGACCATCACAAGTGTTGTCTCAGTTTGACCGACCACGGTGGAGGAAGAGGCTGCAGGGTGACATGATGCGCGGGCAATGTCAGTGGGGCGCAAGAAAGGATGGGGGGAATCTGGCAACACGACTGCCAAAAGGAAGCATTTCAGTGCCACTCTCAGACCTAAAACTGACCAGTACGGATCCGGGGGTATCGTTGCGAAATATGCCAATCTGCTCAAGACAAGCTTTTGGCAAAATTCCAAATCCTGACTCGCGACTGAAATGAATTCTGCCGTAGTTTATAAGCCAGTGTGGTGTTGTGGACAGAGCATCTGGCAGACCCAACTTCTGATCTCCACTCTGCCATGGAAGCTTGCTGGATGACCTTGGGCCACTCACACAGACTCTGCCTAATCTACCTCACAGGGATGTTGTGAGGAAAAAACAGAAAAGAATGTAAGCTACTTTGGGTCCCCACTGAAGAGACAGGTTGGGTATAAAGGAAGTAAAATTAATTTAAAACATTCATCCTGCTTCTCTCCGACTTCTCTCAATTCTTACTCTTCCTTCTATTATCCATCTTCCGTCAAAATTTAGAGCCAAATGATATGCTCTGATTGGATCTTCCAGCATGTAGTTTATACATAAAAGTAGCCCCATACTCAGGGATATTTGTTACACAAGGGTAAGTTGGCTGGACCTGGAAGATGGGGTTCCAAACTCCATATACCCTTGAAGACCACCTGGTGACCTTGGGAGGCTTGGCTTCATTTGTCCTATAGGAAAGTTGTGTGGATAGAATGGAAAGGGAGTTCTGAGTTCCAGAACAGGACTTAATTGTATTTGACAGATTTGGACGAGGGCTACAGCCAGCACCGTTCCCACAACAGAAATCCGCACATCCATTGAGCAACCTTTACTTTTGGCTGTGGGTGGGGACAGGGTGGAGGAGATATAGCACAATACAGGGACCTGCATTGAAATCACCCTCTCCTTTCTATATCAGGGGTGGCCAAACTGTGGCTCTCCAGATGTCCATGGACTACAATCCCATGATCCCTCATGAGAATTGTAGTCCACAGACATCTGGGGAGCCACAGTTTGGCTACCCCTGATATACAGAATAGCAACCACGGAGGCTTTCTATTCTGAAAACGGGATGTGGTTAAACTTTAAACCCTTGTGCCATACCAGTGTTCCCATCCTTCCTGCAGCAGTCTACACGTCGGGAGATTCATTCGTGGATCCCCCAAGGTAACATACGGTTGCATGTTCCTCAGACCAGAGACCTGCTTTTCCATGTCCTGTAACTCTGTAAAGTGCCACACACATGGCACATAAAAGGAAAGGGAGGCGGGGGGGGGGAGAAAAGGGGAGGAAAGACTGTGACCGACCGGACTCAAGATATTTGCAACAGCTGTTGGCTTCTGCTATTCAAAGTCCTTAAAGCCAAATATTTCCGGCATAATACCACCCTCCCCCCCCCCACATGTGCATTTGCAAACCAGGAGAAAGCCCTCCACCCACCCGTCTTGGCTCTCAAGTCTGCAAATTCTGAGTCCTAGGACTGGAAGTTCCCAAAGCCATATCTGAGATCAGCTGGAAAGAGAAACCGATCCATTCATATAAATGAGACAAGGCACTTACAAAGATCATCCTCCGGCCAACCTAGGACCAAACAGCAAGCAAGCGCTGGGCTGCAATCCGATGGGCCACTGATGCTGTCTTGCTAACACTTTCACACCTCAGACACTCTGATACACACATGCGGGCCCTTCCTTCGGATATTTCTGCCAGCCTGTTCACCTTCTGAGAAGGTACTAGGCGAGGGGGAAAGGAACAGAGGGAAGGCGCCTTGTGAAATCAGCCGACAGATGGACGGCAGCACACCTCGGCCGGCTGAAACAAAAAACAAAAACAAAAAAGAAGAACCCAAAACACCCTGCAGTTCATAAAACAGCTAGCAGGGAAACGGGCTAAATTTAGCCGCCTTCCAGTGCCAGCTTTGTGTCTCCCCCCCCCTCCCCAAACTGCTGTTGGGGGGAGAGTTGTGCTTCTCTCTTCCTGCAGAGACAGATCCCATCATGCTTTGCAAGAGAGGCTGCTCAGGCTCCCTCCAGAGAGGACCATGCTGAAGTCTCGGACGGCTCGTGTTGCCACAGCTGGGGATTTGCAGTCCAGCCTTCGGTGTCTCCTCCCCCCCACCCCTTTCAGTCACAGGATCAGGCCTTTCCTGGGACAGTTCCCCTTTCCCAAGCACTCGTTGACACAAACGCTGCCGCTCTTTCGTGCCAAGGATACAGCTTCTGCCGCATTGTTTGCTTCGAGAAGCATCTGGAGGAACTCTTTTCTATCCGTGGGGGAAACAGTTTGTTGCCCCCCCTCCCACTTGCAAATCCAAGGCCAGAGTCAGACAAAAGAGTAGCTTGCTCCTCCCAGACAGCTGAAACTGTTGCTTATGGTCCACACATGCATCTAATTTCACCTCCGACTTATGCACTGTTTCAAAACCGAAATGGACCTCAGGCAAAAGAATTGCATACGGATACTACAAGGCGTGAATCTGCTCTTTAAAAAGACCCTCCGTTCCCTTGCTCAAGCGTGGCTGAGGCATGCCGATATTTCCCGGGCGAGCCCCCCGGGGGAACGGGAGATTTGCCCCGTGACCCACAGCACAGAGACTGGCGGGTTCCCATCTCGGAGGCTGAAGGACGCAGGGAGTTAATTTCAGCAGCCCTGGCTGGTTGCTGGGCAGGCTTGCTGGAATCCTGCCTGTCCCAAGGTCTGAAGAGCTGAGCAGGCACAATGCTCTCCCGCCCGAAGCTGCTCGGGGACGGCGAGGACAGCGCGGATGATAAAGGAAGGCGGAGGGGGAGCTGGGAAATGGAAAGAGGGGCCTCCCAGGGGGTCTCTTTGGGCTCACCACTGTCTAGGAGAGCGAGGGAACAACTGGGAGGGGGCTCTCTCCTTCTGGCACGGAGCTGAGGGAGGCAGGATGAGGAGAGGACAGAAAGAAAGCAGGAGGCGAGCGGACAGGCGGGGGTGGGGACGAGACAAGAATCGCCCGGGCTCCGGTAATTTATTCCGCGCCAGGTGTGGGTGCCAAAAAGCTCGTGTGGTTTTATGGCAAACTGTTCCTCCCCTGCCTCCCCTCCTCGATTCTCTTTGGGCCACTTTAACTCGCCCAAAGGAGCCTGTTGGCTAGAAAAGCCAGGAGGGTTACGTGGCTCATCGCTGTTTCACTGGCAAGCCCCTGTGGGAGGGAGGGAGGGAGGGGAAGGTGTGGCAGATGAACTCCCTCTTCAGGCAGCGCTGCAGCACCCGCTTCCTCCACATTTCCGTAGCCCCCGTTCCTGGGATGGCAAGAACAGCCCCTGAGCTTGGGGGCAAGGCAGGAGAAAAGCTGCTACTGGCCAGGTGAAATCCATGTACTACCTTTTATTAGGACCCACCCCAAATGACTCAAAACGGCATGCGAGCTCACCAGAACTCCCAAGCCATGATCTTTTGAGCTGGTCTTGCCTGCATCTGTTGTGGGATGCTGGGATGCCTTGACCGTTTGAACTGCTGGTGATGTCGGATCAACCTTTCTCAACTTTTTTACACATGAGAAACGCCTGAAACACTCTTCAGGTTTCAACAGGAGTGGCGCAATCGTGCAGAATAGGGTTGGGAAGCACAGCTGTGTGCATGCCCACCCAGGGCCCCTCTCCTTCCCACCCTCTCCAGGCCCATCATATATGCTCATATCACCCGATAAATGCTCAACACATTTTAAAAATAGATGAAAAATTAATTAATTCCCACCCAGTCGGGAAACCCTTCCAGGGCTGTCAAGGAACCCCGGGGCTTCACAAAACTCTGGTTGAGAAAGTCTGCATTAGATTTGGTGGGGGTACCCCCCCCCCAAACATCTACCTGCAAAGATGCTGGTTGCTGACAAATAAAAAGGGCAAGAGAGACAACAGGAAAGCTCCCCAGACACAAGGGAGAAAGCTGAGCCCCAAAGGCAGCGCCAGAACCTCTGGGGCTTGCTTCAGGCCCGGAGGCCCCAAGTGGCCCCAAGTGCCAAGCAAGGGAGTCGCACACGGTACACATGCCACGTGTTGTTGACTTCTGTCCCAGCTGCCAGGTCACAGTATCACCTAAGCCAAGGGTCTCCACCTAGTGGGTGGCCAGCCCTTCCAGACACATCCCTCTTTTTGCTGCCTTTGGAAGAACCTAATGCTAGTGTGCATGCACAAAGAACAAGGGTGCTCCTAGGCACACGCTCCTACTTCTCCTTGCAACTATACTGGCAGGAGAACTGGGACAGTGAAACAAAGTCATTCTACGGTAATCACTGTCTCTGGGTGCACCACATTTTGGGGGGCTCTTAGCTCTCTTGGTGTCCTCTCCCATCTCATCTTGGCCACAACATCCTCTCTCTCCTGTCACATGACTATGGTGCAATGTGACTTCCTGTCATGCATTTGTCCTACTTCTGGAAAGGCTGAACACTCTTGACCTAACCCACCTTGGTCTATTCGTGCACCAAAGTTTTCTTGTCTCCCTATCGTCCCATCCTTCACGCAACATTGGGTTGTGGTGCACAGGCCCCAAATCCCTCAAGGCACCAGTTTAAGATGTGCTGTAAGTTCAAGTCTGTGGGCTTAGGGTCCAAACAGACCCAAACCTCCCCCCCCCACACACACACACTGTGCTGAAGCTGTGCAAACATTTTCACAGGGGCACAGAACCGAGAGGGTAAGAAGAGGAAGAAAACCGTGCATCGTAATGGCACCTGGAGTGGAACATAGTGTGTTGATTACACAAACATAAACTTCTAATCCTTAAGATAGTTTTGAGGAATGAGCAAATAAGGATGGGCAGAAAAGTATTCAAAAAGAAAAAGATACGTATTGTCAAATGCCAGCTTCATGCATATTCCCCCCCCCCAATAGCAGTTCTGTACAATATAATATATAGTGTTTCTTTTTTTCTTTAAAAACAAACACAAACAAGTTTCTAGTCCTTAAGATAGTTTTGAGGAGTGTGCAAATAAGGACTGGTGGAAAAGTCTTCAAGTGCCGTGGCGGGGGGCAGGTACGGACCAAAGATTTTCAGGGATTACAGAGCCTTAGCTTAGACTTCTACACTGTTCACATCCATATCAATGTATACAGAGGGCAGAATTCTCCTTTCTCTTTCCAAACATCACAGCTGGTCGCTGCACAACCTGAGAAGGAAGTCTGCTACACAAGTCAATCTCACAGGGCTTGTAAAAGGCCTTGCCTTTTCCAGGGCCAACACCTTGTATAAACTCTGCTGGGCAGAACAAAGGCCCATACAAGCACAGCATCATTGTTGGGAGCAAATGGATACAGGTTTCTGAGAAACTGAAATGAAAGGCCCTTCCCTTGTTTGCCAGCACCAGATAAATACTGAAAATCATTTCCTCTCTTTCTTCTGGGCCTCCAGGGTAGCAATCACAGCATTGCAATAGGATCTGGGAGACCCTTGTTCAAATCCCTGCTTTGCCACAGGAGTTTGCAGAGTGATCTTTGCACACCCCGACACAGTCAGCATAGCCTCCCTCACAGGGTTGTTGTGAGGATAAAATGGAGCAGAGAAGAAGAATGTGGCTGCTTTGGGTCCCCACCGGAAAGAAGGGTGGGGCACAAATGGAAAACATTCTGGTCCCTTCTCCATCCCCGATGAGAGGGCTTAAATTGTAGAAAGTTCCTGTTAGTCAGTAAAGAGGACTGGCTGTTCCACAAATTGGTCCCTGGGGGCTCTGACAGCAGAAGAAATCCCTTTAAAAGAGCCACCCTGCTAGAAATTTCAAGGCCTATTTTGTGCACCCCGCTCTAAACGTGCCAGCTGCATTGGTAACCTCCCAGCTAACAGCCTGCAGAAAGGGGTGGGGGTGGGGGCAGCAGACAGGAAGGACATGCAAGGACAGGGGTGGCAAGACCTGCACCAGTTTTAGAAACCGGCTGGACAAGGAAGGTAGAATCCAGCGGGCAGAATGGATTTATGGCTGGCTGTTCTCCCTCCCCACCCTTCTCCTCCACTTTACCCCCTCCCCTCTTCCAAGAGGCACATTAGTTGAGCGGAAACTGCTGGCTGAAGATCCTGTTTCCTGGGAGACCCAGACATTCATGCAGAAGGCTAAGAGCGGCCTACAGGGATAGAGACAAGGCTGCCAACAGAGACATGTTGATGCACAGGAACCAGAGAAGGAGGGAGGGGAGGCGGTGGGAGAGGCGAACACCCAGGGAGCGCATTGCACATACGGGATTATGGCGGTTCGACACACACAGGCCAGGAGGAGAGTCAAAAGTGTGTGGGTGGAGGTGGGGGGGAACGATTGTTCAAACTGCAATCCTCGCTCTCATGCCCTTGCAGCATATCTGGGAAATTAAAGGGAGGAGGCACGTTCCTATTCTTGCACAGCAGTGAAGCCTGGCCTCTGATATTCTGCCTGACAACCAATGCATCAGGCCCCTGAGAAGTCCAGCTTGCTCTTCCTCGGCACCTTTGTGTGAGCACCTCATGAACAGGGTCCAGCTGAGCTAGGAAGTCTGTGGCTGGACAGGTCTGCCTGATGGGAAATTGTTCTGTTCAAAAACACACAGAATATTACCCTACCACAAAGGAGGCTAGGCTACATTTTGTGAGAGAAGCATTCATTCACACCTATAGATGTCCTCTCCCCAACTTTCCTTGTACAACACGGCTTTCATCTCGTTGGTCTCGTAATCCTCAGCATAACCCTTTTTGGGGTGGTTAAACAGGTACCCCCTCTTCCCATCTAGCAAGACCCTAGGACAGCCTTTCTCAGTTTTCTTACACTTGAGAAACCCCAGAAACATTCCTCAGGCTTCCAGAAATCCCAGAAGTGGTGCAATCATGCAGAACACGGTTGGGAAGCATAGCTGTGTACATGCCCACTTGACGTACCTCCCCTTCCCACCCCCTCCCGGCCCATCATTGGCCATTTTCTTGGGGGAGGGCAGGTCAACATGACCATATATGGTTGTATACCCTATAAATGTTTAACAAATTTTAAAAGTATTTTAAAAATTAATTAACTCCCATCCGTTGAGGAAACCCTTCCAATGCCTTCAAATAAACCCCAGGGTTTCATGAGACCCTGGTTGAGAAAGCCTGCCCTAGAACCTGCAAGAATGATTAAACACTCAAGGGGGGTTTGATGGGGTTCCCATGGTCTAGAGCAGGCAACAGTCATTCTTGTGCTTCTGGCTCACACACCTCAAACCTTTGCTCTTTTTTACAGTCTCACCATCCAGGGACTTCAGTTTATTGAAGGCTGCATTGGTTCAAGCAAATTCTTACTATTCCTGCTGGTGAATGGAGATTAGTAGCACTGTTACAGTGCAAATCAATAATACAAACATGGCGGCTACAGCTTTCAGTTATCTCTCTGCCAATGAATATGTCTGATTTGGCTTTTCAAAATGTATCATTTGGGGGTTTGATGGTCAAATTCTACAGGGGATGTGTGTCTGTGCTCCAACACGTTCTATGATCACAAGCTTTTCTAAGGCTTTCTGCTGAACCACCTTGATGCTGATCAGATGCACAGGAGAAAATTAACTAAAGTGTCAGCAAACTATCAACTCTTTTGAAAGCATATTCCCTTGGCTGATGACAGCCATGAGGAGATCTGAAGGAACTGACTCCCACCCGATTTCCCAGCAGACCCCTACTGCCCTGTCAACTAAACAGAAGCTCTTACTGGGCCTCCTGCTACCCACTGACTATGATTCATCCCGTTCTCTCCTTCTCTAGTTGCTTTTATGTCCGAACCCCAGAACCACATGGATTAAGCCCAGGATGCCAGTTTCACCAGAATGCTCAAGATCTTGTCATCTTGCCCTTCACTACTGGTGCATGAGCGATAGCCAAAAAATGGGATCACAAGGTGGAGAAAAGGGGGCGGAGAGTGTCCTACACTGTGCAGGCAGACCCAATCTGGTTTCCTGAGGTCTAGACTGCTTGGGGGTGTCAGTGGGTGTGGACTGTCAGGAGTTGGCATTGGAGGCAAGGAAGTTAAATTGGCACACAAGATTGCACCTAGCGGACCAGGTGATCCAGCAAGCTTCTCTTCTCAGCTCAGGGCTCACATAGGCTGAGAGGACAGCAGCTCCGTCTGCTCTGGAAGCAGCACCCAACTTATCTCAGTTTAACTGAGGCCAGAGTCCCTGCAGAGGACTACATCTACCATGATCTGGCCCAGGAGGTGGAGCACGGCCTGCCAGCCTGGTGCTGTAGCCTTTACTGTGTTATCTCGGCCATGTTTCTGGATCCTCAGTCTCTCCCTCAGAGGCTTCTGAGCCAGAGTCTGGAGCCAGCGCAGTTGGGGGCGTGATGGGGAATGCAGCAACTCTGGATCCTCTTCTCCTTTTTCAGTTGCTGGGAGAGGGGAGCCCAGTCTCCTGTCTCAACTCAGAAGTTAGAGCCTCAAAGGCTGCAGTGAGGGAGCTGCACCCACTCTGGGGTCACAATCCACCACCTGCCTGCAGTTGACCCAGATTTGCAGAGCTTATGTTGGTGTGGAAAGGCAACTTAGAGGCATCTTAAAAATCTGTCAGAATCAGACAGGGCCTGAGCCAATCATGTCTAAAACTGAAGGTCATGGAGTCAGGAGGAGGGGGATTGGTGCTCATGGGTGAACAGAAACCCCTCCCTTAACTGCTGCTGCTTAATTCCTCATATTTCCCCACCCCCCACTCCATTTCTTCTAGCCAGCCTTGCTTGCAGTATCAGAACTTGGCTGCCGAGAGAAACAGTCAGTGTGTTAGATTGGGGGGGGGGGTGCTTGTTGCAGGTGTGTGAAGATGCAGTATTTCCACCTGCACACCCCTGTGGCACTTAAAAATCAGCCTCCTCACACTGCTTTACCACACTGAAGGCAGACTTGGATTTCAACAATCAGACCTGGCACCATTATGCCTACAGGGGTCCATGCATTTATTTATTTCAGCTATTGGGCAGATTCGCCATAAAACAAACCCAAAGCAGCATACAATAAAATACGGGTGACCAAAACTGTGACTTTCCAAATCTCCAGAGACTACAATATTCATAAGCCCCTAACAGCCTGCGCTGGCAGGGGCTGCTGGGAATTGGCTATCTGGAGGGTCAGTTTGGCCACCCCTGCAATAAAACAAAGATTATAATATAAACTATTGACACTGATGGCCTAACCCCCCCCCCCCAAAAAAAAACCAAAAACAAAACCACAGCAGTTTAAGAGACACAATAAACAATTTCACCAATGCCATATGGCACCTTTTTGATGAGGGACAGTAGAATCAAGCACAAAACAACATTCACCTGAGTTTTTGACAAATTAAACCACCTACTCATCCAGCACTCAAAGATTAAGAGATTCAGCACCAGAATAACAGCTACAGTGTAAGGCATGACACAGCAGAGGGGCAGCTACAGAGAAGGCCCTGCCTCTAGCTACCAGTTACTTTGCTTCAAAGTGGGGTCAGATATCACCTGCCTCAAATCTTGCTCTTAATATGGCTGATTAATATGGTGTGGATCGTGCCAAAAAGAAAGGAAGAAAAAACAGACTCTTAAGATTATTGTTCAGCTGAGATGCTAAAGCCCGTGGTTTAAAGGGAAGAGCCATTCCTGCAGGCCCTGTTTGAAATAATGCTTTTAATCAGGCATATCCAAGGTAGGCAAGTGGCTAGACTTTAAAACAGGCCTTGTCCCTGAGCTCCCAAATCCTAGCGCTTCTAGAGGAGTAAGGAAGAGAGAATTATCCTAAAGACAAAGCCCCTGTTAGGAGTTGCAGAGAGAGGAGGGCTCTTGCAGTTTGCTGTCCCTGGGGAGGTATGAGCCATTTGTTCTTCCTATTTCACATACATGCAGCCCTTTAGAAGGTGAGGCTGCTTTCGGTGCCCAGAATCTCCGGATAAAAGGCCGTAGGCATTAGGAAGTACCTTTCTCACCTTGAGACCACAGCAAGCAAGACAGATCATCGGTCCAAAGGCCGCTTGACTTTCCTTGGCCGAGCACTCCTGCTGCTTCTACCCCATCCTTGCTACCACGGCCAATTAGCAGCCACAAAGCTTTCACAAATGGGGAACGGGGGCACCCCAACAACAGTGCTACACTGCGCAGTGCCGGTTTGTGCATTGCTCCTGTTAACGCAAGCGGGTCTGACAGGTCTCATCCTTACTGACAAGCCAAAGTATGAAAAAGCTCTTTTCCCAACAGCTGGAACACATATGGGTGTTACAGCCAAGCTCTGGAGTAAGGCTTTAGACCAGTGGTTCTCAACCTGGGGGTCAGGATCCCTTTGGAGGTTGAACAACCCTTTCACAGGGGTTGCGGCAGGGCAAGCAGCTTGGCTGGGGGGGGCACCATCCACACAACAGCCTTGTGGGGTAGATCGAGATAGAGTGCTTATCTGTCTGGAGTAGTGGAAAAGAGCAAGATCGGCATGATGGGACAAGAGGCAGAACTGAATTGAGAAACCCCGGGGGGGGGGGGGGCTATTTATATACAATCATGAACAATGGATCTTCACCCTATTGGTCTGTTTCGGTTTAATTTCTGTGAAAGAACACTTGCATAGTTTTATGGTTGGGGGTCACCACAACATGAGGAACTGTATTAAAGGGTCACGGCATTAGGAAGGTTGAGGACCACAGCTTTAAACCCTCCCATTTTCATACGCTCATATTTAGTGTAAAAAAACTGAAGATTTATTTTTAAACTTCAACACTGCTGGGGGTCCTCCGCTGCCAGCAAGCACTCGAGTGCTTGCAGCTGCTCAAGTGGTTGGTGGGAGAGCACATCAGCAGTGTCCTGGTGCGATGTCACTCCCTGTGCACCTGAAAGTGATGTCAACACGAAACCATAGAGCTTTACTCAAATGCTAGAACACCCCAGGCATTGGCGGCAACACAGTGATGTTACTTCCTGTGTGCACAGGCAGCATTGTGAGCGATTATCTCCTGCCCCAGTTGCCAAGAAGAACATGGCAGCCACTGCTCAATCTTGTAAGTTCATATTAAGACTTCAAAAGAGAATGTGAGAATCATGTGGTCAGTTTCCATAAAGAGACCTTGGCCACCAACTATCCCCACTACTCGCATGGTGTGGTGGTAAGAAGACCAGACATTTACTTTGCAGAACCATTCCCAAATATATTACAAACACACCCACCCACAGAGTCGCTGCCTTTCAATCTATAAATCCTTGCCCAATCCTCTCAGTGGACCAAAACAAACACAACTTTTCCTTTCTCCTTTTTCCCGAAGAACTCACTAGCTGTTTTGATTGGAAAAACAGAAGTTGCAACAAGGGGCCCTATGCCGATCATATGCAACCTGTCAATCAGCCGTCACTTCATGGAAGCCCATAAACTGCTCCATTACCTCGTCTAATTGAGAAGAATGCAGCCGCTGAGGGATGGCAGAGCAATAGCTTTCGAAAAAGGAAAATGAAGAAGATATCTTATGTTGATAGTCGAAGAGAGTGATCCGAGAGCGCTTCGGCTAAGAGGGAACTGCACGCAGAAATAAAAACAAAAAACCAAACAACTCTACGAGATCCGGGAAAGAATCATCGTTTGTAGGGATGTCAGCTGTGTGCCAAATTGTTCAACAGAACTCTCCCTCCCTAAAAAATGCATTCAATTAGAATCAATTAGGGTATTTCACATAGATTTCGATCCTGCGCTTTAGGAATGTAAAATCATATCGAGACGTAGTTATTGACGTGTGTGTGTGTGTGTGTGTGTGTGTGTGAGAGAGAGAGACAGAGAGAAGAGCCATCAAGTCACTTACGGCCACCCCATGAATCCCTGTCCTCCACTGTACTATACTCAGGGCTTGTAAACTGAGGACTTACTGTGGCTGCCTTGGTTGAGTCAACCCATCTCACGTTGGGCCTTCCCATTTCCCTAGGGGTATTGTCTTTTCCCAGTGACTTCTCATAATGTGGCCAAAGTATGACAGCCACCGTTGGACCACTTTGGTTCCTGGGTTTCGATTTGATCTAGAACCCATCTATTTGTCTTTGGCTTCTAATGTGTCTTTTTAATTTCCAAGCGCATCTCCTGATTTACAACTGTGCCCTAATTATAGTTACCCCTTTCCAAGCCCAACTGAGTGTTTTCCAAACTGTAGGGATGTACATAAAGGCTGTTTGCAATAGCTTTTGAGGGGCAAGTGCCTTGACAATTCTACATAGAGTATTTTGCAGGAATACATTCCACATTGATTTTTTTTTTTTAACAACAATGCTTTCAGAAACTCTCTGGCACTGCCTTGACCCGACGATCCGCTTATTTGTTTGAATTACCCTCACTTGTACTGGCTTTCCATTCCCTGTAGCGATGAAATCACAGCACCAAATCTTATTGGCTGCGTTGGTCCGCACTCTTTTTTAAAAACATTTATTGGTGAAGGCGTCAGATGCCAGCTGTAGTGCTGTAATATTACCACGTCTGCTACAGGATCTTTCATTAGGTGGGAATCACTCATGTGAATAATTCAGGAAGGAGGAAACAGCAGCCAGTAAGAAAATAATAGCATCAAGCAGTACTGAAGACAGGCAAATATTCACAGGTGGGGGAGGGATCAATATCCTGTCAAAATCTCTGATTCTTAAACCACCACCACCACCACCCCCCAAAAAAACCTGCTGAATATTTGGTGCATGTCCACAGGATACTGGTGAATGTGATCAGATCTACTGATGGATTGATTTAGCTGCAAACCCAGGTGCATGACTATGGGGCTGGTGAAAGGGGGGCGAGTGAACTTTTTCCTCCTGAAAACTGAAAACCCCAATGTTCTTGGGCGATGTACAGCATCAGAGACGTGGAAAGGAAAAATTTCTAGTGCTATATTTTTTCTATTGGAAGTGTTCCATTTCTAACCATTAATTGTCACACAGAATCCCCAATGAATGAAAGTTTTTTCCAACATAATATTTTACAAGCTTCGCAGTTTCAGAGTTTTGATTTAAGATTTTCAAGTTGATTCTCCTTAGGAACCATGTGAGGGAATAGAAAAAGGCTGGAGTCCAGCGGCACCTTTAAGACCAACAAAGCTTAAACTGGAGTAGGTGGAAATATAGAATCATAGAACAGAGTTGGAAGGGACCTCCTGGGTCATCTAGTCCAACGCCCTGCACAATGCAGGACACTCACCACCCTATTGCTTGTCCACTGTAACCTGCCACCCCCTTGAACCTTCACAGAATCAGCCTCTCTGTGAGATGGCTATCCACCTTTATTTAAAAATCTCCAAAGATGGAGAACCCACCACCCACCAAAGATATATGAACCCACATTATATGAATCAGAGCATTGGTCCACCAAAGTCGATACTGTCTAAGAATCAATGTGATTGGTTAACAGGTCATACCAAAATCTAATTTTTATTTTATACATCTCCTTTCACAGGAATATTGAAATCACCAATCTGGTATGGAGTTAAGTGACATCAGGGGAAGGACTTGGCCTCTATACCCTATCTGTTGATCCTCCAGGGCAACTGATGCTAGATTCAATGGCCCATTACTTTGATCCAGCAGGTCACCTCTTCTATTCTATCTTGCACAAGTGATTCCACAGATTGTGGCAATGAAAATAATGTGCATTGTAGACAAGAGTTATGCTTCTTTTGAAACAGATTGATGGACAACCATTTCTGTGGGATATCATACACAGTTCTTGGGCATAATAAAATCAGCGTATCAATAATTTTCTTCCTTAACTTTAAACAATGTAAAGCAAAGTTCATGGTTTGCATTTTTACAAGCATTCCAATAAAATTAATTTCCATATATATCTTCAAATCTGAATGAATATAGCATTTAAGCCACGGTTTTTTAATAATCAAATATTTCAGTTTAAGTAGTTGTTGCTATGGGGACAATAAAATTAACACACAATATTTTTTCTTCTTTAATAAATAAGTTAAAAAAATAGGCACACTACTGCTGCCAGGCTTAAAGCAATTGGGGTGGGAAGAGGTGCAAGTTTCTCCCTCTCCAGGTCTCCCTTCTCTGGCTGTGACCATCTTTGCAAGGAAGCTGGGGGTGGGTGGGAGTTACCTGATCACACATCTCCAGTTTAATGTTGGCCTTCACTTTTCAAAAGATCGTGACAACATCATTGAAAAGTCTAGGTGCTGTCAAGAGAACATTGGCAAGAACACTTATCTTTAACTACACAGATCCGCTCAAGAAGTCAGGACCCTATAATGTAAAAAGACATTAATATTTCTCTCAGTTGGAAAAATTACAAAGAAACAATTCCACATATTTTGGAAAAATGATTGCATAATGTGAATTCAGGCACTTTTCCTATCGTACAGTCCTCAGTAGGACAAAGGATTATTTAATTGTAAAACAGTAGAATGGCTTAGTAATAAAAAGCACAGCCTCACACCTAATCAACATGCACCACTGTGACCGATTTTGCATAGTAGCAGTTGTGGCCAACATGGATGGAGCCAGGTTCTCCTTGCACCAAGTAACCCATGGGACATGCTCCCTTGGCCTTTGGAACAAAGATGAAACGGAGGAGCTGGCTTTTACAACTGCAGTGAGTGCTAGAACTCACAAAGAGACAAACACAATGGGGTGGAAAAGGTCAGGGTGGTACCGGGTGGGCGGTTCAAGTTGACAACACATGACGCTGCCTTAGACTGACCCAGATTGTTGGCCCGTCAAACTCACTCCTGTCTATGTGACTTGCAGTGGCTCTCTAGGGCAGCAGTTTTCAACCTTTTGACCATGGAGGAGCCTCCAAAATTATTTTTCAGACTTCAAGGAGCCCGGAAGTGATGTCATCTAATCACGTCCCCTGCCATATCCCCAGATGTGACATCACTACCCGCCCCCTTAACCCTCCTTTTGCTCCCGCCCCCTGCCTTTACTACTACTATGGCGGCTCTTGTGGGCCAGAAAGAAGAGTAAGAGCTTAGAAGACAGTCTGCCCCCCCCCCCAATACCACACCACTCCAGAGGTCCCGCAGACTCCCTTCAAAGCTCCGGTGGACCCCTGGTTGGGAATCCCTGCTCTAGGGTCTGATATCACCCTACTCTCTGGCCCTTTCAACTAGAGATGCTACAGCTTGAACCTGGGACCTTCCGCATCTAGCACTAAGCCACGGTATTTTTAGCCATTTTAAATTGTATCTGACCTTTTGGGTCTCAAGGTAACTATTATCTACTGTGACTGGCAGAGGCTCTCCAGGGTCTCACGTAGCAGTCTATCCCATCACTTCTTCTCTCATCCTTTTTTAATGTGGAGGTGCAGGGAGTTTTAGGACCTTCGACATGCAAAATGGATGCTTTACCCTTGAGCCACAGTCACAGCCCACCCCAACAAGTTCAAATTGTCTCTTGGACACAAAGCTCATGTCCTGCTTTTATTACAAACTTACAGGGATTTTAAGCTAGTTAAAGCTGTCTTTCTGCCAAGTACCATGGTAATTGTAGTCAGGGAAAGATACGAATAAGTCTATGAGAAATCACACACCTCCTTAAAGAACTACAGTTCCCAGGGATACCAAGGGAGACGGAAAGTCTGTTAAAACCAGTGTAGTCTAGCTACGGCCTCATGGAAAGGCCAATTAGGCAGGCTGTATGGCTTTGTAAGAGACACTCCTGGGCAGGGGCTGGGCAAATGCTGGTTGGTAGGGGCTCATGGGAATTGTAGTTCCTGGATATCTGGAGAGCCGCAGTTTGACTACCCCTGCTCCTGGGCAAAACTGGATTGACAATTCTGTGCCAAGAGGAAACCCCCCAGTAAAAGGGGCAACTGAAGAAAATCTCTGCAGTGGTTGTAAAGTAGAGCATGGGAGATTGCAGTGGAGCCTGCCTCCACTTGAAAAACACTAGACTGCTGATATAAGCCCAGTGCAGCCAATTCTATTGTGACAACCTCCTCTCGCAAAACTGACATTGCCAAATAGGACCAGGGGTTATGCACCCTTTTATTTCAGGAAGCTCTGCCCCCTTGGTGTAACATGGCAGAGCCAGTCACCCCAAATCGAAGGAGTTCACCCCTCCGTTGGCTACATCCTTAACCCACCCTGCATGGCAGAAGCAGATCGGGACTCATATGGGTAGAAACTGCATCCAAGGTCACTACGGAGCTGCTGCAGACCTTTCTTTTAAGAGAGGGGGAGATCTAGCCCCTGTCTTGTCTAGCGCTGAAGCAGCTGTCTGCAGCCCAGCATCCTCTCCTCGGAGGATACAACAGCAATATTTACTGTACTGCAGACTTAGCTGGCCGCAGCCCAATGCACTCTGGATTCAGAAAGCGGATTCAGCTCTGGGCAGGACAGAGACGAGCGCATTTGGGTGCAGAACAGCATGATGTGAAATCGTTTGGGGATTAGGAGGCAAAGGAGGGTGGCATTTGCTGCAGGGGGAGCGCATGGCAAGGCAGAGCGGGACTGCAAGCTGTCTACTATAGGCAAGAGGGGGAAAACCTGGGAAAGGGAAAGGGAGGGGGATCTCATGCCAAATACTTTCCACCTTCCCTCTGAATTTCACTGTAGTGGAAAATTTTCCAAGCTGCTCCACAGCATGCCCAGCTCCCGCTGGAGGCCCTAGGCAAGCTCTGTGGGATGCCAAGGGAGAATGCCATGTTTGTCCCTGCGGCACAAGAACTCGCCCCCTTGGATACCCACCCACCCCCACCCCCAGTTCAGAGAGGCTACTCTGTGTGCATGGGAGGAAGGGGGCTTCAGTGCTGAACACATTTCAGAAAGTCACCTGCGATGAAAAGAAGAAAAGAAAAAGGCGGCTGGTCTAAGCACCAGGGCAAAAGGTAGCTGGGAAATGGGGGGGGGGGGGAAGGTTTTCCATTCATCCCCCTGCCAGTTCCATGGGATGCAACCAAGAGCAAGATTGATGCTCTGCTGAAAACGGGAGGCAATGGGGCTTTTTTCTCTTTCCTTCCAAAAGGCAGAAAGGAGCCAGCACTGAAAATGGAGGACGAGGGTTTGGTATTTGGACAGAAATCCTCTCCTCCCCCATTACCTCTGCTCCAGGTTTCAAATCTCTGAAAACAGAGAGCAGGAGGATGGATGAAAAGGGGAGGGAGGAAGGGAAGGAGGGAGGGAGGGAGAGAAGAAGATGCTTGGCCTGCAGAAGGGAAATTGGAAGCCAAATCAGGCTTAAAGCCCTGAAGGAAATCCATAGTGAGCAGGTTGGAAAGGGGGGGGGGGGGAGAAGACAGCAGTGGGAGGGAGAGGAGGTAAAGGGGGAGCAGATGAGAGAGGAAAAGGGGAGAGGGGAGGGAGGGGGGGAGAGAAAGAGAGAGAGGAGATGGGAAAGCTGGAATGTCAGCTGTGGGCAAGAGCCTAGCAGATGCTTCGGGGCTCAGGTTGCACACATGGGGGGCAAGATGGCTGGAAGCAGAGTGTGGGAAAGGGAATCCAGTTTCTCCAGTAGGCTTGGAGGAGGCTGGGAGTGTGGAAGAAAGCCCCACTGCAAACATGCAGTGAGAATGTCCTTCCCAAGCCTGGAATAAAGGGCTCTGCATTGTCCAGGAAGACCAGCCGACAAAGTACTACTGTGACTGGAGGTACACCAGAGCACTGCCTGCTTCGGGGAAACGAGGCCCGAGCCTTGGGATGCAAGGTGGTCCCCATTGCAAGATCCATGTGCAGCAGGGCTAACTCACAAAGCTTCAGCAAACCAGAGCTCTCTCGTCTCCTCCCCCGCCTGCCTGGGTCCTGAAGCTCCCTAATCATGTAGGGCTAAGTGGCCAGTAGATCACAGGAGGCAATGAAGTTGCCAAGGAGACCCTGTGAAATCTCAGGCACCGGCCGTAGTTCTGAGGGCTGAGGGGCAAGACCAGCGGAAGGCTCGGACTAAAGCAACAGCAAGGACTGCAGCGTGCTGTCGTGCCCACCGGGAAGTCAAATGGCAAGCTGTCCACATGGTTCAGGTGGTTCCAATGCGGAACAGCGTGTGTGAAAGGCATGGAAGACGTACTGGAACCCCTTTCCTCCTTCCAAGGAGCTCAGGGATGTGCTGGGTGGGGCGCTCCCACCGTCCTTGCCACTGCTGTTCAAGGCAGCCTAGGCTGAGAGGCTTTACCAAAAACAGGGCCCACTGCCTCCAAGGCTGCCTTAGGGAGGAGGGTTATGAAGCAGCAGCTACAAGTGGCAGAGCGTAGGCAAAGCACCTCCACTCCAAAAGGGCTTTGCCACAGTGTCTTCAGGAGCAAAAACACTTGTGTCGAGCTGCTGCCACGGCTGGGCTGCTGCCTGCTTGCACAGGGTGCATTAAAGGTGGACATGAAACCACGGTTTGCTAACCAACTCTGGTTAATCTCCCGGTTGTAAATTAACACATCCCAGCTCATCTACCTCTTGCTTCCTCTGTCCTCCTGGCAAGGGTACTGCCCGCCTCTGTGTCCAGACCCTTCTCAGGCGCAATGTGCTGAACCCCAGCACTGTGTCCCTGATAGAGAGAGAAAGGGATTCAGGGGCACTTTCCCCCTCCTCTTTCTCTTGCCACCTACCCTTCTGCACTGCTTGGAATGGGTAAGTCAGGGGCTTTGTCAGTGCCCCCCGCCCCAACCCTTCTAAAGGCAGAACAGTCACCTCCCCACACCCATAAATTGTTCCTGGACACTTGGATTAGGTTGGAATCCATTCCAAGACCTCCTGGGCTTTCCCTACCTCCCACAAACTGCCACCATTCACCTGTTGCTGCCGTGGCTCTTTAAAGGAGAAGAAAAGCTGGTTTTTTATGCCCTACTTTCCCCTACCCAAAGGAGTCCCAAAGCTTCTTACAAACGCCTTTCTTTTCCCCGCAACAGACACCCTGAGAGGTAGGTGGGGCTGAGAGAGCCCTGACAGAACTGTGGCTGGCCCAAGGTCACCCAGCTGACTGCATGTGGAGGAGGAGGAGTGGGGAATCCAACCTGGTTTGAGTCTGCTTCTCTTCATCCACCACACACCACTGGCTGAGAGCGGGGCTTCCTCAGCAGGAGCTGCTGCTGTGGACTGAGGCTCTCATTTGTTCACACCTTGTAAGCTGGTTGGGGCACACGGATCACTTAGTCTGACTCCTTACACTGAAGCACAACTTTCTATACTTGAAGAATCCCTACCAGGTGAATGTTTTCAAAGGGGGGGGGGGATGTGAGAAATTCTCACAAGTGTCCCTAGGTAGCTCGTTGCACTTGTACGCACCTCCAACAGTTAAGATCTTGCCTGGGTCAGGAAGATCTTCCTCCCAAGCCCTGCTCTCTGGGCCCCTACCTTGCCAAGTTTTGAATTTAACAAATTGATTTGGTTCTGTTATAACCTATGGACCCATTAAAGTCTATGGGGAATCTAGTCTGTCTCTCTATTCAGTGGTCTGGTGGGGATGGGGGTTGAGGTAGAGGCACCAGATTTGTAGTACAGCTGCTGGAGCCTATCCTCAAAAAAATCACAAAGTAATTAAAAAACTAGACCAAAGAAGGTACCCACATCATCCATTGTTTCCAGTGAGTGTGTGTGTGTGTGTGTGTGTGGGGGGGGGGATAGCAAGGCAAAACAAGCCCAGTAGAATGTCCCAGAGAATCCCCGCAGTGAAAATGGGGGGGGGGGGTTGCCAGGCCAGCAGCAGGAACAGTGCAATACTGTCCAGCAGAACCAGTGCCACTGTGGTGGTGCCGGCCCAACAGGACCAAGTTGACACCAGAGTCCCTGGAGTAGAAACGGAGGGACAGCAGAACCCGTACAATCAATGTACTCGTGCCCAGCAGCAGAACCCAGTGCCCCATTATGGCAACTGCCAGATCGACAGGGCTGCATGGGGTGCCCATGGTCACCATGTTGGTGACCTCTGCTCTAGTCTGCCACTCTAACCACTATGCCACAAAACCTATAATCATTTTGGAGGAAATGGGGAGAGGACAGCTATACTGAAGGATAAGCATACCCCAGCTTTAAAAGCAAATCTGGGGGAGATGCTTGCTGTAACATAGGAGGAAAACTGTACATTCTCCAGAAAATATTTTTTTAAATTAATAAATCATTGGCAAAACAGCAATGAAGGAAGAAAGTTGAGTGAAAATCTAGCTGTTGCTCATGACTTGTCAAAAAGAAACCAACCCACTAGAGTTCGGACTGCAGAGATGGTATGAAGTTGATAAAAGGTTAAAAGATTCACAAAATGGGGCTGGTGTCTGACATGTAGCTTGCCCAATACTCATCCTATCATAAGAAACTAGAAAAGAGGTACCTGCTAAGCTCTTTCAGTTGTGTGCTTCATTAGAAGCAGCAATAAATGCACTTTTTGGGGGGTGGGGGAAGTGTCTCATTTCCCCAAGCCATGGCCCCTTCATTGTAAAACCCCAGCACTGGGCAAGCCCACCCTATTTATTAACTTAAAAACACAGTTTTGTCATGTAGGGAGAGCAAGTCCTTACATCAGAGGTACTGACTATCAGTTATACCTTAGTGAACATCCTCTCTCATTTCTGCTCAGAAGCCACAGCTCTTCAGGATATCAAGCATCACGTGGTATCATCGCCAGGGCACCATCTGTTGTGGCACTTGTGTTTCCCTGGTATTGTTTCCTGGTCCAGTTGAAATAGTTGACTTTTGAACCTCAAATCCATCTGGAATATCTGAATAGCCATCTTTACCCTTACAGCTCTGCTTGACCTGAAACTTAACTGTCCCAACACTCTTTGTGCACATCCTATAAATGAGGCGAGGTTGAAGAAGATATGGGATAGGGCCTTTTCAGCAGTGGCTCCAAAGCAACTGAGCTCCCTGACCCAATAAGCCCCGTGACTTCCTCATTGCTGGCCTTTCATAAAGACAACTGAAATCCCAGATGGCCTTTGAGGGGGAGCTGCAATGAAGACTTTCCCCCCTCTGCTTTGCATTGCTGGATCCAACTATTTTATTGGTTTTAATATTGGTTTGCTCTCTGTAGCTTTTACCTGCTTGGATTTTACTCGTGGCTTTGTTTGTTATTTGAATGGGCGTTTTAAAAAAGTAACTTTGCTCCCTTTTTTGAATTATTTTGTAAGCCACCCACTAGAAGAGCAGGGATAATAGTGTTGTACATAAAAACACGGTCACCATGTCCTCTCCCACCTTGACATTAAAGTCCTGCAGGCCACAAGCAGGCTAGAGAAGATAACTAAGGTTGGGATACAGTTGAAGAAGGCACAGGGTGCACTGGAGCCTTTAAAGGTATCGGACTACGTTGAGCAAGGATCTAGCAAGCCAATTTATACATCCGAACAAGACTGAGCTACTGCCAATATCATAATCACTCCTGCCCCTTTCCTGTATCAGTCTTTGGAACATTCCCACAAGGGGCATGATCTTATCATACCCTTTTTACTTGTTTCCAGCAAGTAAATGGTACACTGCCTCTAATCCTGGAGGTTCATATGAACGTAAGAGTACTTACTAGATCAGAGCAAAGATCGATTTAGAACACCATGCTGTTTCCAGCAGTTGGAGGTCAGATGCCGCTAGGAAGACAAGAAACAGGGTGCACGGCCAACACCTCTCCCTGACAAATGATCTCCAGCATTTGATAAGCATTCTACCTCCGAAGCTGGAAGTTCCATTGGGCTGTCATGCCTAATGATCTGCAATCGAGCAGTCCACAATAAATCTGTCCAGTCCTCCTTTGAGTGCATCTAAGTCAGTAGTCAGCACCCCCTCCTGAAGCAGAGAGTTCCGCAAGCTAACTACCCATTGTATGAAGGAATCCTTTTTTTTTGTCTGTCTTAAACATTTGTCTTGTTGTGGCCAATGTCCACTACCAGCCTTGTCTGCCCTGAATTTGTCTAATCCTTTCTTCAAACCAACCAATACCAACAGATAACAAAATGTGTTAACCAAAGGGCAGAAGACGCTAACCTTTGTGAAAAGTTGAATGAACCAAGGGGGACGAAAAAGCCAATCAATTTGACTGCTGAATGGGGATGTGATGTGATGTTGGATATTGTTACGTACAAACCAAGTTTTCATCATGAGAGATATCTGAAACGACACCTAGATGCCAACTCTGGATATATGATGTAATTGTGGATGTGCAATGTGCCACCAAGTCATAGCTGAGTGACGGTGACCCCAGCAGGGGTCCTTCAACGAAATCAAGAATCTGAGGCGGTTTGCCACTGCCTCACCCTCAAGAGTGCTCCTTGGTGGCCTCTATTCCAAGCACTGATCTGATGAGGTTGTGTTATACCCTGCTGCCATCCCTTCCCCTTGTATTAACTATACCTGTCTAAACAATGAATGGAGGGAAAGGCACAATTCAAGCCCTGCATGGGAAGTATGCGCTGTGAAAGAGACGTAAGGCCAGCCCCGGCAGTGACCAGCGCAGCACAATCAAAACAGTGGCAAAGCTGCCCACGCAGAACACACGACCCAGTCTACCAACGCAAACACCCCTTCGCCCTCTTGCACTAACCACTAGTCCAGAGGTAGTCAAACTGTGGCCCTCCAGATGTCCTTGGAATACAATTCCCATGAACCAGTGAATGCTGGCAGGGGCTTATGGGAATTGTAGTCTTTGGACATCTGGAGGGCCGCAATTTGACTACCCCTGCACTAGTCTCTCTTCCCCCAAAGGAAGAAATCTAAGCATTCTCTTGGCTCTCAATCATTACGAAACCCCACTACCCTTCAGATCTGGGGGACGCTCTGTCAGACTGCTGGCCCGCATGAACTGATGCATTTGGGGTTCAAAACAGGAGCCGGTTCTTGCTTCCCACAGGGAAAAGAAGTGCGTGGGGAGGAAAACTGTCTTCAGGGAGTTTGGAGATTGTGAATTCAGACTGAGCCATCCTGACATCAGAGTCCTACACGGGATCCAGTTTCCAAGGCAACCAGGGGGTCAAAGGCCAGAAAGGGGAGCTGGCTTCTCCAGTTAGAATTCCAATTGTTAAGTCTCCGAATAAACAGCTGAAATGGTCAGGAAGGGGGGGGTGGGGGAGGCTGGAAAGCCGCTCAGTTGGCGTTGTCAGCGAGATGTCACTAATTGTCTGCAGGAACAGCCAACCCACCATTAACCCCTCTGGCACTGTTGCCAAGGAAAGCTCTAAAAGAGACCCCCCCCCCTTTGCAATGGCACATTTGAGTTGCACCCCACCCCAACCTCTCAAAGGCAACTCCCAAAAGCAAACAGCATGGCGGTTTGGGGAAAGCTGAAGACGATTACAGATGATACCATGTCTCAGTCATGAAGGAAGGCGAGGTCTTGACAGAAATCAAAGCACATGAAACTGTCTTCGACTGAATTACGCCCACGCTCTACCAATGGCAGCATTGCCTACTCTGACTGGAAGCAGCTCTCCAGCGTCTCTGGCCTTTCCCATCAACTGCAGTGTAACTGTAAGTGCTGGGGACTAAACCAGAGACATCGGCATCAAAGCAAATGACCCAGCATTCAGCCACAAGGACTCCTGGAGCCTCCATGTGCTTAGGAACCTACATTTAAAGCCGTCTCGGTTTTCGAAACCCAAAATGCATGCAGCGACAAGACCCCTTTTTTCTGCATGCGTCTAGAACAGCTGGAAAAGGTTTCAGGTAGCTGGTCAGAATTCAGGCTAATGGATTCATGAGGAGGACTAGAATCCATTTCATAACATAAATGAACTGCATCAGTTTGGCAGATTACGGGAAAGAGAGAAACAGACAGACAGAGAAGGATGAAAAGGGTATGAAATGCAAAGCAGTAAAATCATAGAAACATAACAGTGGGAAGGGACCTCCAGGGTCATCTAGTCCAACCCCCTACACAAGGCAGGAAGCTGACAACTACCTGCCCCTCCATAGTGACTCAAATTTCATGCCCAGATGACCCCCCTTCCCCCCAAAAAAAGGAATCCCTGGCCAGTCTGACCTGGAGGAAATTTGCCTCCCGACCCCATTTCCCTAGGCATGCAAGAAAGGACCACAAGAGCCAAGCACTGGTATAGCCCTCCCTGTCCACCCACTCACAATCTGTCAGATGACTATCTAGCCTTTGCCTAAAAACTTCCAAGGAAGGAGAACCTGCCACCTCCTGAAGAAGCCTGTTCCACTCAGGAGGCAGTGGGTTCTCCTTCGGAAACTACAGACTAAAAGGATAAATGCTTTGAATAGTTATTAAATAGCATTATGTACTAGTCCACAAAATATCACCAAGTTAAGCCAAAATGAACAAGGTATGAACACAAGAGACACGGACTGTCAAATTGGGGCTTGAAAGTCCTACAGGGTCAGACCAGTGAGCCGTCTAGTCCAACATCCAGTTTCACGCAGGAGCCAATCAACTGTCCAGGAGGACCAACAGAGAGGGAAGGCGGACAAAAATATGACTCTCTTTCCCCGCTCACCCCCTTCCCTTGCACGTGGAATGCAGCTGAAGGCTTGCTGGGAGTCAGGAAAAGCCTTGACTCAGCTCCCCCTGCATGACTTCCAAGGGCAGATGCCTGGACAAACTGGCAACCCCACCTCTGGAAACAAAGAAACAAAGCAGTAATCTAAACCTCAGCTTAATCCCTGCTTCGAATCTGTGTTTGGGTGTGTGGGAAAGAAGCCAACACCACTTTGCCCAGGTGCCTCCATTTGGACATCACAGGAAACCTGAGCATAATCGAAGTCTTCTCAACTAAGAAGACAGTCTCTGGGGGCAGATGCATCAGCCTCCAGTGGAACAGCTAGATATGATTCCAGCAGCACCTTAGACATGGTCAAGATGTTCGGGGTATGCGTTCTTTAGAGTCAAAGCTCCCTTTGTTGGATGGAGCTTTACCTTTCAAAAGCACATCCTGCCCCCTCCCCATAAGCTGCTGCTCTCTATGGTGCCACCAGACTCCTATCTAGCCGCTCAATGAGGAAGTTTTCCATCCTGTTGTGCACACAAAAAGGGGGGGGGGAGAGAAACAAGGGGGAAACTTGAGTATGCTAAGCAGCTGCCCTCATGGCTGTTGTGGACGAGCCTCCATTTGCTGCACCGTCTGAAAATGGCATCCTTTTGGAAGCCGGTGCCTGTTAAACCAGTGAGATTATTTTGCATCTGTCTGATCCCCTTCCAAGTCTGAGGCTTTCACAAGCTAATATGATGCTTGCTTGCTTGCTTGGGAGCAATACATGGATAAATGGAAAGGATGGAATTTGGGGTTAGGCAGAGAGCAGGGCCAGTAAGGTTACGCTACATAGAGGACAAGAAGATACGCAGTTCAGAGCTGATGCTTCACTTCTTCTTGGACGAAGTCCTGGACTGGTCAGTGACTCCCAAGTTTTGAAAAGGCTGTCACATTTTGAACTTCTCCTTCACAATGATACGCATTATGCCATACAGCTGGTAGGTCTATGGTCCCTCCCATCTCCCGAGTAACAGAAATGTGAGTTGCAGAAATGCCCAAACAGGATTACAACTGCGGCGTGCACAGAAGCAGCTTTCGCTTCCTGCCTTCAAAAGGTGGATACAACCCAACGTTTTTGTCAGTATGGCAAATTCCATGTCAAACAATCCTTCCATGGTTACAGGGAAGTCCCACGTCTGTCTTGGACGCAGGCAGACATTCCTAAAGGGCTGTGCCAGAAAAAAAAAACCCACCACTTGATTGCTCATAAACCCCACCCCACTCCAACTCTGTTATCAACAGCAGTGAAGTCTGAAAACCAGCACTCATCTCTCACTCTTTAGTCCAAAATTGATTCACAAGAGTGTAAATTCATTACAAGTTGCTTGGGGAGGGGTTTCTAAGCTGAGCTCGATCCAGGCATGAGGAATCATCAGTGGCAATCTTGGAGAAAGAGCTGCTTATGAGTGTCCCATCCCCACCTCCACCCAACACGTTGCAAAAAATTGTCAAAAGCATTACAACCATTGCACACTAATGATCCTCGGCAGGATGAGGTTGTAAATTCAAAAGGGAGCAAAAGCCAATCGCAGCTTCGTGACAAGGGTGCCAGTAATTATATGCCTATGTGAAAACATTCTTCTACGTTTTTAGGTATATTTACAAAATGTGAAGCTGCCTATACTGAGCTGGACAACTGGTTAATCAAGATCCATATGGTCCATTCTGCCCTGACCTGGCTAGCTCAGGTAAGCCTGATCCTGTGAGATCTTGATAATTAAGCAGGGAAGGCGGCTAGTATTTGGATGGGAGACCTCCAAGGATTTGGATGGTACTTCCTGCAGGGAACACTAGGAGGCATGACACAGAGGCAGGCAACGGCAAATCATCTCCCAACATCCCTTGCCTTGATGCCAGACCATCCTCGGATTTCCTTGCTGCACTAAACTGCACACACCCCGTGCAATAAATAAATAAGTAATAAAGAATGGTCCGCTCTGACTGGCAGTGGCTCGTCAAGGTTTTCAGGGGAGATCTTTCAAACCACCTGCCATCTGAGCCTTTTAAACTCCAGGTATACAGTTCCAGGTCCACAATGTCTACCAGGTCAACTTCGTCTACATCCTTGTTCACTTTCTCAAAGAACTCCAAAAGGCTGATGAGGTGGGACTTCCTTTTCCGGAAGCCAGGCTGCCTTCCCCTCCACAAGCATGATGCTGGCTCTGCAGGTGGCCAGCTCCTAATTTAAACTGGGATGCTATAGCCCACAGCACAAGATGCACTAGGTCTATGGATCTTTGTATGCTGATGACGCCTGCTGAGGTGTTGAGGGCCTGATGTAAAGAAGATGTTGGTCTCGTGCAGAACTCTTTAGGCAAGTTCTCCCGTTCTGGTGGCATTCTGTTTAAATCAGCATTCAGGGCACCACTAAGGAGACTAGCAAGCTGGCCTGCGAGAGGGACTCCAGCTCTTATGCTCCCAGTGCTCAAAAACAGACGCAGTCCTCTGGGAGAAGACAGACATAGGAATGGACCCCTTGGTGGATTTCCAAAGAAGGAAGGAGAGGGCAATTTTTGCTGATTCTCCCAGGGATTCCTTGTACTCCCAGAGCACTAGTTCAGGGCCTGTAACACGAGGTGCTAGGCAAAGATGGAAAACAGTCTTCCTGTTTTTGCTGCTCCCAACCCAGCAGCCAGGCAAGGACTGTACAGAACTCCACGCTGAATAATCATGCTAACCCCACCAGCTGCAAATGGCGACTTTAGTGCTGTTTCTTCTTGCCAGGAATCCTTTCCTTCCAGTCACCAAGTCTCCTCACCCAGAACATGACCAGCATAGTAGATTTGGAGGTTACTATCGTAAGCATTTATTTAGATAGCACCAATACAAGCAATACATTTCTTCCCTCCCGCTGCATTTTAGAGTGAAATTTTCTGGGCCAGCGGTCGCATTGCAATCTACTCTGGTCTAATGTCTTCATTTCAGAGGTTCGAATGGGATGTGGAGAAACCATAGGACCTTCCTCTAATGCTGCAGATTTACACAGCTCCCAAGGAGGTACACGGACAGACTCCAAATGGGGGCTGGAGCGGATGCAGCCTCCTACACCCCCTTCCCGATGACTAGCTGTGTCAAGTGAATAGCACTGGACAATTCTATTTGAGCAAGCTCTTTGCTGAAGATTGATGCTTTTATGGGCTTCAGGTGCCATAAACTCGAGAGCTTGTTATTTTGCCCATTGATTATTTGGATTAATTCATCATACAGCTTTTTATTGTTGAAAAAAATCCAGGCAAAGTACATTAGCTAAAAGAGACGCTTAAGCGCATGGCCTCCACCATATCCCATAGCACAGAACTTGCCAACAAATGTGACATTCTTGACCTGACTGTCCCGCTAAATAACTTTACCTTCATGCCCTTCTTTGTATCTTGCTTTCTATCCTTTCCAGGTCTTAATTTTGGTTATTCAAAAATTTAAAATCAACCATTGTGCCCCCCCCCCCCCCCCCGGGAACAGTAACTGTGAATTTACTCCACTAGAAGGCAACTTATTTACCACTTTCTTTTCTCATCTACTGCTGGGGAGGGCCAGGTGTGCATGTCTCAGGCACAGTCTTAAGTGGCGCAGGATGGTGGTCATTAGAGTTGGCATGCCAGTCCAATAATGTCCACTTGTCTTTTGTGTGATGATGGTCAAACACTTCACAAAGCAATGAACCACACTAAGCAGGTGGGCAACTTTTCAATTTCCTTCTTGAGGTTGCTTTCTCCACCTGCCTCAACACTAAGGGAACAGCAAATCCAGACCCAGAAGTGTTGAGGGCAGGACATATTGGTCATGAACACACAAGGCAAAGTTGGGTTGCCAACCTCCAGGTGGGACCTGAAGATTCCCCTGGAATTACAACTTATCTCCAAGCAACAAAGATCAGTTCCCCCTAGAGAAAAATGGTTACTTTGGAGGGTAGACTCTGTGGCATTGAATCCCACTGTCCTTCTCAGGCTCCATCCCCAAATCTCCAGGACTTTCCTAACCCGGCTCTGTCAACCCTACCCCCCTCCATGCCCAGCCAGTGGCCAGGGGAAACCTGGGAACCCTAGGTAAACCACTGAACTTCCAGCATGTAACCAATTTTGTTCTTATTCTTTGTATTTGGAGCCAGCCTTCCCTTTTCTAGCTCTTTGGAGAAGCATGGGGACTCTCCACCAAAACCACAGCCACTGGAGAACAGCACTGTCCTGAGAAAGGAATGGCGGAAGGGCAATGAATCCTGCCCTGAACCCCTTGGGGGAAAGCCAGGCCTCGGCCGGATTAATTTCCTTGCAAGAGCAGGCTGCTCTGTCATTGCCTGCCCTTGCTCAGCTCAGGACCCTCGCTCTCCCAGCACACGCCTAACAACAGAGAGAGCATATGGTTTGGGCTAGCAGGCCTTTGGCCCTGGGTGGGCTTCTGGATCTGAAAATGAACCAGCTTGGGTGAGAGCTCAGTTAATTAGATTGGTCATGGGATTTCACCCCCCCCCCCCAAAAAAAAAGGCTTCCCGAGCTAAGAACAAATTCATTGGACCAACTCTGGATCCAGAAAAGTCACTGCAAGAGGGTCTCCCCCCCACACACACACAACAACAACAATAACTTCAGTCTCCAGAGGGAATGGAGAAGAAACCACTTCCCTAGAAGTAAGACCAGCTCTGGAGTAGAGAGATTGGGGAGAACGCCTGAACCTGCAACATGCAGAGGGAAACCTTGGTTGCCAGCAGAGTTTTCTATCCAGAATGCCCATTCCACCCTCCAGCAGATTCCAGTCAAGACCTTCCTGGCTCCTAGATCACTGCACTGCACTGGCCTCCAACTCAATGGCTTGGAAGGGTTTGCTAGCCCTAACTTCAAATAGTGCAGGTATTCTGATCAACCATCCTGCAAGATAGGCTATTCTAGCAGGCAGGAATCTCCTGAGGCAACCCACTCACTATCATGACTGACTAGGGCAGGGATTCCCAACCAGGGGTCCCTGGGAGCTCCAGAGGGGGGCTGCGGCCTTTCCCCTCTCACTTTAATGGATAAGCTAGGCAACTGGCTGCCTGCATCCAGAGGGCTCGGTGGTTAGGCTGTGGAAGTAAAAATAAAAATGGGGAAAGTTGGTTGTGTTGTGATAGGGGGGCCTGGACTGTCTTCTTAGCTCCTGCTATTATTTCAAACCAATGTGAGGCAAAGCCGCCATAATAGTAGTTAAGGTGAGGGGAAGCAAAAGGAGGGTGAAGGATGCAGGTGGTGATGTCACTTCCAGTGACATGTCACTTCCTGGGGCCTGACAGGGAGGCGTGGCCAATCAACATCACTTCCAGGAGACATTAAAGCTTGAAAATTTATTTCAGGGACTCCTCAACCATCAAAAGGTGGGAAAAGGCTGGACTAGGATGTTGTTACTTGGGGTTGTTACATGAGGTAAAGTGGAGGTACTTTTCATGAACATTTATGTTCTTCTCAAGAAATTCTCCACCTTTTCTGTGGTTCCGGGAGGGCCTCCCAAGTGAGGCAAAGATGAGGTTCCCTTTCTAATACTTATTCTGAAAGAGGCTTCATTGCCCTCACTCTGAACTGGCTTGGTAATAGCACAACGACTGGTAACATGGCTGCTTCATGTAAACTATGTTTGGGGGTATGGTGTATGCAGCAAGAACAGACTATGAAAAATAATATTAAAAGGTGAGGAGTGGTGGCAGAGGAGAGAGAAATTGGGGGGCTTTGGGAGGGATCCTGAAAGAACCATGAAGAACAGTGTGTGAAAGAGCAATATAAAAAGGTAAGGATAAGGATTAAAGCTGCTGGATCATTCCAGAGCTGGTTCCTGAAACTCCCAATTGGCTTTATACACACAAAGCATTCTACCTCCTATCACTTGATGATTTGTAGCCCCATGTGTGATCTACTTTCGGTGAAAGTGAGCAGAGCCAGTTTGTGGAAGTCTGCCCTGTGACAGCTCGGCCCCACATGGAAGCTATCTCTCAATGCATACTCACTTGTGGAAGGAGCCAATGCCTACAGACAGGTTGACACACATTCCTGTAGCTAACCCGACAAGAGCAGTTATTGCAAAGATGCAACACCAAGTGCATAGGCAAGCAAGCCAAAGCCCCAACCTGACCAGAACTCCAAAATACAACCGACAAGTCCTACTGCTACATTAGCAGAGCCCAAACAAACATTTCTTGCTCGGTCAGAACTATGCATTGCATCCTTCATGCAATGACAATTTACAGAACCTCTTATCCTGACAGGCAGCTGGAGCTCCAGAAAGAAATCCAAGGCTTCCCTGACCAATAAACCAAGGGAAACCACCTAGGACAGGGGTAGTCAACCTGTGGTCCTCCAGATGTCCATGGACTACAATTCCCATGAGCCCCTGCCAGCAAACGCTGGCAGCAGCTCATGGGAATTGTAGTCCATGAACATCTGGAGGACCACAGGCTGACTACCCCTGGCCTAGGACACTATGCCTTGGTCCAGCAGGCAGTTCTCCTACCCAGTGCTATATTATGACCATACTTTTCCCTAAGGTGTTGGAGGGACTCAATTAAGGGAGTCAGTGCAGTGCAACAGTGAGAGTGTGTTGGATGAGGCCTTGAGATGCCTGGGTTCAAATACCCACTCTGCCGTAAAGCATACTGGCAAACCTTGGGTCAGTCTCTCTTCTTCTCAATATAACCATCCTCGCAGGGTTGTTGTGAGGACAATGTATGCCACCCTGAGTTTCTCAGGCATGAAAAAATGAGATTGAACAGGTAGGATGGGGAGTTCAAAGGTACAAATATGGCAGCCCCCCCTTCCCCCTCCCAATTTCATATTTGTGTCTAAGCTGAAGTTGAAAGAAGGAATATTCAAGACAGACATTCCATATAAGAAACTATAGCTTGCATTTGTTTAAGAACATAAGTTTTCCTGTCGTTTGGGCAACAGCTCAAGAAGATGTTTTCATGACATTCGGTGAGACACAAACATATTTATGTATAAACTAGGAGGAAAGCCCACTTTCTGCTACCCATCAGAGAAGACAATCCCAGGCTAAATAAATTTCATAAATTCATACTCCACAGTAGCAATGGGACACATAAAGAGCCAGGAATGGCTATGAAGAACTAATTAACCTAGAATGCCCCACCCAGAAAAGGACCATGTCCCTCGGAAGAGCTGAGGAAACGGCACACATCATATTGTGAACCACTGTGAGCCGGCTAGCCCAGGAGTGGCAGTGTAAAAATTCAATAATAAATACAATAAATAAAAAGACTCTGGGCGGCCTTTTTCCTTTCCACCTTCAAGGATTCTTGCTCTTGCCCTCTGCCAAAGCAGATGGGCACCCATGTTTTGCAGAGAAATATCCGGAACAAAAAAACGGGTTCCTCTGCCATTTGGCTGGGCTTGCCCACACAAGACGGCTGAGCAGAGACGTTTGAGGTTTTCCTACAGTTTTCACATCCCAGCTCTGGATTTTCACAGAGATCCGAGAACCCCCTCAATCTGGCTGGGTGTGGTGAGTGGCACAGTGTCTGCCTCCTGGTTTCACCAGCATTCTCCTTGAGACCCCCCCCCCAAATAACACAAGCCCCTTGAAACACCCAATGCAGAGGAATTACTGCCCAAGCGGCCATCCCTCACATGTGGTTTCAAAAGAGTCCATAGCAACACAATGCTTGCGTGAAGAACTATGCAAGGCTGGGAAAGAAAAAAGGGCGAGGGGTAGAAGCATGTTGTGACATTGGCAAAGTGACAGGCTTTACTTAACATATGAAAGGGAGCTTCTGTCCAGGTTAAGAAGGACTGTTGCATACAGAGGAGTGCTGTTTTCCTGCCTATGCAGGCAATCCAGAGGTCTGTGTGGCATTAAAGCCACAAAAATAGACACAGGTGCTGCCCTCTCATGGGCACAGGAGATATTGCAGGAGGGTTACACAAGGGAAGAGTTCACTCATGCGTTGGCGCTGGCACATGGGCCGGACACACTGCAGTTAACACAACGCAAAAGCAAAGATGTACCAAAATACAAAGGCCACCTTCTGCTCCCCAGTTCTCGCAAAGCCAGCCAGGTGGGGGTTGGCATGCTGAAGCAAAAATGGGAAAGGCATCAGAAAGCTACATTTAATGTGTCCTGCCTCATGTGCAAAGCGGGCAGCATGAGATCCACAGGCTGCTCTTGAGCTCACGCATCTCTCTGTGGGGAAGAGAGAGAAGCATCCGTAAGACAAAGCTGGTGATGCAGATTCACACCGGGGGGGGGGGGGCTGTGTGTGTGTGTGTGTGTTTGTGTGCACTATTTGATACAGGAATTCGATTTCCAAACCCGTCCAATTTGAAAGCTGCAGTTCCAGCAGCTAGAAGCTTCTGGCAACAGCACTGAGCCAGCCCACACTGGTGATACTAAATCTAGACCTGTTTTTCCACCCGCTTCTTGGAGATGTAGATGCTGGGCAACAGGAAGAGCTGCAGGTGGGCCACTGCCAAGTCTGACTGGGATTTCATCAGAGCAAGAGTTCTTCCTGCGTGAAGTGGTGATTAAAAAGTGGCAGGAGCTAATCTGGAGAATCAGGTTTGACTCCCCGCTCCTTCACATGCAGCCAGCTGGGTGACCTTGGACTAGTCACAGTTCTAAGGGCTGTTCTTGCAGAGCAGTTCTGTCAGAGCTCTCTCTGCCCCACCTGCCTCACAGGATGTCTGTTGTAGGAAGAAGGGAAAAGAGTTTGTAAGCAGCTTTGGGACTCTTTTGTGTAGCAAAAAGCCGGGTGTAACAAACCAGCTCCTCTTCTTCTTCCAGCCCCAGCAGCTCTGTTCCTAATGCCCCTGGGGTTACCAGTGCAGCAAACTCTTCTAGAGCAGTAGTCCTTGGCTTATGGGCTGGGACTCTCAGGTGAGCTGCAAGTCCCAACAGAGCTTTGACTTTCTGCTGCCTTTTGGAAGGACCTGCTACATAGTGAGAAAAGGTGCCATGCCTCCTGTCCCTTTTCTCACCCACGCTGAGCAGCAGGAATGTGTGTCAAGGTCACTCAGTGGTAGAGAGGATGGGTTGCTTCATGGCTGTGATCCACATCTCTGACTAGGGTTGCCAGCCTCCAGATGGGGCCTGGAGATCTCCCAGAATGACAGCTGTTGAAAATCGCTGCCTTGGAGGATGGACTATCCTCCATTATACTATGCTGAAAGTAATGATGGGGGAAAGGAAGTTAAGGCCTCTGAGCATCGTAGCATGCTGAGGCCAGATCCGGAGACATCTATGCGCCAAGCGTACTGCCTTCTCAAGCATCCAAGGCCAACAGACCACACCATCTGAGCACCAGTGTTAGAGGGGGTCTTGTCCCTAGACTTCCTTCTACCAAAAGTCTCTCGTCACCAAGGAGGGGTGTTGCCTGCAATGCACTGGGGAAATGCATCCAACCACCCAGCACCCGAGGAAAGACGTCACTGATCTTTCAGCCGTTTCTGCAGCAGAAAGGGAAGGAAACCAAGCCATTTCAGGCAGCATGTGGGGAGGGGGGGCAAGAGAGGGGGCAGACCTCACACAGGGACAACCTCCTGCTTTTCGGTTGGTGTTTTCTTAAACCTTAATGCAAAAAACTGGGAGGGGGAAAACACGACCATCGATCTTGCTCCTCCCTTTTCCCAGTCCCCAAAACAGCACCTCACCCCCAGCTTTTCCAGTGTGGCAGATGGGCCGTGCCTCCCCCTCCCCTAGAGGTGGCTGTTTGGCTGAGTTAAGCGTATCTCACACTTTAATTACTCTTAATAAGTCAGCCCCCTAAATCATCTTCGTAGCTTCTCTCTGCTTCCGCTCCTGAGGTCTTGAGATACCTGCCGTGCCTAATGGGTAGGCTGCGTTGCTCACGGAAAAAGAACTCATCCGAGCCCCCCACCCCCCAACCTACTCGATCTCCGCAGAGCGGCTTCGAAGGCGTGTGACCTAATCAATCACTCGCCCAGGTGGCCTTTTGTTTTGCTCCCCCCATCCAGATAGCTGGGTGGTACTGATTCCCCACCTCCAGCAATCTGCCCTATTTCATCTCCCACACCTCCTCCCAAAAGTTAATGGGGTGACCAGATGTGAAATAGCAGGAGTGAAGCTAAGGGATAACTCCCATGCCCACTGGGCTGGGCTGAAGAAGGCATGGCTGGCTTGCCTTCTGGAAGCTTTTTGCATTACTCGAAGGCACAGGCCCCTCTCCCCAAAAATAGGTCTCTCCCACAGAGGAGCACAGGAAAAGATATGGTGTTGATTGCC